>NC_137103.1:21052697-21652697 GCF_949357685.1 Gobio gobio
AGATAGATAGATAGATAGATAGATAGATAGATAGATAGATAGATAGATGTGGTTTAACACAGTGATTCCTGGTTTGGTTAAGTGTCTGATGGTGAATTCCAGTGTTGGGTGTGGACAGCAGTGTGTTTGCGTCACTACCCCACAAGTGAGGCGGGATCCTTTGTTTTACATTTCCTCTAGGCACCGCTTTATGATCTCACATCCTGCAAAATTGGCATCTATCCCACACACCTACTTAGTGAAGTGAGCCATTCTAGATAATGACCGTGATTAGGGTGATGAAGTTTTAACCCATTTTTTTTCCATGTTTCCCCCATATTTGCAGAAGAATGCCGTTATTGATAGCCTACAGGAACAAGTGAACAATGCCAAGGACAAGTTGCTCAGACTGATGACTGCTAGCCACCCCTTGGATGAGGGAGAAATGGACTCCTCCAACACTAACCTCAACTCCACCTCCACCCAAGCCACAGTTGTATCTCCTGATTCTCCAACCCTTCTTCTCAAGAAATACTCAGAAGTTGCTCCCACAGGAGCTCTCTCTCCACCTCCCTATGTACCTCCTCCACCGCTTCCCACTCATACTACCTCAAAGCAAACGTCCCATATAGGTTCAGTAGCTATAAATGTTCCTTCTTCTCCACCACTCATGAGGTCTCCACCTCCTAAAGTTGAGGTCCCTCAGGTTGTGAGTCTTAATGGAAACACAGAAGATGCAATTCCAGCCGTGAACAATACGAGAAACTCAGGTCTTGGAAGAGACATTTTGGAGAAGCCACTAGACGTGCCTTCGAAACAGGAAAAATTAGCACATGGTTCTCCTCCTTTGAGTCCTGCTCGGTGTAGTTCACCTCAGGTTGGGTCTCCAGAGCCATCAGCCTCCATGGAGATTCCAACCACCTCATCAGCAGGGCGTCAGGGTTTTGTAACCAATGAGCAGCTGGTGGAGATCTTGCAGGACCTGAGTGTGGATGCCATAAGCAGTTCTCTCAAATCGCCCGACCAGGCGCGGAGACCGTCCATCAAGCCAGATGATCTGAGCGTGGCTCTTTCTCCTCGATCTCCTCTACAGTTCTTTTTCCCCACCGTCTCACCCTATCTCATGCGTAAACGCAGACCTCCATTTCACTCCTCAAGAGGTGGACCTCCCCCTTACTATTTTCCAGGCTCTGTACCTCCAGGGCGCAGTAGGGCATCAGCACTACCGGACCATGAAAAGCTGAGGGATGATGACTCTAAAGCAAGTCCCACCAGCAACCCTCAAAGACATGACTTTTGGCGTGAGGGAAAGAGGAGAAAGAGGGATGAGAAATCAAAGACTAGGCGTGGCTGTAGACAGGACAGTTGGGAATGTTCGCCTCACAAAAGTTCTGTTGCTCCTTTCACGGGCCAGGTTCCTCAGCCTGCCTCCGCTGGGCTGATAGAGGGGGTTAAACACTCAGAGGAGCCATATGACTACTCAGACTCAGACTCCAGCAGCTCAGAGGACTACGGTTACTACCAGCGGCCCTACTGCGGGGCCTGTCATCACCCCTACGACTCCACAGACAGCCTCACCTCAGGGACCTCTGACAGCGAGGATGAGGACTTCTACCGCTCAACACATCCTGTCGTGAACTTTAAAGTCGACCTTAAACCAACCTTTGTCTGAACAGACTGCACATCGATTATTTATATATGGGTCAGTGATGTGATGCTCTTTTTGTTTTGTCTGAACAGTTATTCAGATATACACTACCTAGTTTGGAATAATTGCAATTTTAATGCTTTTGAAAGAAGTTTCTAATTAGCCGTGTTCCCACCGCAGGAACTTTCCCCAGGAACTAGGGACTTTCGACCGCAGGAACCGGGGTCTAAATAAAGTTCCGGGTAAAGATTTCCTCCTCAAAACGGGCCTGCCAGCGAGGTAGTACTTTTTCAAAGTTCTTGGGCACTGAACATGCTGATTGGTTGAGCTCATGCAGCATTTTATTTCAACCTAAAAGTCGGTTGCAGTCCACGCAGTAAGAGTTGTTTGCTATTCAAATCTACAATGGAGTTTAAAAAATGTGACAGATGGACCGACAACAAGCTTCAGGCTTTATTAAGTTTATTTGTGGGGGACGAAATCCAGTGGGAAAGTCACGTGCGGTCCTACGTCACTGGACTAATCTTCACGGTACTTTAGACCACGGTGGAAACGCAGACAGCAGCAGGTCGGGAGGGAAAAGAGTTCCTAGGACAAATTGTTCCGGGTAATTTTGGTGGAAACGGCTATTCTCACCAAGGCTGCAGGTATTTGATCAAAAATACAGTATAGCGTTTTTAAATATTATTACAATTCATTTTATATATACAGTATGTTAGTGCTGTCAATTGATAAAAAAATTAACTAATTACAATTTTTCTGTAATTAATCGTGACAACAAAAAATATTTGTTGTAATGACGGCTTTTTATGAATGAAGGCCAGTATCACTGATACTAATACTGCTACCTATGTCTCTATTAGGGCTGCGCAATATATCGAAATATCGCAAATGTACTTATCGTGATATGCATATCGCAAGGGCACGCAATATCTGAATGATTTTAATAGGCTACTTCAACATTATGAAAAGTATATGTTTTAGGTCGACGCATATAGCAGAGAATAGACTGGGCACACGACTGTTACTTATGTGACTTGCTTGACGTTAAAAAGAGTTATTAAACACAATAACTTGCGAAAAACAACCCCTTGCAGTCTCGTGCTGTCTGACACACACACCGAAATGTGCGCACAAGCCATTCTTTTTTCGTGTCTTGTTACACACTCGAACTGTCAATGCTTTCTTTTCCCAGAACCGATGCTTTCTTTTCCCAGAAAGAATGTGATACAACAACACAAATGATATCATTCTGTTTTTAAATATATATTTTTTTAATATAATTGAAATTGATTTTACACACTTAAAGCAATATCGTATCGCATATCGAATATCGCATTATTTAACAAGGATATCGCATATCGCATTTTTCATCAATATCGCACAGCCCTAGGATTTTTTTTAAATTAATGATAGGCATTCAGATTTACAGTGTAATTGAAATCTATATCAATTTCAACATTTATTAGGCTTTAAAAAATTACAACTTTTTTTTAAGTTCACTTAAATGAAATCTTCACATAAACCCATTATAATAAATGTCACATTTACCTGTGGCCTTCACCTGTCTAACAGGTAGGAAATAGACAGAAATTGAAGTCTGCACTGCATAAATAATAAATTAAATATAGATTAATCTAAGTAAAGCTACAAGTTACCTTGGTTCTTTGAATAACATTATTGACAGACCGCATTAGTCGCTGCAGTCACTTTAAGATCTGACGCTGCCGAGAATGACGCGGATCTGACACGCATCTCATTTTTTCACAACTCTTTAAGTTCATTTAAGGCATTATTTAACTCATTTAAGACTGCTTTTATTAGAATACTCGACAAAACGGGCAATTTGGCAAAATTTCTGTCTGTTATTTTTTCTTCAAGCGTGAAAGAGAACTCTATACTGGTGCACGGCTTTCTGTGCGTCGTGTGTGTGAGGACACTCACAGAGAGCCTAAATGGTTTAAAAGCATTCGCATTTATAAGAGCGTGATCATAATGTAACGCTAGCCCAAGGATGACAGAAAAATTGTATAAATTTTTTCAGTTTAATGTGTTAAAAATATTTAACGCAATTAACGCAGCATCCGTTTGTTCCTGTCATCCATGGGCTAGCGTTACATTATCATGCTCCTATTCATGCAAATACTTTTAAACCATTTATGCACAACAAAAGAGAACACAGTGCTGTACTGCCGCGCATTTGTGAATCTCCTGTCTGTGACACACACGACTCGTACACACAGAAAGCAGCTTCAGACAGTTCTTGAATGGAGAACAACACAAAATGCTAGTTTTATTATCATCGCAAGTACAGCCTTAAAAGAGTTAAATTAAGTCTTAAAATGAACATAAAGAGGTGTGAGAAAATGGGATGTGTGTCAGATCATGTGCGACAGGTCTTAAAGTGACAGCAGCCTAATAAACCTGCTGCTGTCTGTCATTAATGTTAATCAAAGAACCAAATACAGAGAATCACTCACTGCTCTTGACTGAATAACTTTTGTAGCTTTAATAAGGATTAATCTATTTAATTTATAATTTATGCAGTGCAGACTTGAAGTGTTTTATTACTTTGTTCACTTAACTAATAAATGTTACAATGTATAGCTTCAATTATACTGTAATACTGAATGCTATAATGGCTAAAATTTAGGAAAAAAACAGTTCCCATTCAGTCTGTCAATTCCAATGCCACGCATTCGTCCGTCTCCGACGTGGCGTTTCTGTTCCCTCCTTCAGGGAACGAGGGTTACATACATAACTGAGACATTTCATAGAGACATCAGTAGCAGTTTTGGTATCTGTGTTACAGGCCTTCTTTCATAAAAAGATGCCATTTAACATTGTCTTTATGTTGGTTCTACATTAAAATTGTAAAATTATTACAATATAAAATATATTTAAAACTTTAATCTTAGGTGTGATTATTCACGATTAATTACAGAAAAATGTGTGATTAATTAGTTACTTTTTTTAAATGGATTGACAGCACTAATATTAAAATGTAATTTATTCCCATGATGGCAAAGCTGAATTTTTATCAGCCATTACTCCAGACGTTAGTGTGAGCACCAAAACATCATATTAGAAAGATTTCTGAAAGATCATGTGACACTGGAGACTGGAGTAGTGATGCTGAAAATTCAGCTTTGCCATCACGGGAATAAATTACATTTTAGAAATATATTCAAATAGAAAACAGTTATTGTAAATTGTAATAATATTTCACATTATTACTGTATTTTTTTTACTGTTATTGCGTAATTATTCCAAACTTTTGACTAGTGTACATTAAAAATGCACTTCATGCACACTTGAATACACCTTTTTTATTATGGACATGTTTTATTTAAAACTTAGATGTTTAATACAATTTTTTGATGTTGCTTAAAGTAAAAAATATCTCTGTTATATAATAATAAAAGTCTCATAATGGCTGAATTCTGTGGACAAAAAAAAGTAATAAAGTAGTTATAATTAAGTGGTTTAATTTATTTAATTTTTTTTACAAAATCATAAAAACAGTAAATGTTTTGAAATGATTGACATATTTAAAACATGGCAATAGTCAAATGGAATAACCAACCAAATATTTATTTTAATGAAATCAATGATTTGAAAAATCCAAATTATTAACATTTGAAAAACTGTTTAAAGTCATATTTTATTCATTTACTTGATGGTCAAACCACTTTTAGAGTTTTAGGATCACAAAAGCTATTATGAAATGGGAAATACTGGATCAAAAAGTAATATGGCATGGTGATCTTGCTTACATATTCTCTCATTAGCATAACTAAATAAATATGAGCCATTTTTTTTGTGAGCCAAGAGCCAATTCCGGTGTAAAGAAAAAATTGGTTTACACCTTTTTCTTCAAGAAAGCTATATCCATATCCGCCATATATTTCAATAATTCAAATGTAATTGAAAAATGATGACTGATTTTTACAATCCTATTTACATTCATTCGAATGGAAGCACTGTGCAAAACCTAAAAGAGAGATTAGATAAGAAGGAATATGCAAATATTGTCCAAAAAGGAAAGAGTTAAAAAAAAATCAGCTGTGAAGTTAGCTTTTAGTGCGTAGACTGTGTTTTAGTGCGTTATGTGACGTAGTGCCTTGATCATTTTAAGTTGCTCTTACAGTTCAATAGACTATCAATTACATCATGCGATATTAAAAAAGCTTTATTTTATGCTACATAAAACATTCCATAGTCATTGCTTTGAAGATGCATTTTGTAAATACTGGTTTGAATGCAAGACGTCTGTCTCTTTCAGAATGCTTTACAACATATTTATTTTTGATGTGTCTTTTTGGTGTGTTTCATTCTTTTATAGGTGTTTATCTCCTTATTTATCTAATTTAACCTTTAAGGAGCAGGAAATGTGACTGAAGAACCTGAGCTGCATCTAATGTTATTTGTCCAAACAGTGTTTTTTTTTTTTTTTTTTACTGGATTATTTTGCATATATTGCATTTGTGTAAATACTTAAGTGTGTGTGTGAATGTGTTTATGTGTCTTGTAAACATGTTTTCTTTATTAAATTCAATTTATTGAAACACTCTTAGTAATCAATGAGCATCTACAAACAAAAACATGAACATGATCGTGAATGTAACGTATTAGATGTGTGTACAACTGTATCTCTGTGCAAACACATATACACAATTGCCCCAGGAAGTATTTGCATTAAGGCAAAAAGGAAAACGTTGCTTGCATTACTTGCATCACTTGTTCTATTGCAGATGTAGGGCTATTTGTGAAACATCATTGTAAAATGTACTCAAAGCAACACGATCACATCACAGAAAAGAGTGGCAGCAGAAAAGAAGCCCAGATATTGTGAAATACTCTGCATTACACACCGGATGTACAGTACACTGGTTACAAATGGAACATGAACTAGATCTAAACCACAATAATGTTGTTGGTGGGGGAAAGGAGAATCTGCCCGTCTACGAAACGTAAATAAGCAATTATGCTGTGTTATGTAAACCCACTGCAGGAATGTGCAAACGTTTTTAGCTGAAATGTCATCCCTTGATTTGGAAATTTATACTTATAAAAAGTGGTGTCAAATGAACAGAATGTCCAAAAACTTTACTAGCCGTCCGATTCAAAAAGTACACAACAAAAAAAGGGAAAGAGAACTTCTTTAACACAACACTTTGTGTTCACAATTATTGTTAGTATGTCACAGGTCAAAGAATACACAAGTGGAAGGACAATGACACCATGGCAAGTTAGTTGTTCATCAAATGTAATGTGTACGATGAAAGTAATAATATAGTTATGTGCCTTCATATGAGCGATACTTCCAGGACAAATTCATGGTGACACATTTCAACAGTGATGGTCCATCAATTTAGTCAGTTTCATAATCTGGCTTCCAGTAATTGATCTGCATATGTAATCAGATTCCAAAAATAACTTGTAATTATCTTGAAAGAGGCCACAGCCACCAGGTAATACTGTTTCCACTAAAGGGTGTACATGGTCTGCAACAATGCTTAGGTAGTGGTACGTGTCAAAGCAACATCCACATGGATGGCAGGACCCAAAGTTTCCCAGGAAAAGATTGCCCAAAGCACCACACTGCACTGCCTCCACCAGCTTGCCTTCTTCTTCCCATAGTGCATCCTGCTGGTGCCATGTGTTCCCCGGGTAAGCAGCACCAAGCGGCAACCCCCCTCAGTTTCTCTTGAAGCCAATACAGAAGTGACTTAAACTGCAATTAATCGACTGGCCACTAGAGACAGGCTCCAGAAGGGAGCAGAATCTCATTGAGCCCCATGTTAACTATTGAACTTTACAGCAGAAAAAAACTTGTCTACAGCCTGGTACAAATTGTGGATTTGGTCTATACGGCTAATTTTGCCCTTCATGACAACTGTGAGGGGGGTGAATTTTGTATAACTCATTCGTTTACATTATATAAAGCCTTAAAGTTCTGCATAATTAAGGGCATGGCCTCTTCCTGTGCACAGCCATTTATCTGCTGTCTGTTAGTCATCGTGTCACCTCAGCTCCACCCACATCCCGCCTATTTGCCCATTTTCTGCTGCCAAGATGGCAACGGCCAGCTCGTCCCTACTTTACGCTTCAAAACTGCTCTTCAGAATCCTATAGGTGACGTCACGGACACTACGTCCATATTTTTTTACAGTCTATGAAACGCACCCGGCCATCCATGTGAAAAGAAAACATGATTCACCAGACCACCTTCTTCCATTGCTCCGTGGTCCAGTTCTGATGCTCACATGCCCACTGTTGGCGTTTTTGGTGGTGGACAGGGGTCAGCATGGGCACCCTGACTGGTCTGCGGCTATGCAGCCCCATACTCAACAAACTGCGATGCACTGTGTATTCTGACACCTTTCTATCAGAACCAGCATTAACTTCTAGAGCAATTTGAGTAGTTCAGTAGCTCGTCTGTTCAATCGGACCACACGAGCCAGCCTTTGCTCCCCACATGCATCAATGAGCCTTGGCCGCCCATGACCCTGTCTCTGGTTCACCACTGTTCCTTCCTTGGAGCACTTTTGATAGATACTGGCCACTGCAGACTGGGAACACCCCACATTTGGCCTTTGTCAAACTTGCTCAAATCCTCACGCTTGCCCATTTTTCCTGCTTCTAACACATCATCTTTGAGGACAAAATGTTCACTTGCTGCCTAATATATCCCACCCACTAACAGGTGCCGTGATGAAGAGATAATCAGTGTTATTCACTTCACCTGTCAGTGGACATAATGTTATGCCTGATCGGTGTACGTTCAGAGGGTTTTGTGGAATTGCACACACAGACCAGCCACTATAGTCACTGAAAACTGAGACCCACACAGCAATTGATCACTGATTTACAGAAATCGTTTCACTTTTAACAAGTGTTTTCTTAACATTGCAACATTATATCTAATCAACTGACGAACACATTCATGATTAGTTGAATTATCACTTTTAGCAATGTATTACTGTCTTTGGAAGGCTTTTGACTCTCAAAAACATTATTGTCATGTCATTTTACATGCATTCCACAACTTTTTTGTATAAATATATACCTAATATATTAACTTGAACTACCACATGAGATTTTAAGTTAATAAGTTAGGTCAATAATAAAATTAAGTCAATAATATTTCATCGATAACATTAAGCTGGTTTTCTGATATCGGTTAATGGTCACATGACATGCAGGTACACAAATAAAATATATATTTTCACCTTTTTTAGTATGCATTTAATTTAGAATTATTTAAATTAAAATGTATTTATTTTAAAATTATTTATTTAAATGTTCAAATTGTATGATTGAATTACTAAATAAATACACTGCAGTTCCATCATGAACTAAACACTGACGTAATGTAATATTTAATGCACTTATTTTATATATATATTTTCTTTCTCTTTGTATTCCTATATCAATATGGTATAAGATTATCCTACTCAAATCAATGTGATAAACGAGATAGGTCAAAAGTAATCAAAAAGTAGTCCGATTATATTACTGTACCCTAAATGTGTAATGTAATGGATTACATTACTAATTACAATTGTGTCATGCAACTTGCAATCAGTAACCGGCTACAATTTGTGTGTGATATACCCAGCACTGCTGGCTTCTCATTAAGCTTTAAAAACTGCCCCACATCTGTCATTAGGTCAGACGCAATGTTCCACATTTACAAAGTGTTCTATCAACATGAAAATGGAACTCCTTAATGTATTTTTTTTTTTTTAGTAAATTAAAGCTAAAAAAATTTACAAAAAATAAAATAAAAAAAATACTAAAACGTAGAATAAATTTAAAATGGAAATATAATAATAAAATAAATAATATAATAGTATATAAATAATATTAAAATAAAACTATTTTATTTGATATTTAAAAATTCATGCATCACAGGGTTAAATTATTTTTAGTGGATGTTGTCGTTTTTGTCCTGACCTCAAATTGGCAGTTTATTAAGACAAACGATAGGCATTTCTTCATTGTTTTGAAGAATCCTAATTGACATTCTTCTTCCAGACGAATACAATCTGAGTTATATTAAAAAAGTCCAGGCTAATCCAAGCTTTAGAATTGCAGTAATAGTTGCTCTGTTTTTGAAGTCCATAAAAAATGCATCTGTCCATCAAATAACATGCTCCACGCGGCTCTGGGGTGTTAATAAAGGCCTTCTGAAGCGAATCAATGCGTTTGTGTAAGAAAAATATCCATATTTAAAACTTTATCAAGCAGATTTCCAGCTGATCGCCTTCGGCTATTCGATAGACAGATGTATTTTTTATGGACTTCAAAAACAGAGCAACTATTACTACCATTACAATGCTTGGATTAGCCAGAATTTTTTTTATATAACTCAGATTTTATTCGTCTGAAAGAAGAATGTCATATACACCCTTTAAGTTGACACCCTCATATATTAGCACTCATCCCCTTACTGAACAATAGCTAATTGTATCTTTTTGATTTAAGTTATCACTTTTAAAAATGTAAGTGGTTGAGCTTGACAAGAGCATTTTCTATTCTATAGGCTACCCTTTTACTAAAATACTTTCTTATATTAGAACACGTCTGTTAGTTTTAGAGGTCAAAAGGGCACAAGACCCATGACATTACTCTGACGCTCTAATTACATAACTATCATTTAAAACATTGTGGATGTGATTTGTAAATTACACTGTAGCAACAATGGCAAAGCATCAGAACAGAATAGATCACAGGAGCTCAGCTGACTAGCAACAGTGCGGCTTGGTTACTTTTGCGCCTTTGATGCTTCTTCAGGATTGGGCTGTTTCTTTTCCTCGGGTCCGCTTATTGGATGATTTTACAATCAGTCTTTCCACGCGCCCGCCCACTTTCCGCGCGTCTTCCATGGCTGCAGAACACTGACAGATTGGCAAATTACACCATGTGTTCCGCGGACACAAGCATTCGATTGGCGGAGGAACTCGCCGTCGCTCCGCCCATCTGCCAAGAAAGGCGTTGGATTGGCTGGATCCGACCTCCCCAGGCCTTCCAGCGCGTTCACATTTTCCGATTCTTGACGCGCGATGTGGCGTAACCCCGTCTGTGCTCCCGTTCAACTCCATTGCCACTATTGCGCACACAACGTAGTTTACGTGAATCGGTCGGAGTGACAAAGAGAACGAGCACAGACCGACGGAGAAGAAATAAAAAAGGAAATTTCTGAATTACCGTGGGGATTCTGATCACCGTTCCCTTTAGGAACCGCACTTTTGGCTCGTTTATTGAACTACCCGCGTGTGTATTGGATTTCTTATTTCGCCATCCGTGTGCATGGAGTTAAGTGGGTCGGAACGGCCGAGGATATCAGTCTTGAAATTGGGCAATTGGAAAATTCTCATTCGTTTCGTCGGTTAGAGCAAGGAAGCCGCCATGGCTGGTGCTACTGGATCGTTGAGTCTCCACCTCAGTATATGAAAAATACTGCATGGTGATGAAAAAACACTCCAGTTTCTCAGCGATTTGAGGGTTTATTAGACACGGACTATGCTCTTTGTGTAAATCTCTGTTCCAGTCAGAGAGAGGGAGAGAGACGGGGATCGGTGGGGTTCGAGGGAAACTGGGAAAAGGCCAATTTCATGAGCACCTTCATTCATGATCGAATTTATCTGAGGTTTCATCGCGGAAGATAATAGTAGAAGTCAACGAAAAAACGGTCCCGTGGAAAATGTTCTGAAAGCGAGACGGTTGAGAGCTCACTGAAGAAAAACCCCGGACAGTCGCCCATTTTTCCCCTTAATATTTAAGTGGGAGATAAACTGGTTCCCGTGGGTCGAAACGGATTCGTTCAAGACAAACAAGCGTATATTACTCTGAGAGACGCGTGGGATTTCGGATTGGAAAATGTCCGGTCGGCCTAGAACCACCTCCTTCGCCGAAAGCTGCAAGCCCGTGCCGCAGCCGTCGGCGTTCGGCAGCATGAAAGTCAGCAGTAAGTATCATTCTCGGACACCGGCGAATCTGCTTTTAGTGCTTTGTGCTGCTGTTGCCCTTACTTGCTCGCTTAAATACTCGAGAATGGCGCATCTGGGCACACCGACCGAGTCAGGCACATGAGCTGAGATTTGAGTGCCTTCAAGTGTCACCTTTGGGTGAAATATTACGTGCCCCATTTTAAATCTGTCAGCGTGCTTTATCCCACAGCTGAACATATGCCAGGGCCCTGCCATGGGTTAGATGGGCTTTGCTGGCACTGATTCAGTCAGGTTTGTGGCGGGTGAACTTTTTCTGTGCGTTTATTATAAAGAAGGTCTTGGCATTACAGGAAACTGAATCAGTGCTGAATCAGCCTGAGATGAACACATCAAAATGCAATCTGTCTTTCATGGGCTTTAGTTAGTCATCTGACACTATCGATCGATCTATCTATCTATCTATCTATCTATCTATCTATCTATCTATCTATCTATCTATCTATCTATCTATCTATCTATCTATCTATCTATCTATCTATCTATCTATCTATCTATCTATCTATCTATCTATCTATCAACCTACCTACTCCTACCTACCTCTACCTCTCTACCCATCTATAATCCAATATATATAATCCAATATTCATAATAGATGTTTTTGTTGCTAAAACGTTTTTCAACCTGCTACATTTTGTTTCTATGACTTATTTTTCAATTACTATTGAGTTATCTAATAATGACTAGTATCTTTTTTCAATTTCGATAGTTTCTATTTAATTAGATATTTATTACATACTAGTACTTATGCCTTTGTGTTCTTTGTAACAAATTGTAAATTTGGTCACAGTATTAAATATTTGGCTCCGACATTCCAGTTGTTGCTGGCACCCAGCTTTATTAGTATGTGTTATACTTGTATCTGTTTATGAGACTCAACTATCACATATGTTGTGATATGACTTGTCAGAATTGCTGCTTTATAGTATAATTTTAATCTTACTTATAAGTGCAAAGAAAATAAAAAAAGTCTATTCAAATTAGTATTATAAAAGCTAGAAAATATACTAGATTTAAATAGTTACAAAAAATAGGGGGTTTACAATATGACATTTTAAAAACCATTGGGAATTCGTAATTCTCTACACCAATTTCGATATCACAGCAAAAAACGAAACTACGGCTAGCCTAATTGATACGTAAAAGTAAATAAGAAACTAATTACGAGCGATAGGACAAAAATAGTTACTAGTCATTATTAGATTACTTTCTAGTATTACAAAAAAGTACTGGTAACATAAAAATAGATGCTAGTTAGTTTAAAAGAGTAAGTGTTGAAATGGCTTGTTCTATGACCCTTACCTTTACCTTTTTAGAATGGTCCATACATTTCACCCCATTAGCTACAGCAAGCTGTGATCCATCTTTGAAAGGCCATATAGACACAACTTTGTAACAACAAAAAAAATCACGTGTCGTGTGTTAATTACGATAATGTTTTTTTAAAGAGCATTTATTTAGCTGTTCAGACTCAGCTCACTTAGATCCATTACCGTCCTTGTTTGAACTTTATATTTGACCTAAAACTACACTCTTGACCCAAAAATATTCACAAGCAGGAATCATCAGTAACCTATAAATAGCTATTTTTAGTTTATCTCAACAGCCATTGCAACCTTAATATGATGGATGCTGTTGTTGTGGTACTACAGCTGTGCCATCTGTTTCCAGACAGATGTCTTTTTGTCCCCTCTTCTGTCATATTAATAGAGATAGGAATGTGCCCATTCAGAATTGTTTTCTCAGACTTCAAAGCTATATGTGCAGCCTTACTTTTTTTTGTTAATTCCCGGTGACAATAGTGAGTTATTTTATGATATAATGTTGTATTGTTCAATTCAAGTAAACATGGTCAAAATTGACCCCATTCACTTTCTAAATTCATGCTCCTGATCTTATTTTGAAAAGAGTCATTTGGTAAATATTATTCCATATTCCATTTGTCTTGGCAGTCTTTTATCAAAATTGAATTATGCGCTATGCCAGTAAAACATCTTTACCCCTCGGTTGATGTCCCTCCCCTCAAACCACCTGGCTTTATTCTAGTATGTAGTGCCTACTTTTCTTGATCCAATCAATTCCCGATGGATAAAATCAAGTTATGTTCTGCATTTTATGTGTGAAGAATATCCTGCTTCACTTGGTGTAAAAAAAAAAATTATGCAAAAATTGTTGTGAACAGCATTTGACTCTGAATTTAAAGTGCCCCTATTATGTTATTTTAAAGGTTCCTAATTTTGTTTTTGGAGGTCTCCTATAATAGATTTTCATGTATCCAAGGTTAAAATACACTTTAATTTTCTCATAACAATCTCACTAACCCCTCTTTTTCAAGAGCCTACTCTTCTCTGATTGGTCAGACAGCCCAGTCCGTCGTGGTTGGTCTACCGCTGACAGCACATGTCGGACACAAAACGCCTATTACCATTTCTGAATTTCAGCTCTGGAGGCTTCCTCAGTGCTTGATACACAGTGAACAGCAATGATGGCATCTTTATCAATTCCAGCGCTGGTCCTCATCCTTTTGATATGCATGCAAAGTGGATTTGCAGGGTGGGTCAAAGTAGACATTGATCTTTAAAACTTTGCAGACCATTTACATTCACGAATAGCTATATTACGGTAATATTCGGAAATGCATAATAGGGGCACTTTAAGGGATGGAATCAAAGAATCTTATAAAGTTCAAGGAACAAATCTAGCCAGACTTTCAGCACATGCTTTTTCATTTTGCCTTTGTCGTCTTTATTTTTCATTCTCATTCCGGGCTACACATGTATTTCGTCTGAGATGTTTAAGAAGATCTTTATTCACCCAGTTGATCAGATTTGTGCTTCCAATAATCTGAGGTAATATTTTTTGCTGCCCAAAGCTCCGTCCAGCAGCAAAACACTGTCTCTTTCTCCCTCTGTGGATTCGGTAAGGCGGGTGTCACCTTTCACCCCTCTCCATTATCATCTGCCTCTGTCAGCTTCTGTGGAAGTGTGGAAGCTTTCCTGCACCCTCAGCACAACTCCTTGTATCTTTGCATGTGCACATCCATACCTTCTTTTGCAATCACAAGTAGCTTTCAACAGTAACTGATGAGCTGAAGGCCCATGTTTTCTTAAACAACTTTGCCAAATATTGCTCATTTTCTCAGCATATAAAAATGAATTGAGAGATAAATGGACTTAAAAACCCCATTCTTGTCCATGTCTGTTAGCTTTATACACACTAGGCTGTTCAATTTCTGGCTTTTTTACAGTTAAAAGTTCCTTGTTATGGTTAGCATGAGAATAATCCTTCTACTATCACCTGCGTAAGATCAGCTGTTGGTTATTATAAAAAAGAACAAGCCTTTTTGATTTGCCTTTTTATATCCTTACTTGCTGTTTCAAAAGGAAATAGCACTGTAAAGAAAATTGTGTATGTCAAACCTTTTAATGGGTCTGTAAAGAGAAGAATTATAACCCTTACATTTTGCGTATTGACTTCATTCTTACATTGTAAGTTAACTCTAATGGGCGCAGAAATACAGTACCTTGAAAATTTGGTTGTGTGAAAATGGAAATAATGTGGATTTTACAAATTAAATAGAAATTCTAAATGAGGTTTTCCATAATCAGATGTTGAAGACAAAGACTTGACATCTCAAAATGAGTTCAATTTGACTGAACTCACTTGATTGGTACTGAACTGTACTTTGTACTTTAGACCATTTACCGATCATACTGTATTTGTTTTTTGACATTTGCATTCTCTTGGTAGAGCTGAGACTGTAAGGCACAGTTACTTCCTGTTGATGGTTTCATAAGATCGAGAGACAAAGTATCCTGTGATGTTTGAGACAAAGGCAAAGTTAATCATGTAAGCTGTGCCTGTGAGAACTTTTGTGGCTTCTCCGAATGTATGGCGTGCTATCGAAGGGAACTACAGTAAACTTCCTGGAGCACACTGTCAATCAACCGAAAATAGCGCATTTCACTGGTTTACTCCCTCGGAGGAACAAAGAACTAACATTAGATTCAGCATAAGTGCTCCATACATTGTGACGTGAGCTCAACAATGTACATGAATTTCCTGTTGAAACATTATAGGTAGGGCTGTATGATTAATTGTAAAGTAATTGAAACCAAAATTCAACCAACATAATTTTCTCACGTCGGTTATTTAGTATTTTTAATCCTCTTAATACTTTCCCGTGTGTAGTTAGCCTAAGTGACTCCGCCCCGTCCAGTCACATCAAGTGCAGTTAGCAGGCACACGGAAAGATTCAGGAGCAGTTTTCTTTGTTTTTTTATCCAATCTGGATGCTCATTATTGCTAGGGCAGTGCATGTTTTACACAGTTTATTTTACAGGTAAGTTAATCGCAGTTCTCATATGCGCTGATACACGCACACACAGACGGCGCACAAGCCCCGAAGCGAGATAACTTTCGCTTGCGTCCTCACGAAAGTCTGTCAATTAAATGTAGGCTTGCCAGTTTGAACATTCAAGCGATTTTACACCAATTTACAACAATATGGAAAACATCGCCCGTTCAGTGCTCGCAAGCTTTTTTTCTGTGAGACAGAGAGCCGAGTCGTGTCTCTAACAATGCGTGAGCCCTGAAGCCAGATCACTTTTACTTGCGTCTTCACAAAAGTTTGTCAATTGTATATTTTAAGGCTTGCCAGTTTGAACATTGTAGCGATTTTAGACCATCGGATGTGTGTCATTATTTTGAACTAATGCGCTGATGCATTGTGAGACACAAAAACTCATACAGACAGCTCGCACATCATGTGAAGATCGCGAGCACAGAAAAACATTTAGGGACGCAGAAACTCATTGTCAAAGCTGTGCTGTGATTCATTACTATAGTAGCTTTGAAACTCAACAGTTATAGCATAGATTTGTCTACTTTTGAAGTAACTACTATAAATCCCATACTGTAAAAAAGCCTTCATTCTGATTAAGAGTGAGGCCAATTCTGCTATACAGATAAATATTTTAATGTTATGTGTGATAACAGATACATGGATTATTGTAAAATTCTATACTATTTTTTCTAAGTAAATAAAAAATAATAATACTTAACCTCTTAACTGTCACCCCCCCTTTTTGAGAATACACATGAAAATGCACGATCCAAACTTAAAGGGGTGTAATTCTACATCACTTCCATCACAAAACGGTCACCAAATATGGAACCTTGAGACTCGGACCTTTCTGACGAAAAGTGTTTTGTCAAGATTAGAAAAGATTTTGATTATAAAGCAGTTAAAATAAATGTTGTAATATGAAACATGACACCGCCCACTAGGGGAGGAGCCTGCTAGAAGAATTTAAAGTACCATTTCCATCCATGGTAACGCAACGTCCAATTTCAAAACGGTTTTCACAGGATGAATTTTGAGTTCGTAAACTTTAGAATGATACCTAATTTATGATAATTACTAAAATATATGATACGAAAAAAAGGCGATCAAAAAAAGAGTGCCAGGTGTCCCGCCAGCAGGACGGGACAGTTAAATCATTCAAATTCTACAAGTGAATTTAGAAATAACCATGTTTGATAAGGGGTTTTCAGGCACAATGTAATTTGAGTTTATCACTGAGTCGACTTTATCTGGGTGGTCTGAAATGAAATTGCAAAATACCTTGCAAATTACTCCATGAAACCTGGAGGCTATAGAAATTCATCTCAGCTGTTCCTTGTACACTGGATTTCGGTTAAGGTATTGGTCCTTGTTGCATTTTTCTTTCTTGTAAATTACTACACTCCGATTCATTCTCACAGTTGAACTAATTCCCAAAAGTATAACTTGCGGATCAGTCTCTGCAGGATTTTTTAAGATTGAGTGAGTTCCCTCTTGGTGAATTCTGTTGAGCGTATCAGGAGAGCGAGTCAAAAAATACCAGGCTCCCACAGGACCGTTTTACAGACTGCTCAAAGGCAAAGACGGGAAAATGCTGAGTGTAAATGCTACATTATAGATATGCAGTCTCACTCTCTTATACAGTAATCCATTCGTCTGATCTTTTATTTAGTCCTTCTGTTAAGTTATCCTGTTTTTGGCAACAACATACTACTCGTGCTGTTATTAGCCTTCCTATTTAAGTTAGTGGCTCAACCTAACATATTAGCAGGTGCTGTTGCAGATCCATGTTCTTTGATTTCTTGTTGGGTCTTATCTGAGGAAAGTCTATTGATGTGTGACGTTGTCACCTTAGTAACAGATATTAGAGGGAATACCATTCAGCAGAGATCTCCAGGACGAGAAAAGCCAGACGCCACATGCCAGCAATGATGTCGTCATACATCTGCTGTCAGTCTCAACAGGCGTGCTCCAACAGGTTTTAAACTGGGTTTCTGTTTGGACAGATACACTGAAACCAAATGAATCGTTCATTGACAATAAATTATGCTGGAAGAAGGAAACCCATGAGTCAGATATTACCTAGGGAGAGGAAGAGGGTGTGTTCTTCAAAAAGATGGACGTGGCAGTACTTTAGGCCGATGACATGTTAGGATATATTTCAAGGTAGGTTCAGACCAGTACCTACACTTCAATATCTCAAGAGTTATATGCCTTTCTGCACACCCACAGAAGACTTTGCTGACAGAATGACTTCTTCATATTTGAATTTCCACTGAGGCCACCTCTTTGCAAAACTTGGTACGTGTTGTGCTCTTGCACATGAAGAGATTTGCTCACGGCTTGTCTCGTTTACAAGCGTGCACACGTGTGTGACTTGGCAGTTGATCTGAGGAGACTGCATTAGTGGACGGCCGTAGCAGCTGGTTCTGAAGTGGGACGTGTGATTCTTCAGACCGCCTCCCCAACCCCCTCTTCTCAGTTTGTTTTCCGGAAAAAGGCAGCTGTCCAGGGACAATGACTCCTTGTTTAGCATTTAAAAGCCAGCACACCGACCATATTCTTGTGTAAATGGACACAACATTAATTTTTGCTGCATAAAATCGAGCGTTTGGTAATTGTCTCTTTTTCTTTTTTTTTTTCTTCAGATAAACCCCATGGTCTAACCAAGCAACCATTGTAGTGAAGTTTTTTTTTCTTTCTAAAATGTTCAATGTAAGAACTAAAGAAAGAATGACCACCCATACAACATACAAAGTAGTAAAGAGCAGTATTTAAGTAATTACAATTTTACTAAGACTTTGAAATATATGTACCACATGGAAACATCCTGAAACATTTGTGTGTGATAGAACAAATGAACCACTAGCCCCTCACCAAGTACAACATGTTCCTGGATCAACATCTTTGTTGATCCTGGAACAACATTCCAATCAGCCAATCAGATTTGAGGGACAGTTTACAGTTTATCTCAAGTTTAGGCTTACAACCAGGGTTAGGTGCTTCTACATCAGTGTTGTTCAGCTATCATTTCCTTCTGATTTTAGGGATAAGTTATGGGTAGGGGACTAGGGGTAGGGTTAGGACTACATTTCTGGACAGGAATATTGTTCCAGGATCAACAAAGATGTTGATACAGGAAAATGTCTGCCAGAACCGATTTACTGGTAAATTACCAGTAAGAGATCATGTGTGAACAGGACATTTTAAAAAATACCAGTAAATCGGTTCTGGCAATTTACCAGTTTGAGAAGTTGTAACATTAACAGTAAATTACCATTATGATGCTGTGAGTGAACAAAGAAAGAGGATTACTGGTAAATCAGAATGCGCTGAGGTAAGAAGTCTGGTTTGGGCCAATCATAAATGCTAATGGAGATGACGTGATTACTCCACGCTGTTTACAGGAAGCTCTGCTGCTTTTTAATAGTCTTTTTATGCAAGTATATGCTAAATGGACATCTTTGACCATTGTGCCACATCTTGCTGCTTTTTCAGTGTATTTCGCTTGAGACCCTGTCTTCTTTTCCATTCATCAGTGCTGCGGCTCTGAAGTTGGATACTATTATACGTCTGTCACTCAGAAGACACATTTTCTTTGTCAAATTGAACAGAAACTAAAGCGATTCTCCTCATGTGGGCGAATAAAGACAACGGCACAGCGTTTAAAGATAATTTCTGATGTCTGGCATCACAGAATTTACTGGTATTTTGGTGCTGATGTGTGAATGATCTTTTAACGGTAAAAAGCCAGAACGCTGTTGCTTGTGTGAACAGCATATTTGTGTATTTACCGGTAAAACTGGTGATTTTACGGGAATTTACTGGGTTTACTGTGTGAAAGGGGCTATTGATTCATTGAAGCCATAAGTTTGAAAGTTGTTATTGCCACTCAGAAATGCTTTAAAAAAATCTCTGTTGCCAAATGAATCTAATGATGTTCTTTAAGAAAAATAGTGGGCCAAAAACAGACTGTTAAAATAATTGCAAATGTATATTGTTAATATTCAAAATATCTGTACATTTAGTATAGCTGCAATTTCAGCTTTACTCCACAAATGTGCTCTTTTAGACAAAGTTCCAGCCACCTGCTAAGGATCAAAGCCTTTCAGGCAAAATCTTCGTCCAGGGGCCCCTCGCCGCTTTCCTATACCATGAGTACAGAGAGAGTTGGGGGATGGGAGCTGAGAAGAAAAAGGGGAAGAGGGAGCCATAAGCAGCTCCAGGGTGTGGCTCACTAAGCTGTACATATATAGTATGTACTCTAAATTGATTATTCTCTACACCCGTTCTCTTTACACGTTCTTTTCAATATATTAACAATGTTTAAAAATAGCATTCAAGCTCGAAATGGTAGCTTTTCTTATATAACATATTTTGTGAGATAAAAGGTAGTGCAAGTGATAAAATAGCGAGATTTGAATGTCAATGATATAGGTCATGTGATGCAACAGTACTGTGCACTTTTGTCAGAGACATGTTTGACTGTTGATGACCAGATAGCTTTCATTTCCAGGCAGTTGAATGCTCTCACTGATAAGACCATGAAGAGAACATGTTTTAAGTAAAAAAAAAAACTGCTTTAGTGTGTATTGTGTGCAGATATTATGTAATATTACCTCATAACTATGCATTTACTGAAAGACCTATTAGCAAGAGATTTGACAGACAGATATACAATAATTGGGTGATGCTAAACTTGATGCATAATTTATTGCTCTTGAGCATTTTAATAGCAACAGAACTCATTTGTATTCAGTTCTGACCCAGCTGAGAAGTTATGTTGTTTTTAGTTCAACCTCTTTCAGTGTTTGTTGAACACTACGATTCCTGCTTGAACTATAGATAATAAGAAGAAATTATACAAAAATGAATCCCAGTTCAACACTTACAGTATTCAATAGCCGCCAGACCTCAAAGTTATGGTGTTCTTTGGTCATTTTTGACCGAAAAATGTAACATTGAAACATGGTAAATGTTTTGGCTCTTGCTATGTGAACACATATGCACACATACATACTCGGTTTTGCTATCTTTGTGGGGACTTAATGATTTTTATACTCTACAAACTGTATATTCTTTCCCTTAACCCTAAACCTACCCATCACAGAGAACTTTCAGCATTTTTACATTAAAAAAAACAGCATAATTTAGTATGTTTATTAATCAATTTCCCTCCTTGGGACCGCTGGCTGGTCCCCACAATGTCGGTGATCTTAGGTTTCACTATCCCTGTGGGGACATGCCATCCATGTGGATGTTACTTTGACACGTACCACCTACCTAAGCATTGTTACAGACCATGTACACCCTTTCATGGAAACGGTATTCCCTGGTGGCTGTGGCTCTTTCAGCAGGATAATACGCCCTGCCACAAAGCAAAAATGGTTTTGGAATGGTTTGAGGAAAACAACGAGTTTGAGGTGTTGACTTGGCCTCCAAATTCCCCAGACCTCAATCCAGTCGAGCATCTGTGGGATGTGCTGAACAAACAAGTGCGATCCTGCTGCTAACATCTTGGTGCCAGCACACCTTCAGGGCTCTAGTGGAGTCCATGCCTTGACGGGTCAAGGCTGATTTGGCAGCAAAAGGGGGACCAAACCAATATTAGGAAGGTGGTCCTAATATTATTCCTGATCGGTAGTGTAAATCTCCATTTTTGTTTTTCATGAAACAAAGCAAATGATATAGGATTGGAATGACATGTTTATCAGTAGAAAATAGCAGCTTCAGAGAAGGTCTGCTATCTGCAATAAGAGTGTAGTATGTGTTTGATCCCAACTATATCGTCAGAGATGACACTAATGTATGCCACACATGAATGGGTGTGATGGAACAGAATTGGCAGAGATTTGAATGCACTGAGAGCAAGTTACTATGCCAGGGACCTGTCATTGAATTTGCTGGTAAGATAAAGTCTTTGTGCAAGTCAAGGTTTTTAGTAATGTTGACTGTCATGCAAAGATGAAACGGCTCCTACTGCTGCCTGGAGATTAAAAGGGACGTCAGGAAATGATCTGATATTGATCATAGATTTCTGGTTAAAGAGAAGTGAGATGTTTTTTCTCATCATTTATGTTCTTATCACTGATGTTTTAGGCTTATCACAGAATGTGTTTCCCAAATGTCAATAAAGTGTGAGTGCTTCAGGGCTCCATGGAGGAATGAAATCATAGAGCAACATCTGTTGTCTTTAGAAACCTAATTATTGCATAGATTGCCTGTCCAAAGTCAATAACTTTCTGCAAAATGCAGTTTTAAATGCCTCAGTGAAGCAGGTTAGTGTCTTAGGTTTTGCTAGCTTTACATCTGGCTTATGGCTTTTTTTGTAACTGGTCATAGTTTTTAACTGTGGGGTTTCCTGAGAAGTGCCATTTCAGTGATGTCTGCTTGATCTCAGTAGCTACACAGGAAGCGCTCGGATGTATACGTCTGTTGTCCTTTTAGCCTTTGTTATCTCTGTACACACCATAACTCTTCACGTTTGACATGAGGTCATAGGGACATCCTCATGTTTAGCTGAGCTACCTCTTCTCATTGCCCTAAATGTGTTGGGGATGTTAAAATGGAGGGTAGGAAGTTTTGTCTCGCTGAGATGGACCAGTTGATAAAATCTGCATTTCCAGCACAGATTTTCTGCTGCAACCCAAATTATGGGCCAGTACATTCCACACATTTTCTCTTTCTCTCTCTCACTTCCCCCACCCACAATTCCCTGAATGACTTGAAAACCTTGGTACCCATTTTGAGATCTTTGCAATTTCCTTTGTAAAAAGAAAAAAAAAAGACTTGCGGTTGAAAATGTTTTTCTCTTATAAAACACTGGACAGGCATAAAAAGATGAATGGAAAAACAAGGAATAAATGAATAGATGCAACAGTGATTGTCTCTTTCACTTGTTGTGAATTGTACATGTGTAGTTCTTAAATATATGTAATACTGTACATGATGACAACTTTTATCATTGGTTTGGTGAGTTTAAAGTGAAAGTTCACCTAACATTCAATGCTGATAGCAACACTTGGATGAATATGTAAATACTGTATGTGCTGTGCGCTTTCCTCTCAATTACAAAATAAAACAACAGGCATTTTTGTAAATAAAGCATAAGATAAGCTTCTGATCATCATAGCGAATATGTTTGCACAAGCTCTGCATTTCGTCACTCTAGTAAAGTCACGTCGCGTTTATTTATGTAGCACTTTATACAATAGATTGCTTAAAATCTAGCAACCTTACCGTATTAAACATCGAATGTCAGAGTCTCGTTTCATCAGAAGTACAACTTAATTGTCTACTTTAAAGCAGGATATAATCTATATAATCTGACTCTGAGCTCCATGGAGTGAAACAGGCCTAATTAACTTTTACATTCTACATTTTGGAACATTAAGCATTGCAGATGTCAATGTTTCCATTACCAACAGCACTCTAATTTTAATCGCTTAAATCATTCATCATTTCACCATTAACTGAGGTGCTCAGTTTTTGTGCCAGATAAATACTGCTCTAATTGTACAAATAAATTATATCATCTGAATCATCTGCTAGTTATGTATTTCTAAAGAGAGGCTATCACATGCCTACATACTTTCAATGAAGTTAGCTACTTTTTGTTTGTTGCCTGTATTAAATCTGACTCTTTTTCAAAAAACGTAGCTTGACTACATTCTTAAAATAAAGTTTTTTTTTATTGGCATCTATGATTCCATGAAGAACTTTTTTATATTCATGGAACCTGCACAAAATGTTCTTTTATAGTGGAAAAATATGTTTTCGAATATTAAAAGTTCTTCTATGGCATCACTGGAAAAAAACAACAACAACCTTTTAGCTTAATGAAATACAGTTAGAAATGTAGCTTCTCCAAAGTGTCCTAATGGTAAGAACATTTTATGATGTTTGCCTGCAGAACAGGTCTTGAGTTAGACCTCTTATTCCTGAGGTACAGCAGTGTGATACTTTATCTGTCTTATTAAAAGGGCAGAGTCTGCGTTCCACTTACCTGATCATTTCCATTCTGACATGTTTCTCTATCTGCTCACGGATGATTTATACACACGCACACACATACACACTCCGGCCGGGATAAAAAGGTGATTCTACTGTTAAGTTTATCATGCTTGAAGCAGTGTTTAGTTATGCTTGACAAAAATTCAGATTGAGTTGCCAATCAAAGCTGCACTTCTTCCAGAAGTTTATTTTTTATTTCTTTACTCACATGCACACACTCTCTCTCAGATGCACAACACTAGCATACAGAGTGACACTGTTAAGGCATTACATACTCCGTAAGAACAGAGAAAAAAGTTCTCGCTCCTAGGGCTGCGAGAACAAAATTATGTAATTTTGTTCTCGCTGCCCTGGTTTGGGAGTTCTCGCAGCTTGTTCTCGACACATCATCTGAGCAGAACTTTTTTCTTTTGTCGGTGTCCGAGAACTATTGTGTGATTGGTCCGAAATTTAAAGTGGGTGGGGTTAATGTGGGGAAACGGAAATGTTTGGCACCTGCTTTTCTCGTGAAGTATGGAATGGCCAGAACTAACTTTGTTTTCTCAAGGTGGCAAGAACAAGAACAAACTAGCTTTGCATTGCAAATATGATATTACAGTAGCTTTAACGTTTTAGGTAACTTCTGTAAATATTTCAGAATCAAGTAATTTGTCTGTTCACAATAACACAATAACCAATCGGGTAGCTTGTTCCTTGGTGCTAGCAACTCTGAAGTCATGTGTTCGATTTACAGGGAACACGAGAACTAGTAAAATGTGTACTTTGTTTGCATGCAACATGAGTTGCTTTGGATAAAAGTGTCTGAAGAATGATTTTATTTTTAATTTACAGTTATGTTGAGCAAGATTTTGGGCCAATGAGGTTTCACTGTGGGCGGGGCCCAGTAAGATTTTTCCTTGTGCATCAAGCAAGCATGTTAGATCTTTTATTTACCATTGATTAGCAGTATGTGTGTTGATCAATGTTGATAAAAGCCTAAATTAAATCTGTTCATTTTATAAAGTGATTGTGTCTCTTAGGAAGACTTGGAGTAAACTGCCTGATCCATATGAATTACGTTTATGATCTCTTTATGAAGTTTGAACCATGAAAGCTTTGGTTAACTGGACCTTCTGTAGAGGCACAGAAATCTCTCAGGTTTTCTCTCAGGTTTTTACTCATCTCTCTGAAGATGAGTAAAAGTCTTATGGATTTGGAATAACATGAGAGTGAGTAATTGATGACTTTTGGCTGAACTAACCCTTTAAGTGTTTTTGGTTAACACTAGAAGTTTAATGCTTGATGTTTAGATCAAACCTTAATCAAAATGACTGATTATATAAATACAGCCAAAACTGCCTTAAAAACTGCAATGATATTTCTCCCCTTTAACTCTGATTACAGGTTCTGCTGTTTTTAGTTTTTTATGGTAATTTTGGCTTGTGGAAGTAGTGGAGTGTCTACTGGACCTCTTCCCTGAACCGCTGCAGTTTCCTGTCTCATTCTTATGTGCCTTTGTCTTGTGTCATGTGTGGATATGTGACCATTGGATGACCCTGGTAGCTAAGATAGCCAATTTTAATTGTGTAGTGTGTGTGGGGAGGTTTACGTGAGTGAGCAAGAAAGAGAGAAGAAAGAGATTGGAATTCAAGAATAATCTTCTAGTATCTGGACAGACAGGGTGGCCAGAGGTTTGATTACTGTGTGTGCGTGCGGTTTATACCGATAGTTGTCACGCACAGTCTGGAGCATGGGAGTAGTGAGTGGGTACAGATCAAAGTTTTGCGTGCTTTTCTGTGTGTGTTTGTGTTGTATCCCGCTGGTTCTCTGTGTGTCATTGCCCCACAGCTAGACACCGGTTCACTGTTAAACATCAACCAAAAATCTCACATCAGAGCAAAGCCATGAAGGGCCCTTCACACATACAGTGCCCCCTTAGCGACAACGCAATCGGAAGTCATCGATTTTCAACGACGGTTGCAGATTTTAGGCGATATGAGTGGAAGGGTGTCCTGCGATTATGAGCAAGTTGAGAAAAGTGTAATTTTACGCAGCCGAGCAGTGATTTTCCTGTAGTTCATGTAGTACAACATTGTGTTAGCAACACCATGGTCATTGGATTGATTCCTAGTGAATGCATGAACTAATAAAATGTACCTTAAATCTAATGCAAGTCACTTTTGATAAATGATTTGATGCATTGACTGTGATGGCACGTTTACACAGTTATTAACATCGTAAATCTAGCAAAGATTTTTTATAATTTCATACTTTGGGCCCTATCATACACCCGGGCGAAATGCAATGCCAGGCACGACGCAAGTGTTTTTTGCTAGTTTCAGCCCGACGTAGTTATCATTTTCACGTCCAGTGCACCGTTGTTTAAAAAGCAAATGCACTCGTGCCCATCTGTTCGCACATGGTCGCTGGTCTGTAAACGAGCTTTGTTCAGGTGCTTTGTTGGCACGTTGCTATTTTGAGGCAACTGAAAACGACATTGACCAACAAAAACCTGGTCTAAAGTCAATAGCGCAGTATTTTTTGTGTTATAATATATTGTTTTATATATAATTGTGTTAAAAATAAAAGGATTCCTCTCTGGAGAAGCGTTCAGTCTTTCCGCTCGCAAATTCCGCTATGTAAATAGCGAATCCGCCATGGTGCAATTGTAACTGGCTTTTAAAGGGAATGAGAGATGAGACTCTGGCTGCGTCCGAAATCGCATACTATGTGAGTAGGTACTACATTTGAATTTGAACGAACTTCCCGACTGTTAAAAAAGTACGTTATATATAGTATGAATGAATGTAGTATGAAAGTAATCCGGACGTACTACATCCGTCATGTTGTTATTATTATGTGACCTACCAGCGTCTGTTGCGTCCCATCACCTCCATTCATAAATCCTCTCCTGTGGCCTCATGGGATAGTAAAGTGTCCATCGTATGCACACTTCAGAATCTCGCCGGAAGTATTAGGTCATCCGGTTACTTTTCGCCTACTGTTTTTCGAATACTATGAATTCAGACATAATACTCTGTTGGTGTACTTTTTTTCACATACTATACACTCACCTAAAGGACTATTAGGAACTCCATACTAATGCTGTGTTTGACCCCCTTTCGCCTTCAGAACTGCCTTAATTCTACGTGGCAATGATTCAACAAGGTGCTAAAAGCATTCTTTAGAAATGTTGGCCCATATTGATAGGATAGCATCTTGCAGTTGATGGAGATTTGTGGGATGCACATCCAGGGCACGAAGCTCCCGTTCCACCACATCCCAAAGATGCTCTATTGGGTTGTGATCTGGTGACTGTGGGGGCCATTTTAGTACAGTGAACTCATTGCCATGTTCAAGAAACCAATTTGAAATGATTCGAGCTTTGTGACATCGTGGATTATCCTGCTGGAAGTAGCCATCAGAGGATGGGTACATGGTGGTCATAAAGGAATGGACATGGTCAGAAACAATGCTCTGGTAGGCCGTGGCATTTAAACGATTCCCAATTGGCACTAAGGGGCCTAAAGTGTGCCAAGAAAACATCCCCCACACCATTACACCACAACCACCAGCCTGCACAGTGGTAACAAGGCATGATGGATCCATGTTCTCATTCTGTTTACGCCAAATTCTGACTCTACCATCTGAATGTCTCAACAGAAATCGAGACTCATCAGACCAGGCAACATTTTTCCAGTCTTCAACTGTCCAATTTTGGTGAGCTCGTGCAAATTGTAGCCTCTGTGTGTTGTGGCTTCACAAATGCTTTGTTGCATACCTCGGTTGTAGCGAGTGGTTATTTCAGTCAAAGTTGCTCTTCTATCAGCTTGAATCAGTCGGCCCATTCTCCTCTGACCTCTAGCATCAACAAGGCATTTTCGCCCATAGGACTGCCGCATACTGGATGTTTTTCCCTTTTCACACCATTCTTTGTAATCCCTAGAAATGGTTGTGCGTGAAAATCCCAGTAACTGAGCAGATTGTGAGATACTCAGACCGGCCCGTCTGGCACCAACAACCATGCCACGCTCAAAATTGCTTAAATCACCTTTCTTTCCCATTCTGACATTCAGTTTGGAGTTCAGGAGATTGTCTTGACCAGGACCACACCCCTAAATGCATTGAAGCAACTGCCATGTGATTGGTTGATTAGATAATTGCATTAATGAGAAATTGAACAGGTGTTCCTAATAATCCTTTAGGTGAGTGTATAGTAGAGACGTATTCGATTTCGGATGCAGCTTCTGATCGGTTTATTGCATGTTACGCCTAAAACACACCCATGACTCATTAAGAGAATAGGTACAACCCTTTTGGGGGCGCGCCGACCGTTCTTTTCTACGTTAAACTAGCAAAAGTGGATTCGGACACGAAATTCCCTAAGTGCACTTGCAATTTTTGAAAACTAGTTGACTCTGCTGTGTTGGCATTTCAAATACAACAGTTGATGAACTTAATCAATCTATCTATATTTCCCACCCTTTACATAGAAAGTCATATAAAAGCTGTCATGGAGTGTTTCTTTTGTTATTGGAGCAAATGGGAATACAAAAATTATATAACCTCGGAAATTAGAAAAGGGTGTGAATGGATACAATTGAATATACATACTTCCCTACTATATAGTAGGTGAAAAACAGTATGTGAAATTAGTAGAACTCACAGTATTCATAACAGTAGTTGAAAAGTTCCTGTATGACTTAGTATTTCTGTGTGTGCGCATATGATGGATATTTATCATCCCATGAGGATTTAAGAACTGACACTGTAGGTCACATGACAAATGTAGTACCTCCCTATTACGCTCATATAAAGAACATACATATGCCACAATCAGCCAAAACACTTTAAGAATATGAAGAAAGAACATATAAATAGAGAGTTACCAAAATACAACAAAAACGCATAACATTTTGGCTACTTTTGCAAGCAGAACTCTGAACGCTTACTAGTGTAGTGAACAACCGGTATAGCCTGCAAATCTAGCTGTGTGAAAGGGACTGAGAGTAAAATTTATCACCCTGAGAATGAGATTTAGGTCATCTGGCAAACAGGTGGAGAACTTACACACATAAGTGTGCTCAACAAACAGACCCTGTTATATAGCTGAATTCGCCTACAGCGTTTTACAGACACACACATGATCATGAATTCACCCACATGCCATACGCAGACACTGCCTTCCGCTCTCTGGCTGATCAGAGTTTATTTATAGACTGGGATTAAACATTAGCTGCAGCAGACTGATGCAGACATGTCAGCGCCCTCAGTGATAGATGCAGGGCTCTGATTGGCTTGGTGGTAGTGAGGTCATGGGTGATGACAAAGGGCGACAGACTACTGCTGAATTCACAGAAAACGTCAATTGAAGGAGTTATGTAAGGGATAATGTACAGTCGACTGCTGATAACTGACACAGGCTGATCAGGACCCTAGTGTGAAGCATGGGGGTTTACTTAGTGATTTACTTTATTCAAAATATGGTTTCTTGTTTTTTCTTCTTTTGATTTGTAGTGAAATGCGATGCCTTATACAAGACACTAGTATGGGTTTGTATGTGATTTATAGATATAGCAGCAATACATAGGACAGTTCTCAGACAAAAATATATAGTACTGTAGAACTACGCAAAATAGAGGAAATTCAAATACCTTAAATGTACACTTTATATGCAATACACTCATAGACATAAAACAATGTGGCAATTTACACACTTGCAGATTATTAATGTGTTGTAAATTGTCGCTAAATCGTCACCACATACCTGCTGAATTAGATGCAGCGTGTATGAGTGAAAGAAAGGGATTTCTACCTGTGCTAAAGCTGGTTTTTGAAGGTGCCTGACTGACCTTCCTCTTCTCTGTAATTGGAGTTAAAGACTTGACTGCCTGAGGGGCGTTAAAACCACAGGTTTAGCCTCCACATGCTGCATCCTTTTCTTGTTTCGCATTAATGAAATAGTAAAGATATCTAAAAAGCATTTCACCTGATGAAGTCAACTTAGAATTTTCTGTGAGATTACACACAAACACTCTAGCAAATAAGCAAAAAGCCTTAAAATAAAAAATAATTTGTTTTTCGTTTCACATCTAGTCTAAGATCAAGCCTTATAATCAAACCACTAGTTCACAGCTGGTCTGTGTACCTTGTTCCTTTTTTTTCCTATTTTTAAGCATGATGAGGAAAATAAAAAAGAAAGGTGGTTGCACTTTTTGAATACCAAATTGTTGCGCAAAACAAGACTTAAAGGGGTCATAAACTGGCTTTTTATAAGGATATTCTTATATTACGATGACCTTATATAGGAATTCAGGATGATTGGGCCACTTTTTGCCATGACTTGGAAAAAGTGTCCCAATCACCCTGAATTCACCCTATATCGAAAGCTCAAGGGAAAGTTGATTTCTCAATTCATGACCCCTTTATTTCAGATGATGTTTTGCACCTTCATTAAACATTTTAAAAATTCACAAATTAGTATAATTTTTTTTTGATGTTTCTCCCGTACTTTCGAATGAGAACTAGAGCTATGTCTCTGGAACCATGAAGAAAGGAAATACATGACTTGATTTCAAAGTGGAAATGGACTTTGCAGAGCACCTGTTCCCTTTAAAAAGTGTTCTCAGTCCTGAGGGGTTCAAAACTGGTGCATGTCCAAGAGAAATTTGGTCACTATACTCATAATTTACATCCTCTTATGTCGTTCCAAACCTATATGACATACTTAATATAATAAAAGAATATATTTTGAAGAATGTTGGTAACATTTCCTCAAAATATCGATATAATATACTTTCGATTGTCCCCTTTAGACATTCTGTTGATTATAAATAACTCATGGGCGTCGGTAGCAAAAAAATTTTTTACTGGAGTAGATGCCATTTACATTAAGTAAAAATGTAATGCCTTGTTTCCTAAACGTCTGGTTGGGAAAGAAAACATTACGGAAGTCATTTAATCATTTATGGCGGCAATAGTGTAGGGGTAAAATGCATGACAGAAAGTTTTGACACAAATCGACCCGAGGTTCGAATCCGCCTTTTGCCAAACTCGCTCTACTCCCTTTTCCCATCACATATCAGATCGGAAAGGCATTTATTTTCAATAAAAATGAAGAAAATATTAGAAAAGTTTAAATAAAGCATCTAACGTGTGTTTAATAATAAGTGTTTATCGGGTAGGGGTAGGTAAATTGTGCAAACGTGCTGAATTAGAGACGATAAAAGTGAGTGGGTCCAATATTATTGGTTGTAAAAAGTGGGTGGGTCTTGTCCTACAATGGTTCTGACGCCCATGAAGTAACTAGTTCACAGGCGTGACTGTTGTTTGTGAATGGAATCTGTTAGTATGTGGTGTGCTTTCCTGGTCACATTGCGGCACTCCACACACTAGAGGAACACAATTGTTAAATCTTGTTTCTTATCGTCATGTCTCTCACATTTTGAAAAACGTATAAGGTTTTAGGCCCAGGCTTAAAGGTACTTAAAGGTCTTAATACTCCACTGAAAACATAGTTATGTATATTATATTGCATTTCTGTCAATAGATCCTCATAAATACTACACACTGCACCTTTTAATTTGTGTTTGTGTTTTTCAACAATAGTGTGCACCCTTACTTTACTGAGAAAGAAAGTCAGGAAAATCTGTAGATGGAAAAAATACCATATAAGGACCTTCTGTGCATTTTTTCAAATTTTGTACTTTTTGTTAGAAAATGTTTTATTTTTTTCAAGTTTTTTTTATTTAGGATAATAACATTTTTGACAGCATCTGAATATTCTTAAGAATTTATAGTTCATTGTCATTTGAAAGTGTAGGCACTTGTATTATTATGCTGTTATATTATGATTATATAGTCAGTGGCTTAAAATGGTCAAAAAAAATGACAATAATATCGTTTATTGCAATTATTTCTGGGACAATACACCGATCAGACATAACATTATGACAGGTGAAGTGAATAACACTGATTATCTCTTCATCATGACACCTGTTAGTGGGTGGGATATATTGGGCAGCAAGTGAACATTTTGTCCTCAAAGTTGATGTGTTAGAAGCAGGAAAAATGGGCAAGCGTGAGGATTTGAGTGAGTTTGACAAGGGCCAAATTGTGATGACTAGATGACTAGTCAGAGCATCTTCATACGAGTCAGGGCTGTTTTGGCAGCAAAAGAGGGACCAACACAATATTAGGTCATAATGTTATGCCTGATCGGTGTATAGATCGCCCAACAAAAAGTAGTTATCGTGACAGGCCTAGTTACGGAGCTCGGGAAGTCACCTGTAGGAGAACAAATTTATAATCCGTGCCCACGCTTTCACAAGCTGTTCCCACAGTTTTGCAAACTCTACTCACGGATTTGTGGCCGGATTGAAAAAGCGAAACGGTTTACAAATCTGAGCGCACAGATTGGAAATTCATAGGTATAGTTTATTAATCCCTGTGTGCGATTTGTTAAACCAAGGGAACAATTTAAGAATCTGTGAGTACGGTTTATAAACTAAGGGGACGAATTGAAAAACTGTCCCCATGGATTTGTGGATCTCCTACAGATGACTTCCCGTGCTCCGTATGGTGTGCTGGATAAAGTGATCAAATAGACTGCTTGATAAAGTATTTGAACTCGGGGTGAGATTGACATGAAAGTGCTTTATGATTCTCTCTGTGAACACAGGTCAAGACATGGGTCACAGCGCAAAGAGCAACAGGAATATATCAGCTGCAATTCCTCTTACACATTTAACTCTTGCCCTTGACTACTGCAATCTAGTATGTGTGCACATGTGAATTGATTTCTGGGTGTGTGTCCATGTTCACTCTCGATAGGGCCCTCCTTTCATTGTGTGTCCTTTAGTTTCACTTCTCTAGTGCTCTCAACATCACATACCTCTGAGGTAACATCTAAACATGCCTCACCACGGCCAGGAGCGATAGAGAGTTTACGTCAATGGAAAACAGGAGAGGAGAAGTGGCTGAACGGGTCACTTTACAGTCACTGATTGTTTAACCCATCAGTGGGACTATTTGTCACAAAAAGAGGAATATGAAGAGATATTCATGTATTTTGTGGTTTGTTTTGTTTGCATGTACTCATTTAGCATGTCATTGTTTTAAAGTGTGTTATTTTAAGTTAATCACATTATTAAATGTCCAGCCTTAATTATTGCATACAAAATCTGTTGGGTTTAAAGGTGCAGTGTGTGAATTTTAGCGGCATCTAGTAGTGAGGTTGTGAATTGAAATCACCCACCGCTCACCCCTACCTTTCGAAACACATAGAGAAGCTATGGTGGCCGACACAGGACAAAAATGTTGTCGTCGGAGAGAGCAGGGAGTGACTAGCGCTCTGTAGAGAAGTTTGTCGGTTTAGGGCAACTGTAGAAACATGACGGCGCGTGTAAGGGGACCAAGCCGATACGGAAGTAACTTAAACTGCAATTCATCAACCGGGCACTAGAGACAGCCTCCAAAAGGGAGCAGAATCTCATTGAGCCCCATGTTAAAATGCCCAACTTTACAGCAGAAAAAAACATGTCTACAGCCTGGTACAAATTGTGGATTTGGTCTATACGGCTAATTTTGCCCTTCATGACAACTGTGAGGGGGGTGAATTTTTTATAACTCATTCGTTTACATTATATAACGCCTTAAAGTCATGCATTATTAAGGGCGTGGCCACTTTGAGTGACAGATGGATAGCCATTTATCTGCTGTCTGTTAGTCATCACGTCACCTCAGCTCCACCCACGTCCCGCCTCTTTGCTCATTGTCTATTATCCGGGAGTGACGCGCTGCCAAGATGGCAACGGCCAGCTCATCCCTAATTTACGCTTCAAAACTGCTCTTCAGAATCCTATGGGTGACGTCACGGACACTACGTCCATATTTTTTTTACAGTCTATGAAGGGGACCCACGGTGTATGTAGATAGAAATGGATCATAAAAACATAACGGTACATTATGTAATGTCTTTATACTCCACTGAAAACATAGTTATGTATATTATATTGCATTTCTGTCAGTAGATCCTCATAAATACTGCACCTTAAAATGACCAACCGAGCAACATTTAATAAAATACTTGTATGTTCACATAGATTTTTGCCAATACATACACTACCTGTAAAAAGTTTGGAATAAATCTTTTTTTTTTTTGAAGAAGAAGAAAAAGAAGTCTGTTCTGCTCACTGTGGCTGCACTTATTTGTTAAAAATACAGTAAAAACAGTAACACTGTGAAATGTTATTACAATTTGAAATTACTTTTCTATTTTAATATATTTAGGAATGTAATTTATTCCTGTGACGGTAAATCTGTATTTTCAGCATCATTACTCCAGTCTTCAGTGTCACGCGATCCTTCAGAAATCATTCTAATATGATTATTCTTAGTTCTTAGAGCTTTTTTCTGGCTCCATTAGAGGAATCTTAGATGACCTGCATGATAACCCTTGGCTTTTTAATGTTTGCAGGAAATTAAAGTCCTCCATTTAACAGGAGTAACAAGTATTGGCGTGTCAAATAGCTGACTGAATTAAGCATTGTTATGCACAGTGAACCTAGTTTCCTCTGTATTCAAACAGAGGAATGGTTATTTGAGGTAGTTTCTTGTCCTGAATAAAGGACAACCCCATGAACCAGTTTGACGACATGTTTGTCTTGAGATCACATTCGGCTGTTGCAAATGCATCACGTCAGAATGTTGAATAGATGACATGCGAATTGTTTCACATTGTAATGATGATCGTCATACTTCCAGATCTTTTATTCTATGTTAGACATTCCAGCAGATCTTAATTCTCGCTTGTGCTGGCATTCGCTCAGTTGCCTTTTTATGGTGTTATTTTTGGAGTGTGTGAATGTCACCCTTGACACACTCTCCGCATGCGAGTGTGTATCCGTGCAGATGAGTGGGTGAGTCTTTAGCAAGTGGGCCACAACATCTCTCAGGCTCAGAGACGTCTCAGTTGCCATGGAGATAGAGGGAAAAGGATCTAGGAATCAGTACTGATTTCCTGCTTCGATTCTGAATACAAGCTATCCTCTATTGATTCATTAGGGAATATTTTAAGTTCATTTCAGTTCATAATAACACGACTGCAACACAGTCCAGGTTCACTTTATTTTCAAATCATTGTAACCATTACAGGTTATTGGCTATGCACAGAAACTTAAAACATTTCCTTTATACCACTTGAATTGAGAAAATAATAAAAGGCAGCCTAAAAAAAACCCAAATCTGATACTTTTAATAAAAAAGACATGTCAATGCATATCCAGTTTCATTTGGATCACATGGAAGTAAAATGATTTGCAAAGACGGTTCGTGTTGACTTCTATAAATGTGTATTTAATTTAAGGTTGATTCACACATTAAAACTCGATGGTTCCATCAGAGGTGTGGCACAGCTTATGCTTTTGATTCACTCATGCGTTTTTTTTTTATATCATACGTGGATTGGTCTGCGCAGCTAGTCCGTTGGTCCTGACATTTGAAGATCCGTTGAATTTGTAATGACCTGGGTTAAACTCCAGCCTGGTTCATGTCCTTTTTCCTGTTCCTCTTCTTTCTCCTTCAACTTTCCTGATGCTTTTCCATTGTCCTCTCAAATAAAGGAAAACTGACAATAAACAAATGCTTTATAGATAGGTAGATAGATAGATGGATGGATGGATGGATAGATGTATTTCCACAAAAATATTAAACAGCTCAGCTGTTTTCAGCATTGATAATAATAATAATAAACGTTTATTGAGCTGCAAATCATTATATTAGAATGATATCTGAAGGATCATGGGACAATAAAAACTGGAGTAATGATGCTGAAAATTCAGCTTTGTCATCACAGAAATAAATATTTTTATTTTAAATAGTAATAATATTTCACATTATTACAGTTCTTACTGTATTTTGATCAAATAAATGCAGCCTTGGTGAACATATGAGACTTCTTAATGGGTTAGTTCAACCAAAAATAAATGAAAATTAGCCCATGAGTTATATTAAAAAGTCCTGGCTAATCCAAGCATTATAATGGCAGTGAATTGTTGCCTCGTTTATGAAGTCCATAAAAGTGCATCTATCCATCATATAACTGCTCCACACGGCTCTGGGGGGTTAATAAAGGCCTTCTGAAGCGTAGCGATGCCAATTTTTCTGAATTGCACAAGTCAAATTGCGTAAGGCTTTCCGCCGGATTCGGAAGTTAGTTATTTTAGTCTATAAAGTTTTAAATATTGATATTAGTCTTACACAAACACGCCACTTCGCGGGGTGAGTAAATCATGGGCGAATTAAAATTTTTGGGTGAACCACCCTTTAAAGACTTGAACATAGTGGATATATTATGAAGTGCTTTCAGTGAACGTGATGCATTTATTTTCATTGAGACAAGCTGACATTCACAGAATTGAGATCTTTGAGCTTTGTGCAGTGGCCAGCAGTCAGGATCCACTGACTCAGCGGCATCTGCAGATTGAGAGGCATGATTCAAATAATGATTAGTGAGAATCTACTGAAAAAAGACATTGATTAAAAAAATCGATCTTGGGATTTTAAAACTCGATACTGGAATGCTCAAATGAAGATCACAGTTAATCGGCAAATCAATATTTTTGCCCAGTCCTAGCGGCAAATCAATACGGTTGGCATTGACTGTCAGGTGGTGATGGAGGAGAATGTGGCATGAGCTGCACTCTAGACCATGATTCTAATTCTGTTCTAAAACTCACTGCTACAACATAATCTGCCGCTAACTGCAGATCTGGGATTCACTGGATCTCCCTGATTTGAGGCTTGTGGGTCTTCTGTGGGTATATGAGGGGGTTGAAAATGCATAAGACATTCTATGCAGTTAACCTTTAACAAAGTTAATGGAAACTTTGAACTCTAGTGTCAAAGAAGCTAATCCAAGGAGTCACAACCGTCTACTAATTCTGGACCAGGTCTCTCAATCTCACACATGATTTGATTTGGTCCTAGGGACCTACATTTCATCATGGAATGAGTAATTTAAAATTAATTTTAATAATTGGAATTAAATATTTTATATTTCAGAATCTGTTGCCGCATTACATAGTGTATAAACAGCTGAGTCCTAATTGTATCGTACAAGGTAATACATAGTAAATATTTTCATGAGTTCTTTAAATCTGTCCCTAATAAACGAATGCCATTACGTTCACTCATTTCTCCGGTTTATTACCCCTCACAGCTCTGAAAGAAAGTATAGTCACTCAGAAAACTTCTCCACATCATGCTGAGGATTATATTTCACGTGCTATGTTTGCATTGTAAGCAATATAATCGACTTTCATCCAAAGTCACCTGCTGAAGTAATCCTCCCCAGCGCCAAATATGCACTTTCTTTAATGCTGCTTTGGTGAGAACACATCTGCCAAGAACAGTAATGTAAAATGCATAAGCTCAAGGTAGATTTTCTTTCCAGCCTTTGCCTGTTAGTGTGTCCCAATTTGGTCCTAATTTACAGAACAGACCTGTTAGCTCTTTCGATAAGTTGCATTGTTTTAGTTCACTCAAAATGGTCAATTCTGTCATCATTTACTCTCCAAACACTTTTTGCAGTGGTTGAGAGCTCATTGGAGGGGAAGAATATAGAGTAGTATAGGACTTGTTCACCAGCAAGGATGTGTTTTAGATGTTTTCATTGGGTTGATACTGTACATTATTCACTATCTGTCGAAAAGTTTGATGTTGTATCCTGTAGCTGTGGTGCTTGAAAAAAAATTGATCTTGGGATTTTAAAACTCGATACTGGAATGCTCAAATGAAGATCACAGTTAATCGGCAAATTAATATTTTGAACCCAATTCCATATTGGGTTCAATTCCCAGGGATTGCATGAACTCATAGAAAGTAACTATACTTTGAATGCACTGACTGGTGCAGATTCACTTTGGCATTGATAGTGTTGACATAGAAACGCATAAATCCGAGTCTGAGGACGTGAACAGCTCCGGGTAGAACATCACAGGTTGCCATCTCGTGATTGCGGTTATGACATGGCCTGAACGCAGAATAAGCTTGTTGTTTTGGTTCAGGAGGAGCTGTAAAAGGCAGCTGCTGTTTTTTTGCGGCGCTAGGTGACTGTCTATCTACAACTCTGCATTGTCTTACGGAACGTGCTGATGCCGTGCGATGTCTGCGCGAGCAGGGTGCACCGATGTATGGAAATACATATGTTGACAGGCAGGTAGGACATCGTATCATTGCATTCGGACCAAATGCAATGATTGGACGGACATTTTTATTGGTCCTGAGACTTCAACAGAAGATATATGTACATGTTTCAATATTTAGACCACTTCTATTATTGATTGTTATCAGGATTGGAAGAAAATTTCAACCAGTATAACAAAGTGTTGATAAGAAAAATTGCCTACCCTACCTTTAAGAAATTCAAGAGCTCATAATGTCATGAAAATCATTCAGATTTAATGATTTTTTTTTATTAATTTGAGAAATTACTTGATTCCCGACCAAAGTACTCATCATTAAATTATTCATTATGAGGATGCAAGGTGTAACGCACAAAGTTGTGACTATTGAGGCATTGTTGTGTTTTCTGATTGCTGTTTGTAACATCAGTCTTTAACACCCATCTCTCTTTTTATCTGTCTGTAGGAGATAAAGATGGCAGTAAAGTGACCACAGTGGTGGCGACTCCTGGACAAGGACCTGACCGGCCGCAGGAGGTCAGCTACACCGACACCAAGGTCATCGGTAACGGCTCTTTTGGCGTGGTCTATCAGGCCAAGCTCTGTGACTCAGGAGAACTGGTGGCCATTAAGAAGGTCCTTCAGGATAAGCGATTTAAGGTAAGACTGAGAACATGACATTTATTCTTTCTTGGTCCCTTGACTCTTTATAACGCTTTGGGCCTTGTAGCTTTTCTTAAGAAGAGCTCAGAGAGTATTTCTCTCATCAAAGTGCTTTTGTCTTTGTTCCTATATCCTTATGTTTTTGTTGTACGCCTGTTCTTTGATCATTTCTGTTCTTCAGTGTTATTGCTATACTATTATCTTTCATCTCTGTTCTTTTTTTATTTGATCTAATTTCAAATGGTTTATCATTTCTCTTAAAACTGTTTTAGCTGAATTCCATACTGATGTGCTCACATGGCCATAGTAAATCAAATGTTGTCCATACCAGACACAATGAACGCAAAGTAAATAATGGCATCGGTTAGAAATAATGGTAAATTATGCTATCAGTTAGAATCAACATTTTTGTATGTTCTCTTTTTTGGCCAATGAATCACACTCAAAGTAGGAGTGTAGGGAGGCGGAGACAGAGTTTGTAACCATAACTGTCCAGAAGCGTCCAGTAAGAACTTACTGTCAATCGGCACTTTCTGCAGACTGGGGTGTTTAACAACCCGTCTTTTTTGCAGAATCCAAAAAACTCCCTCACTAGCTGTTTCCCAATTCAGAGGCTGCATCCTTCGAAGGACGTGGACATCAGAGGCCACGCCTTCAAAGTCCATAAAGGTCGAAACCGAGCATTGTTAAATGGGATGATCTAATCTACAGAGTATTGCTCTTGTCGTCAAGCAACTGCGACAAGCTGCCATTGACAAGAAGCAATAACATTTGTACTGGACCTTTTTTTGCAAATTATACTGTCTGAAAACAAAACAGGCTTTCCAACCTGTCAAAATATGTTCACCTTGGTCCATTTATGTACATAATAAAGAGTATCAACCATCTATAAAATCACATCTTAGTAAGATATTGTCACGTGTATGTTCTGTTTTGGTTTAGTTCTAGTTCCTGTACCCGTTTCCTTGTGTTCTAATTTTCCTCAAGTGTGTTTCTATGGTTACTGATTTGAGTAACACACCTGCTTTTGTTTCTTTTAATTAGCTTCATTTCAGTATTGTTAGAATTAAGCCCTGAGTTTTCCTTAATTCCCTGTCTGGTATTGTCAATGTTTGCTTTTCATGTGGTTGACTAATTCTGTTCTCCTGCGGTTTCCTAGTATATCATGATTAAAGATTCGTTTTTGTACTCCATTCGTCGTGCACTTCATTTCAGCCACAGTTGCTGACAGATATGTCAACATTTGAACCACTTTAAAAAAAAATTACATTAGTATTGTTAGAATTAGTATTGTCATACTGTATATGAGTGTTGAAACCCAATACTTACATTTAAAGGTCCCATGGCATGAAATTTTCATTTTATGAGGTATTTCAACATTAATATGAGTTCCCCTAGCCTGAATATTGTCCCCAAGTGGATAGAAATGTTGATCGGTGTAAAACCGAGTTCTGGCTGTCTTTCTCTGCCTTGAAAATGAGAGAAATGACAGGCCAGACGAGCCAATCCTGAAGTCTCCTGGTTTGACGTCCAAGCAGGAACGGTTACCTCCCTTTCCTCCGCCCAGAGAATCTGGCACGCCCATGCAAACGCTTGAGAGATCATGGGTTGTGAACGAGTGAATGCTGGCAGTTTCTCAGTGTTTGGATGTACAAATGAAAACAGAAGTCTTTCTTCAGTTCCTTCTGATCTGTGATCATTGATTTCTGATGTGTAGCTAATTATTATTATTCGTGCAATTATTTATTATACCCGACAGAAAGGTGTTTTCGTGTTTTCTATCTTGTGAGTCAGTGTTTTTGTACGTCCTCGTCGCGTCTATCTGTTCTTAAATGTGCATACAGTCGGGAGTTTCTGCTTAACATCGGCAGAGCCACATCTTTAGAGATAAACCTCACGCACGCCGAAGCTCGGCCTTCAACATCCCCGACCCCCAGTACTGCATCTGGCCCACAGCGGAGGCACCAAACGCAGCGTGAGATTAAGCAGAAGGGGTGTAAGCGTGAGGGTATCCGGCTAGGCTAGCCAGCTTTCCCCACAATAAACTGGATTACATTCGATTACTGCTGTTGTGTCTTCGTTTGCGCTGTGTAAGTTACTCAATGCGCGTCACTGACGCTTTTCATATGATTGGAACATATCTAGAAATAATGCTTTAATCAAACTTACTAACTCGTTCATCTCGCTGTAATGGTACATTGCATGTGTTACAAAGTTGGTAGAATAATGATGAAGACGGACTCGGCGTGACTGGGACTCGTGTTTATTCAGAACTCTCAGATACAAACACAATAAACTCGCGCTGACAGACAGCGCTCTCACAACTCAGTAGTTATTATAAATAACTTTGTTAGCAATCGCTCCGTCTCCGTGATGTCCGGTTCGCGAACGAATCATTCTTTTGAATCGGTTCTTTTTAGTGAACCGAACCAGTTCACCAAATCGGACTGAATCGTTCTAAACGGTTCGCGTCTCGAGTCAGCGCTGATCCATAATTTACTAAAGTTACTAACTTTCTGACATGAGTGACAGCCCCTCCGACTAGAAATAAACGAATAACCTGAAGTATATTCTAGTAACTACAACAGTTCACCCTGAACTGAGACATGCTGAGAACTGATGTGAAGTGAACTCAGGTCCATCCGTCTCTCTGGCAGCAGCTCGTGCGTCGTAGACCTCGTTAAACCACGCCCCCTCCGCTCATTTCAAATGCAAAGATGTCAGCCAATCACAACAGTGGGCGTTTTTACTGAAGTCTCACAGCAGACACGCCTCTTGAAACAGGGCAGTCAGCCACTGGGCAAACAGCAGTATAGAAAAAATGCCTTTTATTTCTAAATTATGACATTTTACGATGTACAAATCATACTAACAATATAAGTACACCTCAGGAAACACTATAAAATAATAGAAAAATGCCATGCCATGGGACCTTTAAAAGTGTAATCTGGCATTTTCTCAAAAAAATAAATAAAAATTCCAGTCGTCACTAGGGCCCAATAAATCCTGGGATAGGTTGGGCTGCAAAAGGATCCAATCGTTCTATCCTTAAAAGGGTACTTCACCACTGGAAAGATGAATGTGAAATTATTTTAGAAGTTGGTGCCTTCTAGATTGGGAAAAGCCAGAATTTTTTTTTTGGCTCATATGGATGAAAGACAACAAATGCCAAAATTGGGAGGGGGGGCACGATAATTCGAATTTACTACCGGGCTTCTACTGATACAAAGCTTAATTATAATCGCTGAAGTACCCCTTTAATGCACCACATTTGTAGGCTGCATTCGAAGGGGCCTTCAAAATGGAGGCTGTCCGCATTCGGCCTTCAAATGAGCCTTCGGAGGATGCAGCCCTGGTCTGCATTTCCTTTTTTATGCACTTCTCTCGCTAACTTCCCTCTGTCTCGTTTACGTGGATGTACATCATTGCGTACGTTGCACGAGTTCCCACTACTGGTGGAACCCTTGAAATGCATTTAACTGGAATGCCCTAAGCCCTTGATCACTTGGAATCTGCTATTATTTAAAAAATTTTCCCCTTTTGAATTTGTTTTACGCACCATTCTATAGGCCTGTATGGGCTGTTGGAGAAGATATAAAAAATAACACAAAAAATGATAACAATACAATAAACGATAACTGTGTTTAAAAAACAGTTATCTTAAAGTAGATATAGGTACTAAATGCAGTTAAATGTCAAAATAACTCCAATGTCATACTCTAGAGTTGTGTGGGGTGGTGGTAAATTAAGTGCGGTCTGCGGTGACGTCACAATCATGTTGCATTGTGGTCTATGGATCTACCTGAAGTGTACATATTGACTAGACTCTCTCCCTCAGTCAGAATCAAGAAATTGAGGTTCTGTCCAAATACACTTCTCTCATCCGCTTGGGAATTCGCCCAAGGGGATGTGCTTAGGGTAGTTCGCGAGTGTATGTCTAAAAGTGGGGTTAAATGCAACCCCTTTTTTATGACGAGTGACTCCCAGCATTTAGGTGCAATACTGCCACCTACAGTGTTGGAGACTGAGTGTCAACCAGATGGCACTTAGTGCTGCTGGGCTATTTATGATATTGATACATATATTAACATGATATTAATATATCATTTTTTTAAATATCACAGTCAATATTACGTCATTTTTAACGCCATTGCGTCATTTTAGTGTCCCTATTGAAGTAAAGCAAATTTATAAGGAATGATACATCTAACACTCTAAAATTTTTGCCACTTTCCACATTATTAGCGACAGCCTTGCTCTGATAAGTTAATCTGTGTAAACTTCGCTGTTTAATATGGAGTAGAAGATCACCGTAGTATGACGGAAGGGGACTTTGCGGTGTTTCCTGACAGATGACAGGCATCATCTTTTTTGTAAACTGCAGCAGAGAAGTATGACTGACAGAAGAAGGATGTCACCTTTCATGAGCAACCTCACATAAATGCAGTTGTGCTGAGAGTGACTATAAGATCAGATGGTGGTGTAAATGAAATGTAGGTCACTGATGTCAACAAGCGATTTCCGATTGTGTGAAAAAGTTGACCTCGACTCATTTTGACAGTAAGCAGGGTGGATAAACCATGCTCATCAGAGAGCTATAGTGCATCTATGTGGTGTGTGGGTGTGAGGCAGAAATGGGTCACATATGAAGGACAGTATGTGTACAGTGACCTGACAGAGATATTGACACCGTGTGCTGGTGTGTGTGTGTTTTGTCTATGAAGCTGTGCACCATTTCCATTGTCACTTTATCGGGTCCTCTAGGGTGATAGTGGTGATAAGCCATCGCTGGCACACTCCTGACTGGAAGGTTGTTCCAAAAGGTAGAGGGCATGATTATACTGTTTTCTATGATACCTTCTGGACAAATTCTAAGGTAGTATCACATGTATTTTGGAGAAGGCCAGTAAAAAATCCATCCAAGATACCATATGAAATCTGTGAAAAAATCAATTATAAATATATAATTCATTCCATACCAAGAGGTACTGATAAAAATGTTAAATCAATGGGGCACCTACGGGAACATGGTGATGTAAAAAAAAATATGAGATGGGAGGTAAACTTATATATGTCAGTGCCTTTGCTCAAGTTTTGCGTTCCCTGAAAAAGTTGTGTTAAACTCACAAAACTTTTGCATTCTCTCGTAAAAGTATTGCTTTTCCCCGACAAAGCATTGAAATATTTCTCAAAAGTTTTGCGAGTGAACACAAAAGCATTGCAGTAGATTTTTTCCCATTGCAATGTTCTTTTAGGAACTCCATATAAATCTAGTTATTAATAGATTATTTGACCCAATATTTGTGTCTGAATGACGTCAGAATTGACCATATTTACTTTGTTAGCGCAATTTTCTTTGCAAAAAAAACATTCTCATTCAATATTCTGTTTCACTCGTAAATATGTTACAATACTGAAGTAAAGCCGGTCGCAACATCCAGTTTATACTGACTTTAAACGGCTGAGCTGTTATCTTAACATTCATGCTAATACTAACCTCTGTTGAAATCAGTCACTAGCCAAAAAAATTGCAGGGCTGTGTTCTAACCCTATTCTCTCATTCACTATCATAGTTGCCAAGTCCGTGTATAACACGTGACTTTGGGCTTTTTTTGGCAAGTCGCGTTAAAAAAAATCACGTGTTGTGGGTTTATCTAAAAAAATGTGTTGCTTGTCAGGAAAATAACAAGTTTGACTAGCAACTTCATTTCTTTACATTTATGGTCGCTGTTTTGTCCAATACACTGACTGACACTTTCTTCTCACAGCTAATAGCCAATCAGTGCAACGATACAAGTACTGTAGTAATTCGTCCTCATACATCCCGCCACCTTCTTCCCCTCAGTGAAGAAAAATCGCGTTCAACATGCAGGCATGTGACGTTATAAATGCACGTGATGATAGTTAATAGATGTAAATAGACATATACATGTACAAAGATGGAGAGGAAACAGGGAGGAGAGGCACCTAATTAAATTTTTTAAATATTATTATTGTATAATGTTTTTGTCATTACAGGGAAGGCTATTATAAAAAAATAAAAAACAAGTATATTAATAATAACAGTAGGTATGGTTCGAATTTATTTTATTATAAATATGTGGCTATATTGCAAGCTTAGTGCTTGCCTGCGTCTCCATCCTAAATAGTATGTGACATTAGTCATTTTCAATACTATTTAGGGCAGATAGTATGCACATTGAGATGCAGGGCTTGTCTTTTTCACGGTTTACAGTGTGTGTGTTCACTGCTCACTGCTCCTAATATGTGTGCACTAACTATGGATTACCATAATTGGCCTTCACGTCACTTTTTCTCTTTTTCCATCTCCAAACCTCTTCTGTTCACAGCTGATCGGAGGATATTGCGTGCCCTTTATTTCAATTTGATGATTTTTGTAGGGTTTTTGTTGAGGTTTCAGTTTAATATGTTGAAGGCTCATTTATTGATATTAATTATTTGAAAAAAAATAATATTGATGATAATAAATCAGATAATAATATTGGGCTTGTTTTGGGCTTATTTTTGAAGCTGTGGTTGCTTATTTGTCTCGCGAGAGTTGGCAACACTGTTCACTATTCCATACATTAGTCCACTAAATATAGACCACTTGAAGGAGTGAATGAAAACGACTGAGTGAATTCAGACACTGAGTGTGCCGGAAGGGCTGCCGCTTGTGCATAGTTTTTGTTTGCTGTGTAATAATAATTTTAAACTTAGCAAACTGGATTTATCTTGAACTCTGTCAGGGAAAATATGTAGAAACCCTCCTAAATCAATTGAAAATGAATTTATACCTGTGTAATATTACGCAGTACCCACATTGGGGACCAGCGATTTGGAAAATGGATGGATGATTCAGATGCAGGAATTCATTCGGCGTGAGCTGCACAGGGCATTATGGGTATTGTCTAGCCGTTGAGAGTACATCGGTCATACACTTGTTATTGCGGTGCATTATGGGATTGAATGAGTGCACTCTGTAAGGCCTACTATGGTTTCGGGCTCCACTACAAATGGCTGTACCTTCAAATAGTGCCCTATTTAAAGTGTATAGGGTGCGATTTTGAACAAAGCCTATGCCATGCTCAATAGTATTTGCCAAGTAAAGTTTAGTAAACTATCTCTCATTTCTGGTTAATGAGACTTTTTCCTCTGTGCTGCCACCTGTTGTTTCGGAGCATAGTGCAAAAGGGATAATGTCAAGTATAAATACCTCTAGAATTTTGGGAGGTGCGTGCGTCATCTGTGAAGTTAATTCTCTTCATGTGATATCATGTGTCATTTCTTTACAACATTCCTTTCAATGGAGTTTGCTCCTTTTCTTGCTCATAGCTCTTCCGAGAGAGGATCTGTATGTGTGAAGTGTGTCAATATCTGTAGGACTGTCTATCTGTATGACCTTTGTCCTGCTACAAACACACACATATTTGCATATATAAGATACTAGCTTGTGAGAACAGTCCTACTATTCATTATCCCATAAGCTCAGGCTTCTTTGACGTCAGTGGTTATTTCTATTATGTATAAAAATAGACCAAAACCTAGATTCGTGATGTATGTCCATATGCTGAGTTGGTAAGCAGAAGACAGCAATCAACATTGCCTTTTTTATGCTTGTGTGATGTAATAGTGCAGACGAAGTGATAATGAGGGCTTTTCAGAGTAATCAGTCATTTTCCATGAAGTGGATGTGTACTTGGCCATGTGCATGAAGCAAAGGTTCTGTTTGCTTTTGACTTCACCAAGTATGGCCTTATTTCTATCAACAACTTAGAGGGCTGCGAGATATACAGTTGCAATTTTTGCATATTCTAATCTTGATATTTTTCAGCCTGAAAATTCATGCATTTTCTCTAAAGTAACTTAAAATGGTGGTTTCATTTCAATGACAGAAACCATAACTTTAAAGGTCCCATGATGTGGATTTTTTTTATTATTTTATAATGTTTCGTGAGGTGTACTTTTATTGTTAGTATGATTTTTACATCATAAAATGTCCTAATTTAGAAATAAAAGGCATTTCTACTATCCTGATTTTAGTCTTCTGGCTTGAATATGCTGTTTAAAGGGGTGTGTCTGCTGTGAGACTTCAGTGTAAACGCCCACTGCTGTGATTGGCTGACATCTTTGCATTTGAAATTCGTATTACATGTGGAACCCCTCGATTACTTTTACTACTTTTTTTACTATTACAGCTGTCGAGATAAACAAATCGTGAAAGTGTTGATTATAGCATTATTTTTTAGATCTTTTCCCATCACATGAAAGGCTGCAGTGATGAGAATTGAGTACACAGACAGTCTGTTTATTGCGTGAATGCAGTGATCTTGTCATTGCAACGCTATTTCTCTCACAAAATGCTTTCACCACAACTAACAGCAAACACAACATCGATATGAATAAAGTAAGAGCTTTGTTGTGCAGCATAACAGCGTCATTCATTATAACGGGAGTTTGGGCAAGTGTGCAGATACACTCGCGATGTGTGATTGACAGCTTCGAACATTATAAAGAGAGTGTTCTTTGATCGCTCTCTGTAGTTTAATCACAATTTAAATATATTTGTTTCATGCTACTAAGAGAAACAATGTGAAGTTGATCGTTTAGTCACTGTCTGGATTCACTGATGCATAAACAGTATTAAACGATTTAGAAAGAAAGTCTGTGTGAACTTGAATAATTAGCTACACATCAGAAATCACTGATCACAGATCAGGCATTAATTAACATTGTTACTCACTGTTTGTGGCGGTGCTGTCGAATCCATATCGTAAAAGTATGTTTGTAAAGCCTGTTCTGACATTGCGACTGAATTAAATGTAAAAAATAAACTGAATCCATTTTCTCCAAATTCTCTGGGCAGGCAAAGCAGAGAAAGGTATAACGACACAGGGAAGATTCCAGGTTGGCCCATCTGAGCTTTCATTTTCTCAAAGGCAGAGCAGGACACCTAGGGCTTGGTTTACACCTATCGCCATTTCAAGCCACCATAGACAAGCTAGGGGAACTCATATTACTGTTAAAAAAATGAAATTTTCATGTCATGGGACCTTTAACCATACAGCCATTGTAACTAGGATTGCAAAGGGGCTGAAAAATCCTGGAAAATGTGCAACCCCAATTGTAACCAAATAAATTCAAAACGTTTTATTTAAGAAAAACAGTCCTATTTAAAACCGTTTTAACTGCAAAAATGTGAAACACAGGTCAGTGGAATGAAAAGCGGAATATACAGTTTTGTGAATAATTGAATATATCAAAAAGTTTACTTTGGGCTTTACACAGAGAGAGAAAGACGTGAAAATGAAACTATTGTTGTTTGTGAAAGAGGTCATAATTTGGTTGATTTCAGCCGGTTGTGAAGCTGTATGTGTAAATGGAGTGGCCTGATGAGAGTGACTGTATGCAGAGTTGGCAGTGACTAGTGTGTTCACAAATTACCACCAACTGTGTGATTGTGATGGAGTTACAGGCTAACAGAGTCACACAAAACACACACACAAACCCAAGTTTGATTCTACACCCCTCCCTGTCCCCACAGGTTGCTTTTCACAACTACCGGTATGTTGTCTCCAACCAATATTAAAATTCCGCAATTCCTGATACTACAACAGGAACAAATATGCCATTAAACACAACTTTAAATACTTTTTTTAATGTATTTTTATCAATTTAAATATTAACATTGATTTTACTCTTAAATTAGAATGTTTTCACATATTTACCAATTAACTTCACATTGCTTAAGTTAAACAAAGTAATTAAGACCAAAATGAATGAAATTAAGAGCTCTTTTTCTTGTCAATATTGTTTGATTAATATTAATGACATAATACACAGCAGCAGATCTATTAGGCTGCATTTAATGTAAAACTCCAGTATAAATGCAAATGTGTGTGTATATGCATTGCAAGAGATGTGAAGAATGTGGGCTTCTATCCAAAGTGTATTCAGAGAGAAACAGCTATGATAAATGCATTATTTTATAATTATCATGACCAGGAGAATCTATAGTGGTTCACAATTTGTACAGATTCTTTTCATACTGATTGTGAATTATACCGAAGTGACCACCTTAACCCAGACCACATTTTCAAGTGGACTTAGATTTGAAAAATCGCTTCACACCAACCGAATGAACTGAACACTGATGTCAGACACTTAATGTATTAGCCCTGCTATTTTCAAAAGTGACTGTTGTCCTGCCTAAACAAATCCTCAAAAGCCTTAAAGTTGTATTAGATATGAAGTCTTCCTGCATTTAATGCCCTGCCATCATCTTCTGCTGTTCTCGTTGTAAATAGAGGAAACTTCTCTCTCAGACGCACACCATGTGGGTGGTGCTTTAAATAAAGCTGTTGATTAGCCAATTTCTCTCGTGGATGCCGCCAGATGATACTGGTTGTCATGGTTACAGGCCATTTCAGTAGCTCTATTTTCATCTATTATTCTGGTCAGATATGGGTCAAAAACTGACCGAAGTCCTCTAAGCGAGTAGACTATTGCAGGTTCATTGAGTTCAATCGTTTGCCATATGCTATTGGCAGCTGAAATATATGCAGTTATTAATAAAGGCTGTTGAAAACATCTCTTTGTTGTCTTTATTTGTTCCTTTGTATGTCTTTTATGTGAATTGCATGTCACTTATATCACAGCCTTACGGTTTAATTTCAGCAATTTAGGGTGTGTTTTAGAAAATGTGTAAACTAGACGCCGGTCCTGATGCTTTAACAAACTTTAATGGGAAATGTAGCTACTATGACGAGAAGAAGCAGGTATCCTTGAGCATTCTGTCCTATTTTTAGGGTTGTATCTTGTGACATCATGTCCTGTTTTTGAGTCGTTTAGATGTCTTTGGTCCATGTTGCGTTCATATTTCACTCAAAATGCATCAGAGTTTGTTTGGAAGGTTTGTCTGTCCGCTAGTTTGGTGTGCACCAACTTCCTGGTGACACTTATTCAAATGAACTGGACTAACAGAGCAATTGCACCAGAGTTGTGTTTCAATCGAACCAAACATGCCAAGTGTGAACACACCCTTAATGTTGAATAAATTAATGAATTAATGACCAATTGGAGTTATTTACTTGTATAATGTTCACTAATTTTGAAAATTGGGCCACCTTAATACTCTTCTTCTAAATCATTTTTGCTGGATCACAAAGATTAAAAGTGACATCAACTTGTTAAACTGAGATGAGAGTACTGCTGTTGGTAGCACTTTATTTTACTGTCCTGTTCCCCATGTACATACAATGTACTTATTATAGTAAGTATAGTCAATAACTGGGTAATAACTAGGTACTAACCCTGAACCTACCCCTAAATATAACCTTAACCCATGTAGTTACCTCATATTACCCAATACTTTCTTATGTAAGTACACTGTAAGTGTACTGTAAAATAAAGTGCAACCCTGCTGATGCTGAGTTCTAAACTCTTTTAGTAGCTGAAAATATTATTAACATTAATCAAACTCTTCTTCTTTTTGTGTTTTTTTTTTCAGAACCGTGAGCTTCAGATCATGAGGAAACTGGACCACTGCAACATTGTGCGTCTGCGTTACTTCTTCTACTCCAGTGGAGATAAGGCAAGTGTCTCTCTTGTATCACTTCATCTTATGTTGTTATCTCATGCTACATCACACTGTTTTTATGCTGCCCTTTTCAGTGCTGTATGTCTGAATTAGGTCTTGGTAATATATAAATATATTCACAATGTATTTGCAATGATTTTGCTTGCGATATAAAATTACGTAGCATCATGTCGCAATCATTTTAGGCTGTACGGTTTCCTGAAGATTTGAGAGCATTAAGACAGATGTTCCAAGAGCAGATTCTCTGATTTAAACTTGCCAAGTGTTAAAGTTGGTGAGTAAATCCATTCTAACTGTGCCCTATCATACACCCGGTGCAATGCAACGGCAGGCACGACGCAAGTGTGTTTTGCGGGTTTCAACCCGATGCAGTTATCATTTTCACGTCCAGTGCCACCTTGTTTAAAGAGCAAATGCACTTGTGCCCATCTGTTCGCCCATGGGCGTGCTGGTCTGAAAACGAGGTGTTCAGGTGCATTGTTGGCGCATTGCTAACGACTGTGCCATTGACCAACAAAAACCTGGTCTAAAGTCAATAGCGCAGTATTTTTTGTGTTACTTAAAGGGTGCGTTAGTAATGTGCACCTATAGCCGGGTGCACAATTATTACACACACAGGGACGCACAGCAGTACACAAACATTTTTAAATATTAAAAATAAAAGGATTCCTCCCTGGAAAGCGTTCAGTCTTTCCGCTCGCAAATTCCTCCATGTAAATAGCGAATCCGCCATGGTGCAAGCGCAACTGGCTTTTGAAGGGAATGGGAGATTTTGATTGGTTTATTGCACGTTACACCCAAAACACACCCATGACTCATTGAGAGACTAGGTACAATCCTTTTACACCATGAGTCTGGCACGCCAACCATTTTTTCTGTCATTAAACTAGTAAAAGTGGATTCGGACTAAGTGCACCTGCGCCATGCACTTCAGATGTTAAAATAGTATGTTTATTACAACCCCAAATCAGAAAAAGTTGGGACAGTATGGAAAACGCAAAAAAAAGAAAAAAAGAAGTGATTTCTAAATTTACTTTGACTTGTATTTCATTGCAGACAATATGAACACAAATATTTCATGTTTTGTCTGGTCAACTTCATGTCATTTGTAAATATGCATCCTTTCCTCTCATTCAGACCGGCAACACATTTAAAAAAAAGTTGGGACAGGATCAATTTAGGGCTAGTAATGAGGTAAAATGGTTAAATAATGATGTGATTTGAAACAGGTGATGTCAACAGGTGATTGTAATTATGATTTGGTACAAAAGCAGCATCCAAGAAAGGTCTAATCCTTTAGGAGCAAAGATGGGCCGAGGATCGCCAGTTTGCCAACAAATACGTGAGAAAAAAATTGAAATGTTTAAAAACAATGTTCCTCAAAGAAAGATTTGGATATTTCACATTCAACAGTGCATAACATAATTAAAAGATTCAAGGAATCTGGAGGAATTTCAGTGCGTAAAGGACAAGGGCGCAAGCCTAAGCTGAAAAACCGTGATCTCCGATCCCTCAGGCAGCACTGCATCAAGAATCGTCATTCATCTATAAGCGATATCACCACATGGGCTCAGGACTACTTTGGCAAACCTTTGTCAAGTACCACAATACGTAGTTACATCCACAAATGCCAGTTAAAACTGTACTGTGCCAAAAGGAAGCCCTATGTTAACAGTGTCCAGAAGCGTTGTCGACTTCTCTGGGCTCGGAGGCATCTGGGATGGACTATCACATAGTGGAAACGTGTACTGTGGTCAGATGAATCAGTATTTGAGGTATTTTTTGGGAGGAATGGACGCCGTGTGCTCCGGACCAAAGAAGAAAAGGATCATCCAGACTGTTACCAGCAACAAGTCCAAAAGCCAGGGTCTGTCATGGTATGGGGTTGTGTCAGTGCCCTTGGCAAAGGTAACTTGCACCTCTGTGAAGGCACCATTAATGCTGTTAAGTACATAGAGATTTTGGAGCATAATATGCTGCCTTCAAGAAGACATCTTTTCCAGGGACGTCCATGCATAATTCAACAAGACAATGCAAAACCACATTCTGCACACATTACAAAGTCCTGGCTGCGGAGGAAGAGGGTACGGGTACTTGACTGGCCTGCCTGCAGTCCCGACCTGTCTCCAATAGAGAATGTGTGGCACATTTTGAAGTGCAAAATGCGACAACGAAGACCCCATACTGTTGCCCACCTTAAGACTTGTTTGCAGGAAGAATGGGACAAAATTACACCTAAAACACTTCATCACTTGGTGTCTTCAGTCCCTAAACATCTTTTAAGTGTTGTGAAAAGGAATGGCAACATTACAAAGTGGTAAATGCTTTACTGTCCCAACTTTTTTTTAAATGTGTTGCAGGTCTGAATGACAGGAAGGGATGCATATTTACAAAATGACATTAAGTTGACCAGACAAAACATTAAATATTTTGTGTTCATATTGTCTGCAATCAAATACAAGTCAAAGTAAATTTAGTAAAATTTTTTGCGTTTTCCATACTGTCCCAACTTTTTCTGATTTGGGGTTGTAGTATGCATGGCTATGTTAATAAATATGAATGCTAATCATTAAAAGAATGACTATTTTGAAAAACTATTTTAAGACACGGCAGGTGAAAACATTGCTTTTTCATGCAGTGGTCAGGGCCCGTTTTCTCCCTTAGCATGTAAGCTTTCATGTCAAAATAAAAAAATATGTCAACATTACACATTAAGGTGGTTATTTCATTATATTTTGTCAACTCGCGCCTTTAGATTTCTTCCGGAAATCACCAAAAGTTCTAACATGAGCTCCCGTGCCGTCTCAATTCACATAAACATGCCATGCCTGGTATCAATGTAAAGCAAACAGCGCTGTCTAATCCAAATATTGGCATTTCCTTTGTAGAAATAACCAACCGCAAAAGTTTGCCGGGGAATCTACAGCTGAAAAAAAATCAAATCACTACGTGATTGGTTCTCACGCGTCACTTGATACGCGCTGCCGCTTCCTTGTTTATTCTCCGCCTGAGAGAAAATGCAGACAATGCCGAAATCAGCTCATAAGCGTTAACAGAAAAGACAGCAACAGCTGTCACTTGCAAGAGCTAGTAAAAAGAAAGTAAACAACAACAGATTAGACGATGAAACCCTGTCAGCGAATTAGATTCAATTAGTTATAGATGGATACACAACAAACAGGGACAGTTTCAGATCAAGATCAAGATTCATTATCTTTTAAAAGTTTGGGGTTGGTAAGATTTTTCAATGATTTTGAAAGAATTCTCTTTTTCTCACCAAGCCTGCATTTATTTGATTAAAAGATACAGTAAAAACAATAATATTGTTATAACAAATATTATAACGGTTCAAAAGAACTGTTTACTCTTTGGATATATTTTAAAATGTAATTTATTTCTGTGATCAAAGCTGAATTTTCAGCATCATTACGCCAGTCTTCAGTGTCACATGATCCTTCAGAAATCATTCTAATATGATTATTTGCTGCTCAGGAAACATTTCTTCTTATTATCAATGTTGAAAACTCAATATTTTTGTCGAAATCATTATATATTTTTTCTGAATTCTTTGATGAATAGAATTATTTGACAGATTTATTTTTGTAACAATGTAAACATCTGTCACTTTTGATCAACTTAATGCACCCTTGCTAAATAAAATTATACATTTCTTTAAAAACTTATTGACCCCTAAAGTTTGAACATTAATTTGATATATATTTAATATTGTCAGAATACTGAAAAAACTATATAGTCCAGCCTTAGTGTGTTTATTCATTTCTAATGGTGCCCAGATGCTGATCTGAGAGAAATTGCCTCTGAAAACTTGCGATTATCTGTGTTTCTGCTTGACAAGCGTAGGCTTGACACTCTCTGGTTGAGATATTAAGACACACGCACATAAATGCTGTCAACGCTGCAACATCGTCTGACCACCAACCACATATCTACCTCTCGGTCTTTTATGGTCTCGATTATCTCACACATCATATGCACAGTCCCTCTCAACCTCTCGCCCACACACCATGACTTTGCAAAAACGCCTGACCACTGTTTTTTTCTTCTCTGAGAAACATGCTTTCGAAATGTCAGTGGCTGGTTTCCGCTCACACACCCACACACACGCTCCTGCCCCTTTGTAACCCACAATCACAGAGCACCGGGGTAAAGGCTGACAAGGAGTGCATGGAGAACAGGTCCAGAAAATAATAGAATAAAAAAGTCTAGGTAACTGGAACAAGGGCTGAAGGGGAAAGGAAGATATACAGATGAAAAATCGATTCATTCACTGAAAACAAACCAGTTATTAGACATTAGACCAATATCATTTTTATGTTAAAAATCTTTTCCGAGCCAAGTGAGCAATTTCTGTGCTGTGCTTTCCCAAAAGCATCATTAGCCAACTTTGGTCACTATTTCCATCATTACCAACATAATTCAATGATTCTGCGTTTTTAGAACCCATAGTTCTAATGAACATTCACAAAAAAAGATGTATATATATAATACCACAGCTTTTTTATGATATGTAGACTTAGATATATCTTCATTTTCCGCAAAATAAACAAGTTAACGTGTGGGAACTCTTATTTTTTATTCCATTTAAATGTAGATACACTTCAATCTATATATTTTTGTGTCATCTGTGCCGTTTTTGAAGAGTGTGCAAGTACATAAATGCATAAGGTATGGCTTAACCCTGGGGAGGGATGTAAGAGGGAACCCACAATGAAGCAAACATCAAATAAAGCAAAACAACAAAAGGCACAAAAATAGTGAAGTAGTTCCCACATGCCATGTATGCCCATGCTCAGAGAAATTATATTGAGGAGAAAGCTGTGTGGATTAAAATGTGCATCAGTTACATGTGATTTAAAAAATGAACAGCTTTCATTGACAGATGTCATTAACATCAACCCTATATTGTTGAATCAAAACGATGGAGGAACGACTATGTTACTGCAGTTTCAGTGTCGTAAACTTTATGATGATTTCACACCACAAATGCAAATGCTCAGTTGCGATGAAGATTTTGAATAGAAATAGTGCATTCATATGGAGCTGTTCACACCAGATGCAAACATTTGGCTCGCCTACAAATCTAGTTTTTTTTTTGTGAATATGTTACTGGCAATGTGTGAAATCCGGGATTTTATAGAATGCTAGGGAATATGCCTGAGGTTTTTAGGCAAAATATGAAGTGGTTTAAATTTCACACATTTCCTAGGCATTCTATACAATGCCAAAGGGCCAGCTGGCAGAGTATAGAATACTCTCGCTACTCACGCTTGGGTCTTTGTTCGGTTGTGTCGTGCCGGTAGTAAAACAAGTGAGCTTCCACTCCCGCTCACTCCTATTGTTCCCGGACAGTTGCCGTGTCACAATGTCGGGACAGGAGGAAAGTGTAGGAAAGTGTAGTGCCATTCAAAATGCCATTCTAGCCTTCCTTGCTGCAACAAGTAGCTCAACGCCACTTCTGCTTTTGTGTTTTTCTGGTAAGAACGTCCTTTACTTTACAACCAGTAAAAACTGATAACGCAGACTCATCTGGGTAACGGAAGTCGGCGCTTTCCGCTTGCAAGGAATGTTTTTTTCTTGTGGAAGTTTTGCGCTTGGTAAGCTAATAAAATATTAAAACTCAAATCAATATTTTGTGTACAGTTATTTAATTGGACACTAGTATCATTATTTTTATGAGGGGCTTTCACACCGGAGGAACCTTTTCATAGTTCCTAGAAGTATTGCTGGAAGTACCCGGATTTTGGCATGTTCGCAGGAACTAAGAGCGATTTTAGTTCTAGGAACTTCCCTTTGGGGAACAAATTTAGCTCCTACTTCAGAGTAGGGTCAAACCCAGCACAATAGGAACTACCAGTGACGTAAATGTATGCTGATGTCGAAAACACGCAAAACATCTGCACTTGTCATTTAAAAAAAAAAGCCATGTACACACACAGATTATAGCCTATATATGTACTCCAGAAACAAATTCTACGAACATTGAAAACAGTGATAGATGGACCTCTCAACCTTTACGCTAAAGAGAAAATCCAAAGCAACTTTGAGGGGACCAAGCGAAACATGATCATGTATTTCTGCTCAGCCAGCGACATTGGACATCAACCACAGGGCAAACGCTAATACCTTTTTATATACTGTCTACTTTCTGTGTATAACAGTTCTATCTAATAACATATTAGACAGGACCGTTAAACAAATCATAAACGAATGAAGACGGAGAATGTGAGAGCTGTGTGCTCAGACTCTGGCGTTCTCAGTGCCATGAAAATAAAGGTCCGCCGCGCCGTCAATATAAAAGTATAAAAGTCACAACAACAAGCTTGGCTTACATCACTTCAGAGTTCCTACTGGCGGTGCAAATGCAACCAGGAGAATGTTCCTAGGGGAACTTTCAGTTCTCTGGGAACCACCCTGGTGGCTAGTTCTTAGAACTACCCGGTGTGAAAGCCCCTATAGTTATCGTTTTAGGTGTGAATAAGCCTTTACACAGCGTCTACACCACACCCAATTGGAGCAGCGTGACTAAATCGCCCCCATTATAATCAATAAAACTGTCTACTTTGTAAATGTCTGTCTGTAACATAGTTTACAGAGTGGACTCTGGTATAAATGGTTCACCAGAATCTCCACCAGTGACACATTTCTACCGTCGCATGGTGTGCACCATCATTCCGCCCAGCAGTCAGTCAGTAGACTGGTTAGGTTCTCTCTACTGTAATTTTAGCAGCTGCTCTGTGTTTTTTGCCTAGTGTAAACCACCATGAAATCAGAGCCCAGAGCGTCTCGTGGAGAGATAAAACACAAAGATAGAGAGAGAGAAGGATGACGTAGGCCTGGAGAGAGAGAAAGAGATCAAAATCAGGCTTGAAAAAAGACTGTTCGACAAAGATGAGGTGGCGTCATGTCTGAACGTGGTCTGCTCTCCCTCCAAACAACTTCCACTTCAGCTAAGTGGCACGATTAGTAGAAGTGTTGTTGCATACTACGGACAGCACTCTGCTCTGGAACCCGACCCCGGACCCCTTTAAATGACTCAATACTGTCACATGTTCCAAAACATAGTGAGTGGCCTTGCTGTTCTGACTACATGATGTTCTATTAACAAAGTGTGGGAGGAACACGTTCAAATGATCTACTGAGTCATATATATACATAGACGGCTCACTTATGTTTCTCAACAGTTTTTCTGCATCCCTCCGCCACTCCCTGCTGGTTCCTATCCCAGCTAAGGATACAGGAGGAGTACTCTGGGTTTTGGACAAAATCCGAGCTCAGAGCCCTCCCCTTGGACAGCATACTCTTTTCCTGATTATTTGTAAGTGTGAACTCATGAAATATGCTTTTTAAAAGAGCTTCCTATGTGAATTGGAACCTCGTATGCTTATTGTCACACATAAATAAGGCCATGACAGGCATAGGCATAATTTATGGGTGGGAGGGGTGTAAAGTGTCCCCACCACCTTTTACCAGGGTTGATATTGTCCCCACCACTTTTTGAAATATTTCGCTGCACGGATGTACCCAAAACAAAGGAAACGTGTTGTTTTTGAATCTGAGTGCTTGTTGTTCTCTTGTGGCTTGTGACAGATGAGCGCTTCAATCTATTGCTTAACGCTGTAGCGGGGACTCTATTAGTTTTGGTGAAATCGCAAAACAAATTGCACACAAACGTGTCCCTGCTCTTGATATACAATCACTGATGAACATCTTTGGTTTTAATGAGAAAAACCCAGAACCTCTGGCACGGTTAACGGAAATTCTACCACCAACCCATTAGGACACACAAATATCTCATGTAGATCTATGTGTTTTTTCACTGACATAAAGACTCTCGGGACTAAATATAATAGATGTAGGATGAACCGATCACATTAAACATTAAACAACACAGTTCTGTGTTGATAAATTAAACTCAATGTACTATTAGAAATTATTGTTTGAATTTTTTTGTTGTATACTTTTGATATAGGCTTGTATTAGCAACTGTTGTGTAGCAACTGCAACTGTAGTGTGTTATTCAATAATATATTCAAAGATATGCTGTTGAATTCCTTTTTTTCTGGTGGCTTAATATGAGGAATATTCCACATGTGTTGCCAGATGAAATACTGGAGAGAAAAAAAACATCCAAAATAAACATCATACATATACGTATTCCATTGAGGAAGAAGATGTGAGGGTAACGACAGCTGTTTTATATAATAGATGGTTTGATTTGAAACCAGTTCAAAGGGAATTTTTTTCTCGCATTTGATACTGTGAATGTTACTTTTGGCCCTGTCAATAAGTGACTGATTTAAAACTCTACATATATCATACAAATGACCACATGAAATGCAAAAGAGGTGCGATTAACAATTGATTTCAATAGTTTTCTGTTAGCGTGTTTGCTTCGTTAACAATGCAGTACTTTAATAAGCAACTACAAAAGGCTCATAAACACGTTTGGTAAAATATTATGTCTCTTTTAGATTTAATGGTAGCACTCTATTTTACAGTCCTGCTTGTACATATGTACATACTATGTACTTATTATAGTAATTACAATAACTGGGTAATAGCTAGGTACTAACCCTGAACCTACCCCTAAATCTAACCTTAACCCATGTAGTCACTGTAAGTACATGTACTGTTAAATAAAGTGCAACCGATTTAATTATTTTCATTGATAATTTTTAGTATTGAATGATTTTATGCATCGTCTCGGGTGTATGTTTAATTGGATTCATTGAAGGATTGTCTTCTGACAATCCCTTTTTCATTATGCTGATTTCCTTTAGGAACAGTCTTAATGTCTGGAGTCCTTTTGATGCTTTAAAATGCTGCCAACATAGTAGGTCACTAGGTTGTGGAACTGAGGAATATGTGTGTGTGTGTGTGTGTGTGTGTGTGTGTGTGTGTGTGTGTGTGTGTGTGTGTGTGTGTGTGTGTGTGGTCTCAGTGTTGAGTTGGCATGTTCAGCTGATTGAGCAAAGACTTAACCAACAGAACATGTTAAAACCATCTATTTATGAATGGTGTATGAGTCTACAGAGACAGGTGCTTGTATACTGACACGTAAGGAGTTTGCTTGGCCTTGACAACCACCAGCCGTTAGCCATGATCTCTCTCTCTCCCATACTTAGTGCCCGCTGATTTTTCCTCACAGGGGAGCCACACAAGACCGGCACGGATGAGTCAAAAAATACATCTACATAGACGACTCCGACGAAAATAGGAAGAGAGAGAGTGGGTGAGAAAGAGGCTCTAGGTTGTGTCACATGGTATCCTGTATTTGTGTGAAACACAACTCATTTATTCACACACTGCAGCTATAAAGTATCTTGTCTCACACTTACTCTACTCTTCAAATGTTCGGGTTCAGCAAGCTTTTTGTTTTTTAAAATAAATGAATACTTTTATTCAACAAGGAAGCATAAAATTTATCAGAAGTGACCGTAAAGACACTTTTAGGGCCCTATTTTAACGATCTGAGCGCATGGTCTAAAGCGCACGGCGCAAGTGCACTTAGGGCGTGTCCGAATCCACTTTTGCCAGTTTAATGATGGGAAAAATGGTCGGCGCGCCAGGCGTATGGTCTTAAAGGGTTTTACCTAGTCTCTTAATGAGTAATGGGTGTGTTTCGGGCGTACCATGCAATAAACCAAGTATCATCTCTCATTCCCTTTAAAAGCCAGTTGCGCTCGCGCCATGGCAGATTTCCTATTTACATGCCGGAATATAGACACCCTCAACCTGAGTCAGTTTAAATAGATGTGTGTATTGGCACGATTGGTCAAATAATTAGCCAATTTCATACGTCATTACTGCACATAGGTAATTCTGATACCTGCAATGACTATTCATTATGAAATTTTTATATTTATGTACACAATAATAATCTTTTACATTTTAATCCTTTAATTTTTTAAAAATGTTTGTGTGCTGCTGTGCGTCCCTGTGTGTAATGGTAAGTGTGGACCCACCTATGGGCGCATATTACTAATGCGCTCTTTAACTAACGAAAAAAATATTGCGCTATTGACTTTATACCAGGTTTAATTTGGTCAATGGCCCAGTCTATTTCAGTTGCCTCAAAATATCAACGCGCCTACAATGTGACTGAACACACCTCGTTTTCATGCCAGCACGCCCATGGGCGCACAAATTGCATTTGCATTTGCTATTTAAACAACGTGACGCTGGACGTCAAAATGATAACTGCGTCAGGCTGAAACTAGAATTGCACCAGGTGTATGATAGGGCCCATAATGTTACAAAAGATTTCTAAATCGAATAAATGAAAAACGTTCTATCCTTCAAATAATCCTGAAAAAAATTGATCACGGTTTCCAGAAAAATATTAGGCAGTTTTCAGCATTGATAATAAGAAATGTTTCTTGAGTAGCAAATCAACATATTAGAATGATTTCTGAAGGATCATGTGACACAGTAGACTGGATCAATGACTGCTGCTTATTTTAAATTATAATAACATTGCACAATATTGCTGTTATTTTTGATCAAATAAATGCAGCCTTGTTGAGCATTAGATACTTTTCTCAAAGCATTAAAATTCATACCAACTTCAGACTCAAGAACGGTAGTGTATGAGACTTAAAAGTATATGACAAGATGAATAGGATTAGGAATCAAGAACCGGTACTTATTCAGAATTTGAACCAAATGATTTTCATGACATTCATTTCCATTAATGGCAACAGCAAACATACTGCACAACCAGTGTAGTTTGGTTCTTATGAACAAGTTCTTCTTAATGAATTAGTCAAAAAGTCTCTCTCGAACGCAAGAGTTTTCTGTTCGATCGGTCTAATGGATCAGTTGGAGTGAAAATGTAATAAAAATAACATTAGAACAAGTTAACAATAATTATACTGTTTGGTAGTTTTGTTTAGTATTTACAACTCAGTATTGAGGGTGGGTGATGCTTTCAAGTACTGAAAGAAACATTAATCAAATGGATAGTTCACCCAAAAATGAACATTCTATCATCATTTACTCACCCTCATGCCGTTCTCGAGGTGTATGAATTTCTTTCTTCAGATAAACACAAATGAAAATTTTTAGGGGACTAATCTATCTCTGCTTTGATCCTGATATACTGTCATACAAGCGTTCATGAGAGGGATGTTGTGATGTAAGTGCATTGTGAAGTTTGCACGACCTAACCCTAACTCTTACGTTACATCATCCCGTCGTTAAACAAGTCAAAAAATATTAGCATTTTTCTTACACATACTTATCGTTTCACTTCAGAAGACATTGATTCGTCCACTTGTGGATTACCATCATGATCGCTGTATAGTTGCACGAGCGTCAACTGAGCAGCACCCATTCACTTGCATTATATGAACTCACAAAGATGGATTATTTTCCTAAAAATCTTAGTTTATGTTAATCGGAAGAAAGAAATACATATAGATAGGGGCTGGCATGAGGGTGAGTAAATGGTGAAAGATTTTTCATTTTTGGGTGAATTATTCCTTTAAATTGTTGAACCTCAGAACATTCAGAATCAGAATAATTTCTATTCTTTATTTATTATTCTTTATCATCCCTAAAGATTTACATTCATATAACCTCATATGTAACTGGAGCAGCACTGCTTTCCAAACCAATCGGGAGCTTCATATGTATTTGTCTTGATTTTTACTAGTTATGCAAAGGCACATAAGTAAACACACTCAGGTTAGAGCATTCTGTGGAAGAGACTGTAATAGCAGGACCTGGGGCTGGATGAGTCTCCACCTGTGGGAGACGTTGGCTACTGTGCCGTAAGCCACAGATCAACCAATCACACGCTCACATTGTCATGTGACCACAGAGCAGCAGCCAATCAGATGGCCATGTAATCTGGTGAGAGCATCTCAGTCGCCTCAGAGCTTCTCCGATCGGCTGTAATTGAGGAAGTGTTGCTGTTGCTGTAGCGAGGGCGGAGAGTGAGTCATGGCTAGGACTAATTTTAGCTGCACAGCACAGTCAGGGGGCCGGTTGGGTTTTTTTCCCCCCACATTTTTTTTTAGGAAATCAAACATCTGTTATTAGAGACTACTTATCAATCAGAGTCAAAGTGGAGAGAGAAAAAAACACTTGCCTAAGGAAAGAAAGTGGCACTAACAAATTCATTGCATGTTCTCTCTTTGTGAAGAAATTGTTTGTTGCTTGAGACCAGATTTATTAGATTTTGTTAAAGGAATAGTTCAGCAAAACATGGACATTTTGTAATCATTTACTCACCCTCATGTTGTTTCAAAACCACTTTCTTGCTCTTGTGAAGCGCTAGATTTTTAATATGAATTTAGAGTCTGTGTTGCATTTTATGCCAAATACTTCACATTATATTAAATCAATTGACAATATATTCAATTAATTCACATGACATGCTTAACACTACTCAAAGTTGGCATACAATGGCTGTATCCAAAATCGCATACTTCCATACTACATAGTAGGCCAAAAGCAGTATGTGACAAAAGAAGTATGTCAAACTTTACAATACTCATTAAAGTAGTCAAAAAGAACCTGGATGACCTATTTCTTCCGGCGAGATTCTGAAGTGTGCATATGATGGAGACTTTACTAGCCACTGGAGAGGATTTATGAATGGCAGTGAAGCGGCACAACTGTCATGTTATAATGACAACATGGCGAATGTAGTATGTCCGGATTACATTCATACTACACACATTCGCACTATATAGAACATACTTTTTTTAGAGGTAGTAGGGATGCACCGGTTGACCGGCCAAAAATCGGAACCGGTTTTCTTTGTATTTTTCTGCTGATTTTTCCGGAAGTGCGCCCGCGTGCACATACGCTTATATTGCAATCATTCGCGAACATGTCACTTGTGTGTTACAAACGGAAACTGGAGAACTGAGGGAAGGAGATACGCTGAAGGGAATAAAGAGCCGCTTTCCTGCGCGAGCTTACCTCTCCGCGCCCTGCACAAGCGTAGATAGTGAGCGTTTGTTCAGCTCAGCTTCTCACGTGTTGGATCGGATGAGAACGAAACAGACTAACTTGTGACAAAGCTGAAATACTTATTTTTGTAGCCTAAAGAAGAACATGCATGCACTTTTGAAATGAAATACTATCAGTTCTGTAGCCTATAGGATGATCATTTTTATTTTACCTTAAAATTACATTGAATTAATTTGTTTAAAAAGCACCTGCTGTAGCATCTTAGTTTTTTTCGTTGCACTAAACATTATTTGATTGAACATTTTTGAACAATTATATATTTTGGTTTTATGTAATTTCACTGGTAAAGACTTTTTTTCTTTACACTGAATTTAAAAACAAATGCTGATTTAAGTAACATCTTTGTTTGGATTGCAGAATATGCAGTTGTTGCCTTTAATTTCACCTTTCAGCCTTTTAATTTCCAATTCAATTTCCCGTTAATTTCAGATTGCGGACTTGTTTTCATTAGCCAAAAGCCAATTAAGCCTGTTAAATACCAAATAAACATCTTGTTCATGTATACTTTCATTCTTTTATTGTGTAAAAAAAATCGGAAAAAATCGGTATCGGAATCGGCCATGTAAAATCATGATCGGTGCATCACTAATTACTTATTCAAAATAAGTGCCTACTCAAGAGAGAATGCGATTTTGGACGCACCCAACAATTGCATAATGTTATGCGATTAATGTAATCTATATAAAGTAGGCTGTGACCAGTGACCAATCTAAATGCCTCTTATTGGCTATTGCATTCATATGCTCAACAGATACGTGTGATTGATTGTAACACTCAACACTGCAAAAAAACAATGTGTAAAAAGAAATCTTTGTCACAAAGTGTGCAGATCTAAATGTAATGACGCAACACTTTTCAATTTTTATATTTAATTTTAATTGTGACAGTCATAATTAATTTAGTTTAATTGTGCACGGGTAATTCTTGCCCCCTTATCTTGAATTTGGTGGAATTTTTACTCTAAGCCCCCTGATTCAGAGTGCTATTTTTCATATCTTTCATATATTTTATCTCTTTTTAATCTTTTATATCTCTATCTTTTATGTGTCTATATCTTATTCTTATATTTAAGTATGTGATGTCAGTTTGACTCTGACCTTTTGGGTCATGCCTAAATTAAACAAGCTCAGACATGTGAAGTCCAGCAGAAATAGACTCTCTCTCAGCTGAACTTTTGGAGGAAGGAAGAAGGGAATAAAAGACAGGATGTGACATCAGACAAAGGGTCAGAGTGGCCCTGTAAGACACTCCATTACATTCTTCTTTCCTTTAGTTCTTCAGGAGGATATGACTTCAATGTCTGAACATTTATGTTATGTAAAGATGGCGGGCATAGTCACCGCTCGCTTTCAGGCACAGTTCCACACAATGCATGGCAGTCAACGTCCCCAATGACATCATGCCAGAGAATCGGCTGTTTTTGTGTCGTTTCCATAGCAGCTTTTTTATAGTTCGTAAGCTGGCTGTATGGATATATGGAGGGATGGGGGCGTATGGGACATTTTTAGTGTAGACATTGACTCATGGTCATTATCCTCTTCCATATCGAGCTTATTTTATATATAGATTCACTAAAGTTATATATGTATGTGCTATAAAGCCTGACACTTTTAACTCTGTGACTTACAGCATTTGCGCTCTTGTTCTCTGCCCACAGAAGGATGAGGTGTATCTGAATTTGGTTCTGGACTACGTCCCTGAGACCGTGTACAGAGTGGCGAGACACTACAGCCGTGCTAAGCAGACCCTTCCCATGGTTTATGTGAAGGTGAGGATCATTCCTAATTGTTTCTATTGTGTGTCCTCTCGATGATGTGTACATCCTGAGTGAAAAACGTAGGTTTTGTCCCGCTGGTGAGTCTATACGGGTCAGCCGAGTGTATGTTGGCATTTCTTCCCTCTCCTCCTGTGAGGTTTTGCGTCACCAGTGTCTTGACTGCTGTGATGACATCATCACGGCTTTGTGCTGTATCCTGAGCTATATCCTTCCTGCTATTGGCAGGATGTGACATGAAGAGTGAAACACACACACGCAGCACACATACATAAATATATGTACAAATACAATTATGTGTGAAGACCTCCCACGTAGATGTTAAATCAGTGATTCTCAATCACTTTCTTCCAAGAAACTTCCATGTATAATGTTAATAATAATAATAATACATTTTATTTATAATGCGCTTTTCTTAAACCCAAAGCACTACAGTAAAAAGTACAACAGAAAAAACAAAAGCAATACAACAATAATTAAAGAAAAACTGTCTTAAATAAATGTCTTGATCAGCTTTTTAAATGCTGTTGCATGTGTTTTATGTTTTGTATCATATTTGACACAGGTTTTTATTCATATTAGGAGAATATGGAGCTCATACTCAAGGAGTAAATAAACACCTCATATTTATTCAAAGGCCCAAACTTAGCAAAAATATGTGATTTTGTACGGTTGATGATGATATTTATGTACAATGATGAAAGATAAACAAATATTACAAATAAATGTTCCTCACAAGCTTGATGCATTTATTTGATACTCACATTTGAACTTTTTTAAAAATGATGGATAATCAAGTAAACATTATTTGCCTTTTGAAATATTACTAACAGTTAATGTTCTTCCTAAGTTTAGTTTATAGAAATCTGTAAAGATTTTACAGCAAAAAGATGTGCCACGACCTGAAGTTTTTACAATTATACTAAAAGGCCTTTTACTTGCTAAAAACGTATCAATCAGATGAAAGAAAGCATTTGGAAGAACAACATTTTTTTTCAGCAAAGGTTTGATCATGCATATCAAATATGATACAGTAAGCTTTATAGAGTTATTAAAATTGTATAACTCCATGGAAATTTTTTTGTAATAATTGTCAATTTTTTTTTTGTAACGTCAAACTCTAAACTATTTTATCGGGTAGAAATTGTGAGTAAAAAATATATTTACAAATCTTTATCCTTAAAGTTGCAGTTTAGCGGCATCTAGTGGTGAGGTTGTGAATTACAATCACTCAACGCTCACCCCTCCCTTTTGAAGCACATAGAGAAGTTAGGGGGGCTGATTGTGACAAAAATGTCATCGGAGAGAGCAGAGAGTGACTAGCGTTCTGTAGAGAAGTTTGTCCGTTTAGGGCTACTGTAGAAACATGGCGGCGCAAAATGGCGATTACACTGTAAGGGGACCCACGGTGTATGTAGATAGAAACGGCTCATTCTAAGGTAATAAAAACACAGTACATTATTTAAGGTCTTTATACACCACTGAAAACCTATGTGTGTATATTATATTGCATTTCTGTCAATAGATCCTCATAAATACTACACACTGCACCTTTAATCCTTATCCATTTCATTACAAAAACTCATTGGGTCTTTCAATATTGTTGTGGACATTGAGTGGTCTTGGAGTCAAACAGTTTAACAACCACTGCTTTAAATGAATAGTTCACTCAAAAAAGTGAAAATTCTTTCATTATTTCTTTACCATTATATTGTTCTAAACCCATGTTACTTTATTTTATTTGTGGAACTAAAAAGGGGAATTTTTAAAGAATTGTATGGCCACTCTTTTCCAAATAATGTGAATGGGCCTGTGGTGAATGCCATAAGAGAATCATAAAAGTAGTCCATATGACTCATGAACTATATTCCTATATAAGTCATGGTAAAGAACATACCAGTAATTGTTATGCTCTAATAATCTTTTCCTCCATCCTCCATTCTAATGAAGGAACAGTGATGTCAGTGGTGCCATATTTGCCATTTATTAGTCTGTGTCACACAAAGTCATCGTATTACTTCAGAAGGGTCATATGGACCGCGTTTATGATATTTACACGGTATTATGGTGGTTTTATGTAATTTTGGATCTTGATAGCACCTGTCCACATTCAATTACATTATATGAAAAAGAGCAGCCATGATATTGTTCAAAAACTCACCTTTTGTGTTCCATGGGGAAAAAAAGAAAGTCATTTGGATTTGGAACAATGGGTTTGGAAAATGTCCACTTTTGTGCATTCCATTAAATCGTTTGATATTTCAAGCTATGAAAACAAAAGTATCTTCTACATTTTTAGGGTGCATTTTCCTTTTCTAACCCACTGACTTGTGTATATTTCCTTTGTCTTCATTGCTGCAGTTGTACATGTACCAGCTCTTCAGGAGTCTGGCCTACATCCATTCCTTTGGGATCTGCCATCGGGATATAAAACCCCAGAATCTTTTGCTGGACCCAGACACAGCCGTGCTCAAACTCTGTGACTTTGGAAGGTCAGTTGGTAATCTCTTGATAGCCAATTCATAGGAGACAATGCCTTATGATAACCTTTCATAGGTCTAGTGCCGGCCCCAGTGGATCTATGAACTGAAAGCATCGCTTTACTGCATTTAACCTGATAATCCCATATTACTCCTCGCCAGAGGCCTCCAGATGGTCTCGCTATGCTCTGAGATATCTGTGTGCTGACTTCAGCCTTTTTCATTTAGCCTTCCTTTCACAATTTTCTGCTTTAGAATACTAGTGAAGATTTAGGTGGTGATATTCGGGTATCCATTTCTCACTTGCCGTGGGTTGACTGAAAAGAGGGCATGTGATTCTACCGCGTGTTACTGATCACTTAGACAAAAATAATGCAAATGTTCCTTGAATTAGGATGTGTACACTGGAAGAGACCCTGTGATATGTTAGATATGTTAGCAACTCAACTTAACATCTAAACAAGGAAGCCATCTTTAGATTTCAGGTGACTTTATAGCTCTTAGCCAAACACTTTTAGGGGTTAGAGTTACTCAAAAGTGAACATTTTGTAATTTACTTGACCTCATGTTATTCCAAGTATGTTTCTTTCTTCTGTGAAACCCAAAAGGAAATACAAAGGGCCTATTCACATTTAGCCAATTCATGTGTTTTCACTGATTTCACAAGACAAGCTTTCCTATAGCTCAAACAGTAGAGCATGGCGCTAGCGACGCCAAGGTCATGGGTTCGATTCCCAGGGAAAGCAAGAGCTGACAAAATTTAAAATGTGTACCTTGAATGCAATGTAAGTCGCTTTGGATAAAACCGTCTGCCAAATACGTAAATGACAAGGTGTAAATGTCCTCCAAAACGCTTTCGAGACAGATTTCAATCCGATCGTGCAAACCACTTCAGGAGGCGGTTTGAGACGCATTTCAAACACGAGTGGACAAGATGGTAAAAAACGAAGGTGTGAGAGCATTTTACACCAGCTCCCGTTAGCCAGATATGTGCCGCAAATGAAAGCGGACATGTGGCGCAGATATGTGCCGCAAATGAAACTGTAGATGAAACTGGAGATGAAACTCTACTGTAGATTTAGTCGACTAAAACTAGACTAAAACTAAAAACAATTAATTGACTAAAATATGACTAAAACTAAATGGCATTTTAGTCAAAAGACTATGACTAAAACTAAATCAAAATTTGCTGTCAAAATTAAGAGAACCCCTCCGGAAAGCTATTGGGCTTGTTTTGGGCTAGTTTTGAGTAGCAATTGGGCGGGTTTTGTTGTGAAAACTTGGCAACCGTGTCACGCACGCTGGAAGAAGTAGAAGAAGAAGATAAGTGTAAACGATCTTTGCCGGTGTTGTAAAAAATAATTTAAGGATACACGGAGTACTTACCAACACGATCATAATTTCTGAGAGAAATAGTGAAGGTGAATGCATATACGAACAAGTTCTCTGTTTAGGATTAGAACAAATTCAACCCAAGCGCTCTTTGGTTATGTGGATGCCTTCGTTACTGTTTATCATCTGTCCATCATCGTATAAAGCCCACCCTGACAATTTCATTGGTCCGAACAGCTTCTGTTCGGGCATATTTGCTCCACAACAGATCAAGTCCAGACCGAACTGCCCGACCTCAAATGTTGTGGGCGGGGCTAAGTTCGGCTGGCATCCAGGCTACATTTACACTGAGGTCAAGTGTAAATGGAACAGTTTTAACAAATCGGACTGATATCCGATCAAAGAAAACGCATGAAGCGACAAGGCCCAAAAAAAGTGAATGGTGATTTATACTGCCACCAAGCTATATAAAAGACAGTCATACTGGTGAGGAGTGTGATCAGAGACTATACTGGATCAGAGAGTTAAACCTGTGAAAATATGTTTTTCTGTTCGCAGTGCTAAGCAGTTAGTACGTGGAGAGCCCAACGTTTCCTACATATGCTCACGGTACTACAGAGCCCCTGAACTCATCTTTGGAGCAACCGACTACACCTCCAGCATAGGTATATGAGCTGTAATCATATTACAACCACATTTGCCATGCAAATAATTTCTGCTTCAATAAACTACTTCTCTATTATGTTGTATTACCTCTTATCATTATAAATACACAAAATCATACCAATAGTGACCATCGTGAAAAAGAAATACACTTTAACATACTTTTAAATGAGTACTATAATAAGAGTACTTATTACGGATAGAGGCAAAACTTACAGACTGCAGCTTTACTAATGTTTTTGGGCACTTAATTGCATGTTAATTGCAATTAAATACAAATGTATTATAGTTTCAATTCATATTAAGTGGCCCATTATTTTAATAATATATTATATGCAAGTACACTTTTTTTTCACTACACTACAAGTACACTACATTCAATACAATTAAGCACACCCTTGTTTTTCACAAGGGGATACACTGATGTATCAGTTACGGTGCATTCACACAGGGCGTCGGCATTAATGCTTCTCATTTACTTTCAATGGGGCACGTCATGTGTTGCCAAACTGAATTGTGAAAATTTTTAAACTTTTTAATCATCAACGCCGCCAATCAGATCGCCAAATACCCTAGTGCAGACACAAGTCAATTGCGTTCATGCAACTCCGGAAAAGTAATGCGATTGGCTGTTGTCCCTATGACGGTCGCATGAGCACCAAGCTTCAGACATGCCCTCCGTCAAGCGTCGACACCTATGCCCCGTGTGAATGTAGTGTTCTGGTAAATATTTACTTGATATTTGGCTGTTGTGGGACTAAAAATAATCATACCAAGTGGTAGGATTCATAGTAGTTCCAAAATCTAAAGAGTTATTTTTAAGGAGTACATTGTGTACAATTTTAGTTGTATTGATTTATTTATTTGTATTAATGTATTAATGCGTTTATTGATATATTTTTATTTTATTTAAACTATGATTCAAATAGTTTTATATATCACATTTTAGTGGCCACCTTGATCTTAAACATTGTATCTGCAATTCAAAAGTCATATCAGTTGAACATTCAGTTACACTTTTTTCGACAGTTCACTTTAGACATTCTACTAACTACAAGTAACTTTGCAACTACACGTCAACTAACGTCTCGGTTACGGATGTAACCCTCGTTCCCTGAGGAGGGAACGGAGACGTAACGTTAGTGACTAACGAATGGGGGTTTCGCTTAGAAGCCTATCAACTTCGAGTTTAGAGAAAACGCCCAATGGCGTGCCAATGCCATGGGGCATGCGGAATTTGCATACATAACTCCGCCTCACCGCGTGAGTATATAAGGAAGTACGTGGCAATATCGCATTATGTTACCTGCTTGAGGAGCCAAGACTGAACTCCTGCGTTCCAGGTAGCACAGCTGATGTGGCAACGGGACGTTACGTTTCCGTTCCCTCCTCAGGGAACGAGGGTTACATCCGTAACCGAGACGTTCCCTTTCGTTCAGTCACTACGACATAACGTTAGTGACTAACGAATGGGGGTCCCAATATAATCCCGCCACTCAGCTGTCTTCCAGCGCCCTGCGTAAGTGTGAGTACACTGTCGCAAGACTAATACGGACGAAGGACTCCCACTTAACACAGGAATACCAAGGTACACTGGGAAGCATATCCCAGTGAGGGAATGCCAAGATGCCTACCCGTGGGGAGGACTTAAGAGACACATATGACCCGCTAAGGGCTGCATATGGAAGATCTCTAGGGTACCAGCCGAAGGTGGATTTTTAACCCTAAGGGTGGCGGGGACACGCCAAGGGAAGAAACCCGCTCACTGCGGAGACTTACGGTGAAATACACATGTGGGGGTCGCCGGAGGGGAACCATGCACATGGGGCACCTGGCCGGACATGAGGGTCTGGGCTCGAAAGGGCAGACTGAACTGATGTCGGCGTCGAAAGTGCTGGAGGAGCTCAGGGCTCTCGGGGAGCTCACCTGAGGAAAAAATCGCACGTATCCTGTCCGTGGAGTGGAATGGCGAGCAAGCGAAGACACCTGAGCCTGGTCCATTACCGGCCCCTCGGGGGGGCGAGTACATAGTCGGACACTGGCTCCACTTGGAGATTGTAGAATCTGGCGAATGTGTTAGGTGCCGCCCAGCCTGCAGCTCTGCAGATGTCTACTAGCGAGGCGCCATGCGCTAAAGCCCAAGAGGAGGCCACACTCCTAGTGGAGTGTGCCCTCACACCAAGGGGACATGGTCGACCTTGCTGCTGGTAAGCCAAAACAATGGTGTCCACTATCCAGTGAGACAGCCTTTGCTTTGAGAGAGCACTTCCCTTCCGCTCTCCATCATAACAGACAAAGAGCTGGTCTGAGGTCCTGAAACACTGCGTCATGTCTACGTAGGCGCGGAGGGCGCGTACTGGACAGAGCAATGCCAAGGCTGGGTCTGCCTCCTCCAAAGGCAGCGCTTGCAGGTTCACCACCTGGTCCTTAAACGGAGTGGTGGGAACCTTGGGCACATATCCAGGCCGGGGTCTCAGGATCACGTGAGAGTTAGCCGGCCCGAACTCCAGGCACGCTTCGTCAACCAAAAATGCCTGCTGGTCCCCGACCCTCTTAACTGAGGCCAATGCGGTCAGCAGAGCCGTCTTCATAGACAGGAACTTAATATCAACCGACCGCAAAGGCTCAAAGGGAGGCCTCTGCAGAGCACTTAACACTACTGCGAGGTCCCAAGAGGGTACGAGAGGAGAGCGAGGAGGATTCAGTCTCCTCGCTCCCCTCAGGAACCTGATGACCAGGTCGTGCTGACTTACCTTCTTGTTCCCCAAGAGATCGTGGTGGGCAGATATTGCGGCAACATATACTTTGAGGGTGGAGGGAGACAGCCTTCGCTCCAGCCCCTCTTGGAGAAACTCAAGCACGGACCCGATCGGGCATTTCCAGGGGTCTTCTTGGTGGTAAGAGCACCAGGTGACGAAGAGGTTCCACTTAAACGCATAGGCATGCCGAGTGGACTCTGCCCTAGCGGAAGTGATGGTGGCGACCACCGTAGGTGGCAGGCCACTCAAACCTGCCGCATCCCGTCTAGGAGCCACACGTGGAGGCTCCAGAGGTCGGGATGCGGGTGCCATAGGGTGCCCCGTCTCTGAGTAAGGAGGTCCGGTCTCAGAGGAATAGGCCATGGAGGGGCTGTCGCAAGGAGTATGAGTTCGGGGAACCAGGTCCGGCTGTGCCAGTACGGGGCGACCAAAAGGACCTGCTCCTTGTCCTCCCTGATCTTGCACAGGAGCTGTGCGAGTAGGCTCACTGGGGGAACGCATATTTGCGTAGGCCCCGCGGCCAGCTGTGCGCCAGTGCATCTGTGCCGAGCGTGCCCTCGGTCAGGGAATAGTACAGGCTGCAGTGGGAAGAGTCGTGGGAGGCAAACAGATCTACCTGTGCATCGCCGAACTGTTCCCAAATCAGTCTGGGGATGGAGTCTCCATTCTCCCGGGAGAGGCTGAAACCGCGAGAGCTCGTCGGCTGCGTGGTTCAGGACTCCCGGAATATGGACAGCACGAAGGGACCTCAGGCGCTTCTGACTCCATAGGATGAGATGGCGGGCGAGTTGAGACATACGGCGGGAGCGTAGACCGCCCTGGTGGTTGATGTACGCTACTACGGCCGTGTTGTCTGACCGGACAAGCACATGTTGACCCTTCAGCAGCGCTCGGAAGCGGTGCAGGGCGAACCGTACTGCCAGCAACTCGAGGCAATTGACATGCAGGAGGCGCTGGGGTCCTGTCCAGGAGCCCGCGGCTGCTTGTCCATTGCACATGTCACCCCAGCCCGTGGCAGAGGCATCCGTCGATACTACAACATGCCTGGAAACTCGTTCTAAGGGCACACCGGCCCGTAGAAAACTGAGGTTCGACCATGGGGTGAGCGTCTGTAAGCAGGCCCGAGTCACTTGGATCCGGAGCGTGCCAGACTGCCATGCCCATCTCGGGACTCGATCGCGAAGCCAGTGCTGAAGCGGTCTCATATGAAGCAATCCGAGCGGCGTTACCGCGGCTGCAGATGCCATATGCCCCAGGAGCCTCTGAAATAGTTTCAGTGGAACCGCACTCTTGCTCTCGATTTGACGGAGGCAAGTCAGCAGAGACTGCGCGCGCTCGCTCGTAAGCTGCGCGCACATGGCGACCGAGTCGATCTCCATACCGAGAAAAGAGATCCTCTGCACGGGGCAAAGTTTGCTCTTTTCCCAGTTGACCCGAAGGCCCAGACGGGCTAAGTGGTGGAGAACCAGATCTCTTTGTCCGCAAACATGCTCTCGAGAGTGGCCCAGTATGAGCCAGTCGTCGAGGTAGTTCAGGATGCGGACCCCGTGCTGCCGAAGGGGCGCAAGGGCTGCCTCGGCAATCTTCGTGAAGACGCGAGGGGACAGAGATAGCCCGAATGGGAGAACCGCGTACTGATATGCCCGCCCCTCGAAAGCAAAAAGTAGGAACGGTCTGTGTCGAGGAAGGATGGAGACATGGAAGTAGGCGTCCTTCAGGTCGATCGCTGCAAACCAATCGTGAGGACGAACGCATTCGAAAAGGCGTTTCGCAGTCAACATCCTGAACGGAAGCCGGTGAAGGGATCGGTTCAAGATGCAAAGGTCCAGGATTGGTCGTAACCCACTGGTTTTCTTGGGTACAATGAAGTAGGGGCTGTAGAACCCCGACTTCATTTCGGCCGGAGGGACAGGCTCGATCGCACCCTTCGCCAGTAGAGTGGCAATCTCCGCACGCATGACGGGGGCATGGGCCCCGGTCACGGTATAGCGGACTCCACTGTAACGGGGAGGAGCCTGCGCGAACTGAATCGCGTAGCCGAGCCTGACGGTCCGCGCAACCCAGCGGGACAGCCCCGGAAGCTGAAGCCACGCTTCCAGAGACTGCACCAACGGGGTCATACGGAGGGCAGACGTACCCAGGGTGGGGCAGCGAGGCAGCGTAACCGGCCCGGACAGGGGAGGCTGTTGGGCGTCCCGGGGTCGGGGCACGGTTAACGGCTGCGCCCTGACAGAGGAGACCAGGGAAGGACGCACGTTCCACTGGGGTCTGCTCTGCCAGGGGGCTGGCGACAGAGAGGGACGAGAGTGGCGAGACCCGAGGGTGGCGCGCACTGCCGTCACCGATCTCTGGGGGCTCAGGGATGGGGTTGTCAGTTCTTTCTTTAACCACATTAGGGTGCTGCTGACCCGGGGGCCAGCAGCTGAACAAAAGATTCTCCCCTGGCCCTCCACCGGGGGAAGGACCCTGCTGCCGTCTCCTGGAAAGAACTGCCCATCCCTGAGCCGTCCGCATCAGGAGCGCCGCTTAGCCTGGCGTTTTTTCGCGGGCTGCGGGGCTGGAGCGGACTGGGACGCCTTCCTGCGGCTGCCTCTGCGTGGCCCGGGTGGAGGCTGCTGCTTGGGTGGCGCAGAGGTAGAGGGAGCCGCAGGAGGGCGCCCTCGGCGGCGAGCAGGCTGAGGCAACTGCGCGGGCGGTGGGGTGGAGGCAGCAGCTGACCGCCGGGGTAGTATGTATTTTATAGCCTCAGTCTGCTTCTGAGCGGCTGAGAACTGTTGGGCGAAGCTCTCGACCGCCCCGCCGAATAGCCCATCCTGGGATATGGGGGCGTTGAGGAAACGGGTTCGCTCAGCGTCACACATATCGGCCAGGGTGAGCCATAGGTGTCGCTCCTGGACCACATTTGTGGACATCACCTGACCCAGGGAGCGTGCGGTCACCTTTGTCGCCCGGAGAGCGAGGTCGGTGGCGGCACGCAACTCATTGCTGAGTCCTGGGTCAGCCCCCCCCTCGTGCATATCACACAGCAACTTGGCTTGGTAAGCCTGAAGAGTTGCCATGGTATGCAAAGAAGCAGCGGCCTGCCCCGCAGCTCTATATGACTTGGCCACCAGGGATGACGAAAACCTACAGGCCTTGGAGGGGTGCTTTGGGTCACCACGCCAGGACGAAGCGCTCTGCGGACACAGTTGCATCGCAACAGAACGTTCGACTGGGGGGACCCCAGTGTACCCATGAGCCGCGGCTCCATCGAGGGAGGTGAAGACGGAAGAGTTCGCCAAACATTCGCGGGAAGACAACGGGGACTTCCAGGAACGCGCGATCTCTTCATGCACCTCGGGGAAGAAAGGTATTGGAGGAGCGGTCGGACGGGTGTCCGAGCACGCCGCCCCCAAAAACCAATCGTCCAACCGCGAACGCTCAGGCTGAGGCGGAGGGTTCCACTCCAACCCAAGCGCTGCGGCGGCCCGAGACAGCATGGCTGTCAATTCTGGGTCCGACTCGGGCAATGCTGGCGCACCCGAGGGTGGCAGCACAGCCGAATCATCATCCTCAGATGACTCCAGCCCACCTTGTGATGCGGCGATAGACATCTCTTCGTCCTCCGCCGCGCCAAACGCCACAGTCGGGACAGCAGGAGCCGGCCCCAATGTAGACGTCTGAGCACGGGCCGGGTCAGGTGCATGAGAGGGGGGTGTGGGCCGAGGAACTAGCGTCTGAGCTTTGTTCCACACCATCACCCTCAGATCACCCTGGCTACCAGCCAAAGTGCCGCCTCCGGGGGAGACCGCAGATTGGGGGGTGACAGAGGGGACTCTCGCTCCGGCATCAGCACGGAGTTCACGGAGTCTCGATCGTAGCACCGAGATGGCCATGTTCCCGCAGAGAGAACATGAGTCATCCACGAGCGCTGCCTGAGCGTGCTGAAAGCCCAAACACGTCACGCAGCGCTCGTGCCCGTCGAAAGGCAGAAGAGATCTACCGCACCCAGAAGTGCACGGACGAAACATCCTGAAAAGGACGTGTCACGTGCAAGCTCTTTTGTGAGAGGAAACTTTGCAGTCGATGCCGAAGCGCCCAGGGAAACACACACCAGCTGTCAAACAGACCACTGCACAGATCAGCAGGCAGGAAGTATGCGATCACTGGAACGCGCCGTCACACCAACACCGACTGGAAAGCTGCTCGTCTCGAAGAAGCTGACAAGTCTCAGAAGGCTGTAGGAGTGAAGAGGTACTCTTGGCTCCGAAAGCAGAAACATAATGCGATATTGCCACGTACTTCCTTATATACTCACGCGGTGAGGCGGAGTTACGTATGCAAATTCCGCATGCCCCATGGCATTGGCACGCCATTGGGCGTTTTCTCTAAACTTGAAGTTGATAGGCTTCTAAGCGAAACCCCCATTCGTTAGTCACTAACGTTACGTCGTAGTGACTGAACGAAAGGGAACTCTTATTAATTTATAACTACATGTCATCTAACTCTCATTAGAGAGATTGTTCGGTTAGGGTTAGGATTAGAGTTAGTAGAATAAGTTGACATGTAGCCTACCTAATGTTACTTAGAATGTCTGTTGGAGGAGCATCAAAATAAAGAGTTTTGAGCAGACAGTCTACTAATACGCTAATGACTGGTAGTTGACATGTAGCTGCCAAGTTACTTATAGTTTGTAGAATGTCTAAAGTGGACTATCGAAATAAAGTGTCACTGACCATTCTTGCAGAGAATAGGCCTTATACTAAGATTTTGGAGCTGAAGGATCTCTCATCAGCTCAATGATTTTTTGCACTCGTATTCTAAGCATTATTTTATGTTTTTTTGATTTACATCCCATTGGTGATTTTGCAAGGATATGCAGTGAGCATAGAAGGCTTATAGTCTTGCTTTGTACGAGTCCTTGACCTCTGGCTAATAAGAATGGCCCTCCCTCACTCTCTACATCTCTCTGACCCCCTTTCACTGCAGATGTGTGGTCAGCTGGCTGCGTGTTGGCGGAACTGTTGCTAGGACAACCAATTTTTCCCGGTGACAGCGGAGTGGATCAGCTGGTGGAAATCATCAAGGTACTGGCGCCGCTACACCAGCACTTCTGATTTAATCGCAATGTTTGCATGAGTTTGTAGGAAGAACAACAATTGATGCGCCACAGTCAGTGCATAGGTTCAGATGGCTAGTTCTTTAAAATTTGATTTATGGTCGTTTCTTCAAGTACAGGTAGTTTTGGCCCTGTGGGCTTTTAGAAGGTAAACGTTCTTAAAACGTCACACTCTTACTAGTTAATGTGTAGTAACAAATATATTTAAATTAGGGCTGTCAAATGATTAATCACGATTAATCGCTTTTAAAATAAAAGTTTGTGTTTACATAATGTGTGTGTACTGTGTATAATTATTATGTATATTTGAATACACACATACAAAGACATATTTGCATTTATATACTGTATTTTTTTATTTTATATTATATATAAATATAAATATTTTATATATAAATAACACATTTTTCTTAAATATATACATGCATGTGTGTGTGTTTATATATACATGATAATTATACACAGTACACAAATATGTTAATTCAAACTTTTATTTTGGAACGCGATTAATCGCGATTAATCGTTTGACAGACCTAATTTAAATAAATGCCACCCAAGTTTCAATAGAAATGACATTGAAGTCAAATTCTTGTCAGTACATTCAGCAGTGGCCTTTAAACATATTTCAAAAACAATTATGAAATTGCATATGAAGATTTCTACTTAAAGGGTTACTTCACCCCAAAAAAAATAAAATTCTGTCATCAGTTACTGACCCTCACGTTGTTACAAACCTGTAAGACTGTCGTTCATCTTCGAAACACAAATTAAGATATTTAAATGAAATCTGAAAGGTTTTCCCTCCATTGACAGTCCACACAACACTTTGACGCTTCAAAAAGTTCATAAAGAGATCATAAAACGAAACCACGTGAATTGAGTGGTTTAGTCCAAAGTGTTCTGAAGAGACAAAGTTGCTATATATGATGAACAGATTGAATTTAGGCTTTTATTAATATATACATAATAATCAACTTGCAATTAAGTGAAAAAAAAATACCATCAAATTAAAAAGAAAAAAATATTATTGAGGAAAAATAAATTGCATTGGTTTCACTGGGGTGGAGGAAGTTTAATTTTTTAGTTGTCCGGTCACTTATGACCGGGAAGACAACCAATGCAACCCCTAAACGAAGAGCACCAGATTACAGATTACAGCTGTAATTAATTTCTGTAATTACATATATAGTTACACTGTTGATTCTTCCATTACACCTTAAACCACCCTTAAACATACCCATACCACCAAACCTTCCCCAACCTTCCCACCTCAATAGCAGCAAAAGTGTACACAATAAGTACATTGTACTTAATTTTTTTAATACTACATAGTAGTTAAAGCCACCTAATATAAAGTGTGACCCAAGATCTTGACTGACGCTATTGTCTGCTTGGTAGACCTTTACACTAACTTTTGATAAATCTTTATTAGATGCAAAATGTGAAATCCAGTTTAGTAATAATCAACCCCCAGAACATAAAGTTGCCTATTGCTGAAGAAACACCATTATATTATCTTGACCGGTCTTTCTCTGTGTTTGTGGTCACAGGTGCTTGGCACTCCCACACGTGAGCAGATTCGGGAAATGAACCCAAACTACACCGAGTTCAAATTCCCGCAGATTAAGGCCCATCCATGGACTAAGGTGAGTAAACAGGTACAGGTCAACTGTTTTACTACTTCTAGCACAGCCGCCTTCCACCTCCAGCCCTCAGCTTGATCATCCTGGCTCCATTTCATTCATATCACCCCGTCTGCACCACACAGGACTCGCAGACACGACTCAATTTCATTTATTGTTCTTGGACACTCTGCTTCTCAACTAGTTGATTAAAGAGGACGGAAAATTTCAGTCATGATTGTGTCTGCCTGTAGTCGTCCTCTTTCTGAGCTCTGTTGTGATGGTGTCAGCCAATTGACCTTACAGTTGCTCTGTGTTCCGATTCCTAGTGAGCTGCCTATGTAGGAAGCCTGTTCAGAAAGGTAGGCGGAACAATTATGCTGCCTCCTAAGATAGCTTGATTTAGAAGAGAGAATGCTGGCGAAGAAATTATAAATATGTAATTATACATTACATATACTATAAATATAATTATGATTCATTCAATACAAAATTGTTGTCTAATTAAAAATGGCCAGTATATGTGTTTTATGTATTATAAGAAGAATTTTAGCCATTAGTCATGAAGGCATTTCACTAGGTCTTTGGAGCAGAACCACTGTCAGCCAGTGATGTCACATCCGCATGTTCATTTGAATGACCTCACCAGATATGCTCTACATTGCTTACTGACTTCATAACACTCGATTGTTGTTTGCTGTGTGTCCTAGGTTTTTGGTTTAGATTGTGCTTGTGATACACTACCGTTCAAAAGTTTGGTGTCAGTAAGTTTTCCACAAAAATATTAAGCAGCACAACTGATTTCAACTGATAATAATCAGAAATGTTTCGGTAACACTTTACAATAAGGTTTATTAGTTAACATTCGTTAACTACATTAACTAATAATGAACTGCACTTATCTTTGTTAATGTTAATTTCAACATTTACTAATACATTATTCAAATCTTGTAAACATTAGTTAATGCACTGTGAACTAACATGAACAAACCATGAACAGCTGGATTTGTATTAACTAACATTAACAAAGATGAACAAATACAGTAACCAATGTACTGCTCATGGTTAATTCATGTTAGTTAATACATTAACTAATGTTAACTAATGAAACCTTATTGTAAAGTGTTATCATTGTTTCTTGAGGAGCAAATGAGCGTATTAGAATGATTTTGAGCACATTTCTGATCATGTGACACTGAAGAGGAATGATGCTGAAAATTCAGCTTTGCCTCACAGGAATACATTTGATTTTAAAATAAATTAAAATAGAAAACAGTAACTTTTAATTCTAATAATATTTCATAATATTTACTACATATATCTTGTTAAACATAAGAGACATCAAAAAACCTTACTGACCCCAAACTTTTAAACGGTAGTGTAGATTTTGCCTTGCAACTGTAACTGTTAGCATGTAAATCAAACTGAACTTGCTGAGTCATTTGAAAATGCAGTTGAATGACAGCTAAGCTGTTCTGGATGGACATGTTTCAACTGGTAATGAGTCTTGCTACTTTTCTTTTGTATGATTAGGAAGGATTTATTTTACTTTAAATATTTACCTAAACTAATTGTCAGTTTATATGTTGCTTAAAAAAACATTTTATACTTAAAAAGTATCAAAATGTAACGCGTTAGGCCATTTACCCAACACTGTAGTCCACATGAAGTATAATAGCAGATCTCTCAGGTGCCCCCTGGTGGTCATTGTGTATGGTACACGACTGAGCTGCAGGGTGTGTTTAGTCTTATCCTGCTTCCAATCAGACCCCTCCCTTCAAGACACTCTTACCTTCTGCACAGGATATACCCAAATGCCTGTGACTCAGATGCCTCTAAAATATAAAAATTCCTCCCTCTTTGTCTGTCAGAACAAGGCTTATTTCAGTTTTTTGTACTTACATTTTTCCTAGGATAGGCAGTTTCTTTATATACAAGCACCTTAAAGACTTGCCAACAAAAAGCATTTGACTTTTGAGTTCCTTTAACATCCCATAATGGGACATGATGTCACGCTATACAAGGCAAGTTGCCACAATGGGAACCTGGGGCCTCATTTCTAAAGATGTGCGCATCCTAGTGTGAATATAAGATCATTTCCTAAATGATAAATAGATGATTCAGCTTCCTATTAATGATTCATAAAACATCCATAGGCGCAAAAAAATTCCTAAAGGCATGCTGCTTTATTAATTGCAAATGTGCATGTGAATAAATTATCCTTCAAACCGGTGAGACGGAATGAAATATAAAGCTTATGCAAAAGTTATTCATTCATAATGTGCGAAAGGATTGAAAGCAAGCTTTCCAGTTACCACATACAGTCAGTCAACATCAAGATTTGTTCCTCAGTTTTAATTGACAAGATTTTACTGCCTTTATGTGCAATTGGAATTTGGAAATGTCCTACTTTCCACTTCTGAAGTCATGATTACGAGCTCGTCGCATTCAAGTGCTTTGGGAAGAACGGGAATCGGGGAGAACACCGGGTTTATTCTTGCCTATTTATTGGGGAAATTTTATCAAAGCTAAAATTACATTTAGCGTCCCATTGACATTCACAACATTCACTGCACTATTTCGGTCAAATTCAGGCTATTTTCGCTGTGTATAATACATACAATGCGCTTTAAATGATTATTCATATAAATGTAAATATGCACTATAATGGCAAGTATACTTTAAAGGAACACTTCACTTTTTTAAATTAGTTAGCTCATTTTCCAGCTCCCCTAGAGTTAAACAGTTGAGTTGTACTGTTTTTGAATCCATTCAGCCGATCTCCGGGTCTGGCATTAGCACTTTTAGCATAGCTTAGCATAGATCATTTAATCTGATTAGACCGTTAGCATCTTGCTCAAAAAAATGACCAAAATGATTTAATATTTTTCCTATGTTAAAACTTGACTCTTCTGTAGTTACATTGTGTACTAAGGCCGATGGAAAATTAAAAGTTTTTTCTAGGCCGATATGGCTAGGAACTATACTCTCATTCCTGCATAGTAATCACGGAACTTTGCTGCCGTACCATGGGTGCAGCGGCGCAATGATATTACACAGCGCCTGAAAATAGGCTAACTTCCATCGACATAACCAACGTGACAACCTGCTTGCACAGAGAGCGTGCTGGGACTATTTTCAGGTGCTGCGTAATATCATTGTGCCGCTGCACTCATGGTATGGCCCAAAGTTCCTTGATTATTACGCATAAAAAATATCTAAACTCTTTGGTCATTTGTAAGCGAGATGCTAAGGGTCTAATCAGATTCAATGATCTATGCTAAGCTATGCTAAAAGTGCTACCACCAGACCTGGAGATCGGCTGAATGGATTCGAAAACAGTAAAACTCAACTGTTTAACTCTAGGGGAGTTGGAAAATGAGCCCATTTTCAAAAATAATGGAGTGTTCCTTTAATGGCAAGACGAGGCAATGTAGCTGTTGTGGGTGAAAAAAATAGTAAAGAATAGCAGTCACTGCAGCAATCATTCACCCCTTAAAGTTTAAGAGACGCCCGACTCAGGAACTTGGGTATCAAAATTATCCTAGAGCTTCACAGTGGTAAATAGGACATGAGAGGGCGTTCATATATACCATCATTTCTGATTGCACATGTCATGACGGCCGCAATAAATCCATGGAATTTAGGATAAAATCTGATTGTATTTACATTTTATAAATGAGGCCCTTGCTGTTTATTGATACTTAATTGAGAAGAAAACACTGCCAAAATATGTCAAGTAGGCCATCGTTTTAAATCTCTGCATGGAGATTGCTTCTCTTTTACTAAACTTCTTAAACTTCTCCGCAGGTGTTCCGGCCACGCACGCCTCCGGAAGCCATTGCATTATGTTCCCGGCTGTTGGAGTACACACCAACCGCCCGACTGACCCCACTAGAGGCCTGCGCTCATTCCTTCTTTGATGAACTGCGGGATCCAAATGTCAAGCTTCCTAATGGCCGTGAGAAACCATCCTTATTCAACTTCACAACTCAAGGTAAAGCATTATTTTGTATTCGCTTTTATGAAGAGATGTTCTGGGGGATGCGAGACAATCCATATGTTGATGGATTTGTTTTCTCTTCACTCAGAGCTGTCCAGTAACCCATCCCTGGCCTCTATCCTAATTCCTGCTCATGCACGTAACCAGGCAGGAGCTCCTACTCCCACCAACGCCTCTACCACTTCAGGTCAGTTCTTGTCTTAGACACTTTTTGTTTCTCATCTGTCATCCCTTATCATTTGTTTATAGCTCACTCTGATAAAATATTAGGGGTGTGCGATATTGACAAGAAATGATATCTCGATATCTGCCCATGGCAGAGACGCTGGTTTGAATACCGCTCATAGCGGGTGGAGTAGGACTGGTTACACTTGGTGCTGTGATCCGAATGGGATTGAGGTTTAGGGGGGTGAGTGTAACAGAGACCAGCTAGTAAGAGCTGTGCGAGCAATCCTCACTCCCCAGGCCTCAAAAGGCTGTGGGCTTTAGCGTCCTTGTTAGCACGCCCACCTCCCATGGCAGAGGCGCCGGTTTGAATGCCTCTCATAGCGGGTGGAGTAGGACTGGTTACACTTGGTGCTGTGACCCGAATGGAATTGAGGTTTAGGGGGGGTGAGTGTAATGGAGACCAGCTAGTAAAAGCTGTGTGTGTAAACCTCACTCCTCTAACCTCAAGAGGCGCGCTAGCAACTGACGCTAGAGAATGCGGTCTCTAGCATCCTTGTTAGCGTGCCTTTCTCCCGTGCCAGAGACAAAAATGTACTTTTTCATTAAGTAGTGATATTTGCCACCTTAAATTGATTTCCATTGGCATTTCTACCTTTATAAGAGCAATTTTTTTTCTAACCTTACTAGAAGTGTGCATCATATTTTATAAAATCATATCACATTTTCATCACATCATATCACAAAAACAGCACTCTTACTCGTGTGACTGCTTAGCTATCTTAAGCCCCGTTTCCACCGAAATTACTTAGAACAATTTGTACCAGGAACTTTTTTTACAGGAACTTTTTTCCCCCAGACCTGCTACTGTCTGTGTTTCCTCTGCGATCTAAAGTACCGTGTAGATTAGGCAAATTAGTCCAGAGACATGGGACTGCGTGCGACTGCTCCTCCCAGTCAGCGACGGACAATAATCATTATTTGTGTGCAATACTGTCTACAACAATAACAAGTGGAGAAGATGCAAGCAGCGCTGCTTTTGCTGATTATGTATTGGTTTACTAAATATGTAATTAACAAAATGGCGGAAAAGAGACGAGCACTGATACTAAAGCGTATTCTGAAAGCTCGTAAAGCTAGATTTAAAATAAGACAACGTATGTTATTATCAGCTATTTACGGACATTGACCGTGAGACAAAGTGCGCCATCGGACAGAAAGAGCAAGACTGATATTAACTGAACGCAGAACGAACTTCGCAAGACTTTTTAAAATGGCGCTTGAAATGAAATGCGGCGTGAGCACAACCAATCAGCATATTCAGCGCCCAAGTCCCACCCCTGAAAGTTCCTGAACTTTGAAAAAGTACTACCTCGGGAGCAGGGCTGTTTGGAGGGGGAAATATTTACCCGGAACTTAATTTAGACCCTGGTTCCTGCGGTCGAAACACACCGAGTACCACCCCAAAGTTCCTAGTTCCTGGGGAAAGTTCCTGCGGTGGAAACGCGGCTTTATACAAATATAGGACAAAAACTCATACAGGGGCCTTTTTGCCCTCACATATAGATTTTTGCAGTTATTCTAACTATTTTCTACTAGGCTACATCATGCAGTGAATGCGTGGACTCTAAAGGTGTGATTTGGTTTTGTGGCATACTCGATAATGTCAGCTTCCACATTATTAAAATAACAATTACAATATTATCGTAGACAATACATATTGCACACCCATGGTAATTTTTTTCTGCATGTTTCCACACATGACTTTGTTGGTTGAATCAATGATTTTGATTTGATGCTTTCTTCAATGAGAATTTTATACAAATGTTATTATTTTAATGTGGATTTTTTTAATTATTATTTGACTATGACATCAGGACAGTACATAACATAGATTATATACTAATAATAATGAAAATATATTCTCTTTGTGTCCAGATGCCAATAGCGGAGATCGCAGTCAGACCACAACTGCAGCCTCTGCCTCCGCCTCCAACACCTCAACCTGAGAGCCCCAGCCAATCAGACCTGACCCTGCCTCCAGGGCCACGCCCACCCCACTGCTCCCCAGCTTATTGGGCAGGATTTGAGTCATGTAACCACCACTCTTATTCAGACTGCAAGAGCCAACCTTCATTTACGTCTTTTTTAAACGAAGTCCGGAAAGAGTTCAAAATGATACACGGAAAAACCTTGTCGGGTTTAATTCACGAGAGAAACAGAGAAAGTGAGAGCAGTGAGGAAACGGGTTGGGAGGGTGGGGGGGGGTAAACCGTAAAACCTGGTCCGTGACCAGCCGGAATTTTTTTTTTTTTTCATTCTCAGAGGACAATCTTGTTATGTAAGCAATCCGGTAGCCAGATCCATCCACTTCCGTTTCCATTTGGATTCCCCTTCTCTCACCTGGACTCTAGCAACACGTTCTGTCCCGAATCTCTTATAGCGCATGGCTACCCCATATATATGTATGTATGTATGTATATATATATATATATATATTGGGTGAAAACGATGCATTCAAAACTAGAGGGAATATCGTATCTAATTGTATCTAAAGAAAACCCACTAAGCACTATACAAGAGGTATAAATGTAAAAAACGCATGTACCAACCACAAAGCCAACAGAGGAATCCTCTGTTGCAGATGATCTAGGACTTTTAAGTCTGCTGAATGTTTTATTTTGTTTTATAAAATGGGCGGTCTAGGGGAAGAGCAGACATTTTGATTGACAAGCGAGACGTGCGTCTCAATCTCTGTGTTCTTGTATGATATATACATACACAGTTTATATATTACTTTGCATTATGTAAAATAAATATATATATATAGTTATATATAGATCTATATCTAGCATCATCGGTCCAGAATCCATCACGGATTGTCAGGGCAGTGGCGAATTTTGCCGCTGACCAAAATAATACAGTATGTTTATGACTATGAACCTGGACACATTTTGCTGGAGCTCCTTTCTAGCAAGCGTTTGGCTCTTTTGTGCTGTTTTCTGTTCGCCCGGTAGAATAACAGATCACCTTCTGTCCTGATTTCCTCTCGTTATTTATTGTCGCGTGTGGGTCAGTGTTGTAACGCTCGGATTCATTGTTCGTATTCACACAGCTAAACATAAAGAATAGATGAAGAAAACTCATCGGTGTGGCGCAGACTTCACAGAGACGACAACGACTCACGGACGGTGTTTGTGCTGCGTTCATTCGCAATGTTAAACTGAAGTGGCTGTGTTGGTTCAACCACTACTTTTTTTCTCTGTCACGTTTCAGCATACTTTCAACCTGCTTACAGAAAAATTTACTTTTTCTTTATCCAAAATGTCTTAACGCGCAGCATTTAGCAGTAAATGAAAACGACAGACATGTATATACAGTACAGAAATGTTGCTCCTCACCAAATTCTGGCTTTGACTTTTCTTTTTTTCTTTTGTATAATTTGTAAGAATGTGTGAGTGAATGTGTACATGGGTGTGCTCTGCTATGTACATATATAAGCTGACCTGAGAACTGTTAATGAGCGAAAACAAAGACGAGGGATTAAATGAAAAATGGATCAAAGAAAACAAAAAATGTAATAAAAAAAAAAAAGGTCAGGGCAAGAATGACCTGTTTGTTGGATACTGTAGACAAGGAGCTTTCTCCAGCCATATAGTTCAATCTTATTTGTACAGTAGGTGCCAGCTATATTATTGTAACTATATCTAGTAATGTATAGTGTATCTATAGTTTGGAGTGCCTTTGCTTCCATACACTTCCTGTCCCTAGACCACACCCTCTTCCTGTCTACACTCAAGACAGGCCACACCCCTTCCGGTGACCCTCTGCAGGTGCTGTTGATTGGTCAAGTCGCAATGACTGACAGCCGACTTCATTTTCTGTCAGAAACCACACTCTATGGTATTTCTGTAGTGTTTCTCCTTATGTTTTGCTTTCGGTTTGCGATTCACTCACTTATTGGCACAAAGATGTTTTTTGTGTGTGGAGGAAGTCACGTTCCTGTGGAGCCAATCACAATGTACGTTCTTACACTCGTTCCACTACCAAAGCGAACCAACTATGAGCGTGTTGTGATGTAACTGCGACATCCCAGGGGCAATAATGATTTCTTTTGTGTTTTGGCTCGTTCGCCTGCTGACAGTACATAGTAGAGATGTCACATAGCACCCGCCGGACCCTCATCTCCGCACCCTCAATGTAAAGCTTGCTTGTAAGATACGCGTTCATAGATGTGTTGCTTTCCAAAAATGGTGTGACCACTTCTCGTGACTAAAGTTAGAGTACAAATGTAAAGACACAAGGGTTAAAAACAATTACCAAAATACAAAAAAAAAAAAAAAAAATGTTTTAAGGACTGTGGGCTAAATACAGACTGTCGCATTACATACACTTATTGGGAAAAAAAGTTGTCTTGGTTTAAAATGAAAAAGAAAAAAAAGCAACCTGTATAACATTAATATTACTTGAATGCCTCTGTTTGTGACTGAAATTTTTATTTTATTTTAAATATATTCTTTTTCTGTGAAGGTATGCTAAATGTCTCCTCTCCTTGTAAATATGTCCGTTTTGGTCCTTGGTGTGACTTGGATTCAGAGACTAGTTACCTGGTACTGTAATTTGCATTAAATAAAGAGTAGGATAGCTTGGAAATGACCCTGCATTTGCCATGTGTCTTCTTTTTGCAGCCCAAAATGTGTCTCGCCTCAAAATTAAGTCTATTTAGGATAAATTAAAGTTGAATTAAATGTTTGTTTTTTCTTGCTTTGTGATTAACCCTTAAATGTGATAAAACCCTTTAGTGACCCGGGACGTCAATAACTACCCTCCTCATTAATTGTTTTAAAGTTAGACATCAACTTTCTTGGTATTCCTCAATCAATTCATTATAAACTCTTTCATTAAATTCATTATCAATTCACTCTCTCTCTCTCTCTCCCTCATTATATATATATATATCGTTAGCCTCATAGCATAATTGCCCAGATCATATTTGGCCAAAACATGACTTAGGCAATTATGCTATGAGGCTAACGATATATATATACACTATATTGCCAAAAGTATTGGGACACCTCTCCTAATCATTGAATTCAGGTGTTCCAATCACTTCCATGGCCACAGGTGTATAAAATCAAGCACTTTTGTGAAAGAATGGGTCGCTCTCAGGAGCTCAGTGAATTCAAGCGGGGTACCGTGATATGTTGCCACATTTCGTCCCTGTACAATAAGTCCATTTGTAAAATTTCATCACTACTAAATACTCCACAGTCAACTGTTAGTGGTATTATAACAAAGTGGAAGTAATTGAGAACAACAGAAACTCAGCTGTGAAGTGGTAGGCCACATAAAATCACACTGGACTCTAGAGCAGTGGAGACGTATTCCCTGGAGTGACGAATCACTCTTTTCTGACTGGCAATCCGATGGACGAGTCTGGGTTTGGTGGTTCCCAGGAGAACGGTACTTGCCTGACTGCATTGTGCTAAGTGTAAAGTTTGGTGGAGAGGGGATTATGGTGTGGGGTTGTTTTTTAGGTGTTTGGATTGGCCCCTTAGTTCAAGTGAAATGAATTCTTAATGCTTCAGCATACCAAAACATTTTGGACAATTACATGCTAATTACATCAATTACATCCCAACTTTGTGTGAACAGTTTGTGGATAGGCCCCTTCCTGTTCCAACACGACTGCGCACCAGTGCACAAAGCAAGGTCCATAAAGACATGGATGAGCGAGTTTGGTGTGAAGGAACTTGACTGGCCTGCACAGAGTCCTGACCTCAACCCGATAGAACACCTTTGTGGATGAATTGGAGCGGAGACTGCGAGCCAGGCCTTCTCGTCCAACATCAGTGCCAAATGCGCTTCTAGAAGAATGGTCAAAAATTCCCATAAACACACTCCTAAACTTTGTGGAAAGCCCTCCCAGAAGAGTTGAAGCTGTTTTAGCTGCAAAGGGTGGGTCAACTCCATATTAAACCCTAAGGATTAAGGATGGGATGTCATTAAAGATCATGTGCATGTAAAGGCAGGCATCCCAAAACTTTTGGCAATATAGTGAATGCCTGTTTTCCCATTCACTTTTTGTAAAAATTGTATAGGTTCGCTAACAACCGGTGTGTAACAGTATTTTTTTTTCCTGCACTATAATAATTGAATCTTTGATGACTGAATAAATGCAACTCACCTTTATTCCTCAAGGTGGCAATGTCTGATAACCAATGACGAAGTGACATTTCACACAGGCAGAAAACAAAAGAATAGAAAGAATCATCAGCAAAACTTGAAATGGCTCAGTGATTTACTGTAGATCAAGTACTGAATGCAATCAAATATTAGTGTCACTGTCGCGATCAAATTATTGATTTTGAAGATGTTGAAAATTATGGTTTTGAGGTCTGTAAGGTTTATTTTATTATTATTATTACTTATATTCAGCATATGATAGACGCATTAAATTGATAAAAAGTGACACTAACTTGTTGAAAAAAAAAAAAAAAAATTCAAAATAAATGCAGTCTTTTTACATTTGATCAAGGATTCCTGAATTTTTTTTTATCATGGTTTCCACAAAAATATGAAGCAGCACAACTGTTTTCAACATTGATGATAAATGTTCCACGAGCAGCAAATAATTATTTCTGAAGGATCATGTGACACAGGAATAAATTACATTTTATACTCAATCCAAACACAAAACTGTTCTTTTAAACCATAATAATATTTCACAATTTTACTGTATATTTAATCAAATAAATGCAGTCTTGATGAGCACAAGAGACAAAAACATTAAAAATGAAACAGTAGTGGGTTTACACTTAGAAAACAAACACATCTGAACACATTCTCATACAATTTTGCATTTATTTTCCTGAGAAAAATACCCACTGTAAAGAGAGAAAACCTGAGTGTATTGTGTAGCAATTATTCATGTTATGATAAGTTTCCTTATCATTTCGCAGACAGGATGAAATAATTGCTTAATCTACACAAAATGGCAACATGAAGGCGATTTCAAAAGAGTTCGAGCTTTACATAGATACCTGATATCTGAATCCTCTGCTTTTATTTGTAGCAAATATGCGAAAGACTCCATTCTAAAAATACTGCACACCTAGTTTGGAACTCGAAACATCTGCTCTACATTGTCATGTGTCACATCCACATATAACACTAGCTTCACATTGATTGCCATTGTGAATGACACAAAAAAAAGACCTTTAAATGCTATTCTGATGTCTGTTCAGTTAAATCTGAAAACCTGAATGCACTAAGGGAAAAAGGTTACTCTCACTTTCAAAAGGCAATCACTTCTCAAGAAAGTGTCTCAAGACATTCATGTTTTTTTGCAAAAAACAGTAAGCTTTGTTTCTAATATAAGGCATTCACAACAGACATGTAATTACAAGCTAGCACAACTTCTTTTTGTTTTCTTTTTGTTTTTTGATACCCAGCCACACATCACAGAGTGAATCTCAGGAAACCTGATTAGAACATGTCCAGGTCCAGACATTTCACTTCAAAATCAAAAGACAGATATTACAAAAATCACATTCTCATTACTGTAATGAAAATTAATTGTGATGAAAATGTCACATACACACAAACAATCCAAATGGCCTTAAAAAATAGGCTTCATTTACTTTATGCAATATATATATTTTTTCATTATGGAGAGTAAAATGTGACCTGAACATGTTCTTTGTGAGATTCATAACTCCACAAGTACGCTTACATTCTTGTCTTGTCAAATATAGCTACTAAAATATATTATATATAACCTGAACACCATAGACTTAGAAGTGATTAACTTTTCCACTATTTTACATTTAAACACAAACAATAAATAAACAGATTTGCCAAGACATTTGCCATTAGCACAGTATGCATCATAGTGTGTATCATATTTTAGTTTCATTCTTTGTGATCCCTGCTGCTATAATAACATAATATTAGGTAATAATATAATATAATCTCTTTACCCTGCAAAGCTTATGAGGTAACACTTTACCATAAGGTCCCATTAATGCATTTAACTAACATTAACCAACATTTTAGTTTATTAAAAACTGTTCATAGTTTATGTTAGCAGATACAACTTTTGAAATTAATAGATGCTTTCGAAGTATTAATACATGTTTTAGGGCAGTTCGTTGTTAACTAATGCTGTTAACTAATGTTAACAAATGGAACCTTGCTATAAAGTGTTACCGTTTATGACAAAAAGGGTACTTGATTACACTTTATTTTAATGTGTCTTTGTTACTTTGTAATTATATATTGAAGTACTGAGGAATATTAATTATCAAACATGTACTTACTATAGGTTTAGGGTTCTGTTATTACTGCAGAAAGTACATGTATATTGTAACAAACACTAAAATAAAGTGTTACCAAATCTTAGGGTACGTTTACATGACAATGATGTACTAAACATTTAAGTGCGTTTTTCGTGTGCAGACGACAACATCGTCAAAATGAAAACTAAACGCGAAAACGACTAAAAGCGATGTATTATTAAATGCCAGGCCAGTAGTTGGCGATGTCACTTTGTAAAGAAACCCCATGCGCCTATAGACTAAACACGTAATAGAGTGGTGCAGGTTGACATCACTTTGTAGGCCAAAACGCGAGTTAGCATTTTAGCACTTCCGGTTCCCTCGTCCCAAAGTCAATGTTTTTTTTGAATGGCTGAAATAAGGTCTGTGGTGAACACAAGCTTAAAGGAACACTCTACTTTTTTTGAAAATAGGCTCATTTTACCGTTTTCTAATCCATTCAGCCGATCTCCGGATCGGGCTGTAGAACTTTTAGCATAGCTTAGCATAGATCCTTGAATCTGATTAGACCGTTAGCATCTCGCTCATTTAAAACTTGACTCTTTTGTAGTGTACTAAGACAGACGGAAAATTGCGATGTGTGCAGCAGGCGTAATGATATTACGCAGCACCTGAACCTAGTCCCCAGCACACTCCCTGTGCAAGCAGGTTGTCACGTTGGTTATGTTGACGGAAATGATCCTATTTTCAGGAGTTGCGTAATATCATTGCGTCTTCTGCACCCGTGGTATGGCAGCAAAGCTCCTTGATTATTACGCAGGAATTAAAGTTATAGTAGAGTACAGTTCCTAGCCCTATCTGCCTAGAAAACCGCAACTTTTCATTTTCCGTCGGTCTTGGTACACGATGTAACGACAGAAGAGTCAAGTTTTAAATAGGAAAAATATCGAAAGTCCTTGGTCATTTGAGCGAGATGCTAAGGGTCTAATCAGATTCAATGATCTATGCTAAGCTATGCTAAAGTTCTACCGCCAGACCCGGAGATTGGCTGAATGGATTCGAAAACTGTAAAACTCAACTGTTTTAACTCCAGGGGAGTTGGAAAAGGAGCCTATTTTCAAAAAAAGTGGAGTGTTCCTTTAAGACGCTTATTTTAGGGCACTAAAATAAAGTATTACCCCACTCGTGATTTTTTTAAGCTGTTATGCTGCGTTCACACCAAACGCGAATAGAGCGTCAGGAACGAGTGATTTCAATGTTAAGTCAATGGAAAGGCGCATTGTCGCGCGTCTGGAGGTCCTACGAATGACGCGAATGGAGCGTCTTACTTGAGTGGTGATTTTTGTGCATTCACGCATTTGAAGCGAATTCGCATTTGACGCCCGAGTTGAAAAATCTGAACTTTGGCGCCAATTTAACCAATCAGGAGCCTGCTCGCGGCTGTCACGTGGTAAAGTGATGTGATGATACATAATTTAAAAATACTACTATTGTGTCACAAAATGTAGTTAAGACTTTTTCAGGTGAGAATGTAGTTGTTTAAAGCTAAAATCTGTGGTTTATTCATAAAGATAGCGCCTATTTGAAAAATGTGTTTTTGGAGTTGTGAGATCCAGGCGATCACCGGGCACTCAGCGCTCGTTAACCCTGGCGAGAGCAGCCTTTCCTCGGCTAGTCCTTCTGACGTTTGGCGCTGGCTCTGATGTCCTGTAGTGGTTCGTCTTGTGTAGATCTAACTAGCGATCTTTGGTGTCATGAATCTATAATTTGTTGTCTGCCAAATCGTTTTGACTGAGGGCAAAGAGAAGTTTCATAACTTTATTTTTTTAGGATATTTATATATACATGCAGTGAAGATAATGTAGGAGTCGCCTGGACCACATTTGTGTGGCTATTAATGTTTAATATATTTTTTTTTATAAAAATGAAAAGAGGCAGAGTGGTGTTTTATGACATATTTCTCCTGGAGTGCCTTGAACGCTCAAAGTATACTTGGACAGAATGGATTGAATGGATTCAAAATGGTCGAGCGTCCAACTTGACGCGGTCGATGCGATTTTGACGCTCGATTCGCGTTTGGTGTGAACGCAGCATTACGTGTCTTGAAAAAAAGTGGCTAAATGGGACTAGAGGCTGTCGAGCAGATTAAACATCATCACGCTGAACATGTAAGCTCAGTGCACTTTTATATTTTCATTATGCTCATAATTGTGCTATTATAAACTAGTCTAAACGTTCTGGGAAAAATGTTTTAAGATAAAAACGCAAAGAGTTGTCGGAAGCTTAGTGATGGTGACGTTGACCTTTTACTTCTGGCGACTTCATTTAGGCTTCAAAATGAATAAAAGTTGTATTTATCTGTGATAATTATCTTGATGGACAAAACGTGCACGTTTTATGCGTTAATCCAAACGCCTATGGGAAAATCCTATTGGGTTTTTCTCGAGGGAACTGGTGCGATGCTAACTGCTGCCTACAAAATGACATCATACCTGCACCACTCTCAAATTCTGTTTTTCATTTTCTCAAATTCTTATTTTTGTTGTTTACACAGAGACGATAACGGAATAGTTGTCAAAAACTTGCACTTTGAAACCTGATTTCATAAGTTTGCATTTTCAGGCCTCAAAACGCTGTTGTCCTGTAAATGAATGCATAAAAAGTTTTCCGTTTTTAGTTGAAACGGTGTCATGTAAACAGCCCCTTAATCTAACCCCACATTTCAAGCTTCGTTCATGCGGCAAATGTAAGAGATGTCAACCTACATCTGCTTATGAACCACAGAAATTCTTCTTTGTGAAACGATTCTGAAAAAAAGACTGCTCGTCAGATAAACTCAAACACAATTACATTTCATTTAGTAACAATTCACCAATTATAAAAGGACAATTTCACAATTACTGTGTGCTCCTGTTCAGTAGTTCATTCATTACTAGTAGGCCCCGTCCCTGTCCTTGCTAGTCTTTCAATCTTTAGTAGCCTCGAATGAAGGTCGACGACAGCATGTTCAAGGCCTGTTAGTAGAGTCTCATTTGCTCTGTGAGGACTTAGCTGTCTTTGCTAATTATTTCCAACAAAAGCGGAGACACTTCAGGCTGAATGTCCTGGATTTTCAGCACCTGTTTTGTGTACTCTTCATTCATACTTCTCATCTCAGTCAGGCACGCCATGATCTTTGGGTAAAGCAGACTAAACAGGAGAGGACGGTTAGAATGAATGTGCAATCAAAGAAAACGCTTTCCTAATGAGTTGGAAAGAAGGCGTCCTTACTGTTTCTCTGGCTCGGTCCTCTTGGCCTCGATGTAGGTCTTCAGGGTGAGAGCTAGTGTTTCCTGGTTACGGTCGACCACATTGTGATGTGTCACACCAGGACGATCTGTGGATGAACACACACTTGAGAGGTTAAAGTGATAGTTCACCCAAAAATGAAAATTCTGCCGTCATTTACTCACCCTCATGTTGAGTTTTTTTGCTCTGCTGAACACAAAAGAAGATATTTTGAAGAATGTCAGTAACCAGACTGTTATTTCCCCATTGTGTTCCATAGTATAGGGAAAAAAACCATGGAAATCAATGGGGACCAGTAACTGTTTGGTTACCAACATTCTTCAAAATATATTTGCTTGTGTTAAACAGAACAAATAAACTCATACAGGTCGAGGGTGAGTAAATGATGACAGAATTTTCATGTTTATGTGTATGTTGAGCTACATCTGAGGTACCTGGTGAGAAGAGCGAGATGGCCTGCATCAGCACATACTCCTCTTCACGCAAGTGCAGCTTGCGCAGTGTGTAATGGAAATTCATCATAGGGTCCAGCAGATGGCGCTGAAAACCAGCTGTCCGGTGGAGGGGGAATGAAGGAACAAATGACAAATTATGGGAATGGATAAACATGTAAATAATGAGACAAATTGATGCATGATGTATACTTGTAAATGCGATACATGCTGCAACATGAAAAATCACCCAAGATTCATTTACATTTTATTGATATTTCAATTTTAAGAGGACAAGCATGCAGTTTTGTTACTGTTAACTAAAATTAAAATGATTATTGAATTAAAATAAAGATGAATAAATTAATATAAATATTAGATGAAAAACTTACACTTAATAAACAATATTAGAAATGTCGACTTGGCAACTAACTGAAAATTAACTAAATAAAATGATTAAAATAAAAAATAACTGAAAGCTTAATAGAAATATTCAAAGAAAAACTGAAAATTATACAAATGACTTACAATTTTATTTAAAAGCATTAATTAAAAGCAAAATTACTACAGTTAAAATGAACACTGAAAATATAAATAATATACATAAAAGCTAATTCAATATAAATATATTATAGTGTAAAATACTTAGGACTCCTGTGTTGCAAAAAAGCAACCTCAATAGTGTTAATTTATATTTCATTTAAGCATTAAGCACCTGTCTTGATATGAAATGAACCTCAATGTTCATAGATCAAATGATTTGGTCTTTTAAGAATTAGATGGGAAAATAATAAAATAAATAAAAACTAAATTAAATTAAATTTGCATGGTTCAGGTAATTTGCTCTTGGAAGATGGGAAATGTTTGATGATAGTTGATATTGAAATTTCTGACTTCGGTAACCTATTTAGTACTTCAGTACAGGGGATTTTTAAAAATATGTCAATTTGATCTCCATTTATTCTCAAAGCATTTGAGACTTTTTATTTTGTTTGTGATTTTTCCTTTCTATGGCAGGCTCACATCTGTTTGGTTTGAAGCAATGCAAGGGTTCATTAAATAGATGAACTGCTGTGAATGACAGATGTATGAATGTGGTTGTCAGGGTGATGAATGCAGTAGGACATTCAATTCAGAATTCATTTTAAAAGCTTTTACAGCAGCCTATTAAAGACTGTTGAGATGGAGCGTAATTCATGAATATGCGATGAAATGCCACTTCTCTAGCTACTATTTAAAATTCACAGCCTTGAGAAGCAAATATAAATAGAAAATCAAGGATGGTGGAATTTGCGAGCTGAAAGACTGAACGCTTCTCCAGAGAGGAATACATTTTTTTAAATATATTTAAAAATGTCTGTGTGTGTGCTGCTGCGTGTCCCTGTGTGTGTAATAAGCAGGGGTGGTAAAAGTACTCAAAAGTTATACTCGAGTCATTTTTTTATTTAGGTATATATAATTTTACTGTAAAGTTATACCTAAATAAAAAAATTACTCCAGTAAAAGTAGAAAGTCCTAGATGTTTGAATAAACATCACTTGAGTAAAAGTACAAAAGTATCCGATTTAAAACGTATGAAAGTACCGAAAGTAAATATTCAAATGAACTGTCTGTAAATATCAATAATTAAGCAAATCAATTGTTTTGGGAGTGATATCTAATGCTTTAATTGAACAAATGATAAGATTAGATACTGCAATTAAGAATTTGTTAGATTTGCAATCATAAGAGACATTGAAGCACCTTAACGCAGTATAGGGGTTAAACTGGCAATAGACATGTTCCATAACATTACCTGCATTAACAGAAGATGTGCAAGATACTATTAACTAATTCAAAAGCCATAACCACAGTGACATATTACTTAACAATTAGTTAATAGTCATGTGCCTCAACAAGTAAAGTAATAACATAATGAAACCTTTGCAAATCGTTATCTAATGATTAATTAAAGCAGATAACTGGAAGTTGAAGTGCATGGCTTTGACCCATTGTGGTAATTAACAGATTCATTTACATTATTAGTTAATATAATATGTTATTAGGGAATTAATACATGATGTCATATTTAATTAATAGCAAATCATATATTAGAATCTTCATTAGTTGCTGATGCAGTAATCATTAATAAATGGCTTAGTTCTTCATGAGTCATACACTAACTCATGATTATTTGTGCATTAGTTAAGCATGAATTAATGCATATTAGTGCACCCGTATTGAAAAAGTGTTACCGATGTTTTCATAGTAAATAGTGTGCCGATAAAAAAGAAAACAGTTTGGGAAACACTGAGCTAACATGACTAGTCAGCTTTTCCAAGTCTAGCCCTGACTGGATCACCATGACCGATCGACAGCATGCAGGGAGAACCAGCTTAGTAGCTTGATTCTCTCCAGCATCCAGCTTACGGTTTAATCACACACAACCCCAAGTCCGCCAACGTTAGCTATCAATATGCGTTAGCTAACTTGACTAACGTTAGCTAGCTGTTTACAAGGCACGTTAGCGGTTTACAAATCACTTGGCTAACAATAGTAACAACATTAACGTAAACTCCCAATATGTTTTCTCAGATTTGAGGGTGAAGTTTTGAATTCTGAAATTTCATTCACCCGTGGCAGGCAAAGAAGATATTTCAGCCAATAAGAATCTCCCTGGACTTCAGTGAATTCGAACATATCCTTGAGATATGGCCATGGGTGATCCCTGTCGGGAATCTCGGAATTGCTGGCAGGGAGAGCTACCCCTTCACCTGTTTCTGCGGTCATCTTCCACTTCGCAATGGCGAACTGACTGCTATGTGAGCGTATGCTGGCAAAGAGCTTGAGTGTTCTTTTTTTTTTCAAAAGAAAACCAATTTTTTCATTGGCTTGGAAAGCAAGTGTAATAAATACTTGGAGTGGGCATGGGGAAATGTATCGGAGTAAAAAATACTTAAGTAAAGTAACGAAGTATTTTTACTTCATTACTTACCACCACTGGTAATAAGCAAAGTATGCACGTTGTGGACCCGGCACTGTAAAATCCAACAGTTGTTCTTACTAAGACTTTTTTAGTAAACTTTACTTAATGTCCAATAATTTGTTAAACTTACTTAAAACAATTAAGTAATCTGAACTATTTGCATGCTATGCCTTCGTTACTTAAAAAACTCAAGTAAACATTACTTGACTGGTTTGAGTACCATTTTGCCAAAGCAAAAAAACAAGCAGGCGGACGGGCGGGCGGGCAAAGTGTTTTTGAGGTGGTGCAATTTTGTGTAGACTTATCACTCATTTCCTCCACTTCCTCTCACCATAATTGTGATTAGTGTTCCCTTTGGTTGGACACTTGGAACTTCATTCATATTATAGTAATTAACTTCCTATGCAGCAATGCTACAAGAAATCATAGTAGTATGTAGTATATATATATATATATAAAATATTTTTTCCATTAATGATATACAACATAACTATATTTAATGTCAAATAATGATCTTTAAACATTATTTTTGCTAATATTTATGGCATAACCTTTTAATTGAGTTGATATAATCCCTCTATATTTGTCACAATATCATTTGACCATGCTTGAGTGTGTCACACACAGACTTCAACATTCAGCATGCAAAACACAACAATGTTTTTTTATTTTTTTATTATTAATACGACCTTTACTATTTTACTTGCTGTCATTATTCGGGTTATACTGACAAAAGACAAATAGTAAAATAAAGCTAAAAATAGTAAAACGAAGCAATTAATTTATTCATGCCACAATGCACTCTGGGAGTACACTTCCTCAGATCCCAGATAGAATTAAGTTGACAAAACTTAAACGGTTTAAGTAAGAACAGCTTAATGCAATTAAGTAATGCTTACTTAATTGTTTTTACAGTGTAGTACCTGTAGACTATTGATAAGTAATAAATAAGTGTTGAATGGGTTCAGTTGTTGCTTTTTGTCTTCACTTATTTTTTTAAGTTCAGCTTACTTGAGAATTTAAGGCAATCGGTTTCCTAATATTTTCCTAGTAATGTGAGCACTAAGTTAACATAACTAATAATTTTGAGTTAAAGGGGCTATATGCAACTTTTTCCCCAAAATAAACGTAACAATAGCCTTTTTATTTGACCATTTATGACTCAAACATCTCCTGATGAGCATACTGACACCTTGTCCGCTCACAGTGGGTGCACCTATAAGCCTGTATCCTATCTTTCCTATTTTCTGGCGGGTCGTTTTTTTCCCGCGCTGTCTGCGGATGTGACGTCACCACCGCTGCGAGAGCGAGCAGAAAATAAGAGCAGTTCTGTTTTTTGGCCACAGGCGTCAGTCGCGAGTTTAAATTTCAGAAAAACGCATATAGCCCCTTTAAGTATACTTCATTAACAAGTTTTCTGTACAAATTTTGTTAAGTTTTGCAGACAAAAACATAATACGCTGCTTTACTTGAACATTTTAAGGCAATCGGTTTCCTCACTTTTTCTAAGTAAAGTCAACTTATTACGTTTTACAGTGGGGTGCATCTTACTGATGCTCCCTTTAAATAACACAAAAATACTGCACTATTGACTTTAGACCAATGGCACAGTCGTTTTCATTTGCCTCGAAATAGCAACGCGCCAACAATGCGCCTGAACACACCTCGTTTTCCGACTAGCACGCCCATGTGCAAACATTTGCTTCCAGTCCGCGATTAGCTTTCTTTGTTTTCTTCATTACAGTTAAAGTAACCTCTGCTTTTCCCCAGTCCCTCACAAGTTTCTCACTCACTCCAAACTTTCTTTCTGTTGCTCGATTACCGTTTTCAGCTGCACATTTTACTACCTGAAGTTTGTAATTTGCAGGATAGGATTTTCTTTATGGGGGGCATTTTGTTTGTGTTTAGTCTTTCTCAGTTGTCTTTAAGTTAATATTTCAGTTCAGTTTTTTCAGTTTTCAGTTAATTTTTTCAGGGGTAGGCTACAGGAGCAGCATAGAGTGCCCTCTTGCGGCTGTAGACGTAGCTAAATGTTTATTCTTGTCAGTCAGTATGAATTAATTTTGATATATAAGTCGCACCTAACTATAAGTCGCAGGACCAGCCAAACTATGAAAAAAAGTGTGACTTATAGTCTGGAAAATACGGTACCTATCCTACATATTACCTCACCACAACAGGACGGGTCATGTTTCCAAATAAAGAATTTGTCACTGACATCTGAATGTGAGCGGTCATGTGTTCATCTGTCAGACAAGCTGTCAAAAGTGCGGAACTTATACTGCTGTTCAAAAGTTTAGGGACAGAAAGATTATTCTCAGCATTAAATTTTAATTATATGGCTCAAACAAATATTTTGGCAGCTTTTCATGCAGTGCCTTAAAAACATATGTCAAAAGCTTGTATTGGGTCCTGTAATGCACTGGTAACAGTGGGGTAACACGATCAGTCTTCTTAGCTTTCATAAGCATTCATGCTTATGGAGACGTGCAACGTCCCGGAATAAATAACATTACAATAACCTAAACAGGAAAAGATAAATGCATGAACGACTTTTTCATTAAAAAAATTCTCAAATTGAAAGAAATTATTTTAATTTGACTATTGGCTTCAGATAAAAGAAACAATCATCTAATCTAATCTAACAGTCATCTAATCTTTCCCTTCACTCAGACACCTACAGAGTGTTGTACAGGAAATAGGTCTTAAAGGCAAATAGATCTGTGTGTCATCCGCATATAGATGGTAAGAAATACCATATCTTAAATAAAAAATAAAAAAAACATTCCCAAGGGTAGCATATATAATGAAAACAAGACAGGGCCCAAAATGGACCCTTGTGGGACCCCACTGGTGATAGGGGCTGGAGAAGTAAAACAATTACCAACCTTTACTGCAAAAGATCTTTGTTCTAGATAAGATGCAAACTATGTAAGAACAGACAAACTGCTTCAACCGGTTCAAAAGTATCAAATGATCAATGGGATCAAACACTGCCGAGAGATCCAGAAGAATGAGGGCTGCGTGATGCCATGCATCGCTATGAGCAAAAAATCATTGTCTCAGTACAATGTCTGCACCTAAAACCAGATTGAAATTGATCTAATATATTATTCTTGGTTAAAAAAGAAGTTAATTGTCTTTAAGACAACTTTTTCTAATATCTTAGATAGATTTTACTTACTATCAATAAATACAATACAAATACTTTTATTCAGCAGGGATCATTAAATTGATCAAAAGAGACAGTAAAGATATTTATAGTGTTTAAAAAACTATTTAAAATAAAAGCTATTCATCAAAGAATCCTGAAATATATAATCACAGTTTCCCCCTAAAATAATTAAGCAACATTGATGATAAATGATTTCAACAATTTTTGATAAATGAAGACTCATGTGACACTGAAGGCTTTGCCATCACAGGAATAAATTACATTTTAAAATATTTATCTTCAAATAGAAAACAGTCATTTTAAATTGTAATAATATTTCACAATATAACAAATTTCACTGTCTATTTGATCAAATAAATACAATTTTGTTGAGCATAAGAGATTTCTTTCAAAAGCGACCCCAAACTTTTGACCATTAGTGTAAACATACTAGTTACAGTATTTCAATTTCTTTTTAATACAACCCCGTTAAAAGTCATAACTCGTGCAAAGCTCGTGCTAGTGACATAAGCAAAGTACACTGTGTCATGCTTGGCTAGTGACAGGTTTAATCGTTCACAAATGGTTTACACGTCAACCATTTTCACTGCATTACATTTCTCATTTCACTGACACGTAATTTACATTTGTGGAGTGTGCAACTTAAATAGCTTTACACTTATAAAGCTAAAGTGTGCATACAGGTCCTACTTTATATTCAGTGTCTTTAACTACTATGTACTAACGTTTAAATTAATAATTTGATACAATGCACATTGTGCACATACATGTTTTTACACTGTCCTTACACTATATTTAAAAAAAAACACCTGTATGTAATTACAAATGTAGTTAATATGTATTTACATCGATAACTAAACTGTTGACCCTTCCCTTACACCTTAACCCACCCTTAAACCTACCCATACCACATTTGACTGCACATCATATTTTTGACATTGTTGATTCTTCTTGCAATCGTAATGCAATTGACTATGGCCTACATTAAACCTTTAAATAAAAGGGTTATTGAGCGTTTACACTGTCCAAAGCAATAAAATAGCCTGTACAGTGACAGGAAATAAAATGAATGCAAAAAACCTGCCTACCTTACCAGAGCATGTGAGTGAAAACGACACTCAAATCGCACTCCCACATGACATTTCTCTGTACTGTAGCATGGCCTACTATACTTGTTGTAGCCATTAAAACACGTATTTAGTTTTATATGTTTAAATATTATAATGTTATTTTTACATTTTCATTTACGTTGATTATAAAAAGTGAACAGGACACATAAGATGCAAAATATGTCAGAAGACATGGGGGTCAGAAATCATTTTGACCACTTAATTTGTTGAAAGACGTTTTTTTTAAAAGGGAATTACGTTTTATATAAATTGTATCTTATTTTAATCAATTGTTTTATCAACCAATTTCCTTGATTTAATAAATAATAAGCAAATATAGCAGACAATGACATGGAGGCGCTGGCGCCGCGTGAACAACAGCTTAAATGAACAACTACTATAAAAAAAACTTTAGTTGGGGCAGCCCTAGCTACTTATTTCAGATATATTATATATGTCAGGCATATATTGGAACCATGTCACAAAGGGCATTCTGGGTTGAGCGCGCGGAGCGGAATGAGCTTCAGATATGAACGGAATCTTCAGAAAGGCGCTCTCATGTGGCGTTCACACCGGACGCGTTTCGCGCAAATAATTCGCACTAATCGTGTGAAGGTGGACGCTTGAACATTTTGAGTTTACTCGCTTCATTCGCACGTATCGCGTGTGACATTCACTGCACAACAGACGCAAACGCTCAATTCGCGTCATTCGCGCCGCCTCATTCGCGCGAATCGCGCCGCAGAATGCCATTTCGCGTCTGTGCATTGACTTAACATGTAAATCACTTGCGCAAATCGCGTCCGGTGTGAACGCACCATAATGTGGCGTTCACATCGGACGCGATTCGCGCGAAGGTGGACGCGTGTACATTTTGAGTTTACTCGCGCGAATCGCGCGTGACATTCACTGCACAACAGACGCGAATTCGCATCATGGGCGGGGCTTCCGCCAGCAGCTCGTCTCGTTGAGAAATGGCTGACATGGGCTGTGTTTACATGTCTTTTTTTTTGTTAAAATCTACTGTTAATGTGTGACAAAACGTAGTTTTAAGACTTTTTCAATCGATAATGTAGTTGTTTAAAGCTCAAATCTGTGGTTTATTTATATAAAGAGTGCCTATTTGAACATTTTATCTGCCGTTTTCTGAGTTGTGAGCTCCAGCGGACAGCGGCGCTCAGCGCTCTTCAAAGCCGGTGAGGGCAACCTTTCCTCGGCCAGTCCTTCTGCCGTCTGCCGCTGGCTCTGATGTCTCTGTGGTGTGTCTCGAGCTATAATTCGTCTTGTAATGGCCGATCTTTTTCTTTTTGGTCTCATGGATCTATAATTTGTTCCCTGGCAAATCGTTTAGGCTGAGGGCAAAGATAAGTTTCATTACTTTATATTTTTAGGCTATAACTGTATGTTGCAGTTGTAACGTTAGCCTACTAGCACTGACTTTGAATGTTTGACTGCATTGTTTGCTTTATTTCATGTATAGCTTGTTATACATTACTTATACTTTTGTATTATTGATCATACATAAACTTGCATTTAACAAAAGGAGACTGGGTTGTGTTTCATGTCATTTAATGTTATCACAGTGATAATCATATTGTCTGAACCAGATATTAATATACAGATTTTCTCCTCATTGTTGTCACTACTAGAGCAAGCTCCTGATTGGTTAACGCGGCGCGAAATATCCGCTAAAGTTCAGATTTTTCAACTTGAGCGATTCGCGCGTTCAAAACGCTCAATTCGCGTCCTTCGCACCGCCTCAATCGCGCGAATCTCGCCGCCTCAATCGCGCCGCAGAATGCCATTTCGCGTCTCTGCATTGACTTAACATGTAAATCACTCGCGCGAATCGCGTCCGGTGTGAACGCACCAAGGCCCCAATCACACAGAACAGCGTTTTTTGTTGTTGTTGTTGTTGTTGCTAGGAACCCCCCCGAATCAGCTGTCCTGTCAGTCTAATCAAGGTAACGGTCGCCACAACGGAACACCCGCCTCTCCATTCATTCGATTGGAAAGTAAACACGATGCTGCCGCACCCCCACGCGCCCCTGCATAGTAGTTAAAAAGACCTAATATATGGTGTGACCAAAATATGCTTTAAAATATGTCAGATATTTGAAGTCATAAATAAGCATGTTTACATGGAACAATCCCATTTAAAGTAATGAAAAAGCCAATAAACACACACCGACTGATGCATATATTAAACATATCAGGGCAGGAAGTGCTTTCAGAAACAGCTTCACAGAATTATTTGAAAGAAAGCCAGGTTATTCTTGTCACTTTTTTTGTTCTATGTCACTGCCATGCTGCCTCTATCTCCCTCATTATCGGCAGATATTTCCCTGCTGAGCTTATAACACCTCTCTTGCGCTGTAAGGGGTTTCTCCCACTCTTTCCTCTACTGCTTTGTGAGGTTATGGTTCCCTGGCTTTCTTCCTTTTTAACATAATGCTCTATTGTACTTTCAATGTTCATTGAGTGTAATGAACAATACAATACTAATGCACATTACAAAGGTCTCCCTTTATACCTTATAAAAAGAATCCAGATCCATTGACCACTTACAGGGTATACAGAACTTCTTAAGTTGAATTTAATACCTTTTACTACCTTTTTTAATACCGTAAAAATATTTTTTAATACCAGAGCGACTTCAAGCTGCAACTATAGTAGCGTAAATGAAATATCTTTCCAAATGGAATAACATATTGCATCACAATGTAATGAGGTCATTATAACTTAACATCAACTGCCCACAGAGATGAGAATAGAAATAAAGACAGAAGAGGAAGGACACATCTTCTTCATAGTTCGTGCAGTGTACAGAGGGAAACGAGAGCAATTTTCACGGCGCAATATAGATTTTTTTTCTTTTTCGTTTTAAATCATGAAGGCGAGTCAGTGGATATCACACAAAAACGCAATGTGCGTGAGAGTCGGGCGGTGAAGTCTCAAACCTAGTCAATTATTCACTACAGAAAGTGAAAGTAAAATCTGACAAGCTTTCGGCGCATATTCTCACAGAGACAAGAGATATCTCGTTATTTACATAAATCTGCTTTAACATTGCTGATAACGTATAGCCTATAACTGTCTGAATTTATATTCTTAATATTTCTCTTGTGGCCCATATTGTGAAACAAATTAGAAGAGAAGTATAGGCCCATTTCGTGTTAAACAAGTTGTTTTTGAAATAAAGCTGCTCTTACTTTCTGATAATACTGATATTATTGCAGTGTTCTGACATATTATAGACTGATAATCATTTTAATTATAGGCCTATAATTCCTTGTTTAATTGGGCAAAATGTATTTAAATAATGAGGAGTAAGCTAATCTGTCTATTCTTTTATTATGCAGCATCGGTTATGCATTGATGCATTATGAAATTCACGGGGGCAAATTAAATGTAATATCAATTTAATAATAAAAGTAGGTCTACCCTAATAATAATAATAATAATAATTTATATACATAAATTGTAAATGCTAAATCCTCTTGATATCGATAGCTGATGCATTTGATAGACTATCTCTCTGTTATAGGATTTTCGCGCATATTTCACTCGTACAGTGTGAGCAGACAAGTCGCGCTCGACGATCCGCACAGTGTGAGCCATGGTGTGAGCACATAAACCGTGAGCTTTGGCTTTACATCGCATGCGATCTACTCGTACAGTGTGAGTAGGTAACCTTGCTGAAATCGCACCGTGTATGCCCAGCTTTAAGCAACTTGCATATTTCAAAGCAGCTCTTCAATGCCATCGCTCAAATATAAAGAGTGGTGTTTAGTTGCAAGGTCTAAACACCACAGCACCTCAGCTCGCAATGTAGTGGTGGTGATAGGGCATGGCGTCTGCTGTCCAGAGGTGGACAGTAACGTTTCGGTTACTAACGTAACCTCGGTTCCCTAAGAAGAGGGAACGAGTATTGCGTTTTGCTAAAACGCTAGGGGGAATTCCTTTCCTAGAGATATTGATGCAAATTTTTATCCAAAAATACCATGTACACGCAGTGCAGCTGCACAACTCTCAGCAGGAAGCAGCTGCGTGCTGATTGGCTGTGTCGCTGCAACTGCAGCAACCTATAGCGAGACCGTGGGGCGGGACGGACCAATCAGGTCCTTCCAAATTCCCGCCACAAGGGGCAACAGAATTTGCATAGCCAAGGATATATAAGACCCACTCTCGCAAGGTTAGTCAGGTTAATCGACTGAAGCGACTCCTGAGCAAGTGAGCAAGCACGGCAAGCAAAACGCAATACTCGGTCCCTCTTTTTAGGGAACCGAGGTTACGTTAGTAACCGAAACGTTCCCTTACGAGAGTACTCTCGTATTGCGTTTTGCTAAAACGCTAGGGGGACCAATGCAAAACGCAGTGCTTGCTTAACGTCTCTAAAGCCGACGACACCAAACCCAGGCCAACCTAGGTGGGCCCGTAATATGATATCAATAATTCAGACATAGTCGGGCCAGGAATAATGAATGGCCAGATAATTCGAGCCGTATAAGGAATGTGCTATGACTTATACAATATTTAACCCAGACCGGCCTTTTCGAGCCTTAAGGGGTTAAATCTGTACACAGCAAGAAGCCCAGCCTATAAGGCCAGGACATCTAAATTATAAATCTGATAAAAGTGGACGGGGAGGCACAGCCTGCCGCCGCACAGATATCATTCAGAGAAATGCCAGTAGACCAAGCCCACGAAGAGGTCATGCCTCTAGTAGAATGGGCTTTGATGCCTAAAGGGCAGCTGAGATCTTTAGACTCATAAGCCAGCGAGATAGCATCCACTATCCATCGTGACAAGGTCTGCTTTGTAACCGCGTACCCTCGGGTGCGGCCGCCAAAGCACACAAAGAGCTGTTCAGTTGCCTAAGCAGCGGAACGCTCTATGTATATCCTCAGCGCTCTGACAGGACAGAGCAAATTAGCATCTTCTTCATCTAACAACGATGAAAGTGCTGAAGAGAGAATGACCTGTGCTCTGAACGGAGTTGAAAGCACTTAGGTACATATCCATGTCTTGGTTTGAGGACGACTTGAAGTCGTTTGGCCCAAATTCCAGACACGAGGCGCTCACAGAGAGCGCGTGCAGATCACCCACTCGCTTAACTGACACGATCGCCAGCAGAAAAGCGGTCTTTAGTGACATGAGCTTTAAGCTCACCGAATGCAGAGGCTCAATGCAGAGCTCTTCATGGCATCCAGGACCGTGGACAGGTCCCATATAGGGACTGAAGGGGGGCGAGGTGGGTGAAGCCTTCTAGCCCCTATAAGGAAGCGAACAATGAGATTGTTCTTTCCTAGTGACAGTCCGTTCACTTGAATGTGATACACTGCTATAGCAGCCACATAAATTCGAGCGTGGAGGGGGAACGAGCCGCGTCCAGAAGCTCTTGTAAAAATGTAAGCACTTCTGACACTTCACAATCATGTGGGGTCAGACTTCGCGCTTTACACAGTCCGAAAAGACTGACCATTTGCCTGAATAGAGCCGCCTGGTCACGGGAGCTCTAGCTTCAGTAATAGTATTCAATACATTTTCGGAGAGGTTCTCATGTACCCGTTGATGGGCCAGTGAGAACCAAGGTTGATTTCTCCAAAGCGGGGCTATTAAAAGCACAGCGCATTTGCTCTCCCTGATCCTCTCTATGACCTGAGGAAACATTGAGATTGGGGGAAAAGCATAAAGAGGAAGGTTGGGCCATTCGTGGGCCAACGCATCCTTGTGCTTGGAGAATTATATTCGGCATTGAGCATAGTCTTGTGAGGCGAAAAGATCCACTTTTGCCTCTCCAAGAACTGCCCCAATTGTCTGAATTGCACCTGGACAGCATGTCCGGACCCAAATTCAGAATGCCTGGCACATGAGTCGCTCTCAGTGAGCTCAGATTGTGCTCTGCCCATATTAGGACTTCTTCCGCCATTGTGTGCAGATCGATAATTTTCAGACCGCCATGGCGATTTATATAGGCTACCACCGACCTGCTGTCCGTTCGGACCAGGGCATGGTGGTGCTTTATGTACGGAAGGAAAGCTCTTAGCGATAGCGTGACCGCCTTCATCTCTAGACATTTTATGTAAAGGCTCCTCTCCGAGTCTGACCAGAGACCGGAGACTGGCCTGCCCTCGTGAAGGGCTCCCCAACCTAGGTTGGATGTAACTGTCGAGATAACTTTCCACTTCGTAACAGTGCCCAAACTCACGCCCGTCTGGTACCAGACGGGATTTTTCCAAGGAGCCAGAGCCAAAACACAGCTGTGGTCTACCTTAATTTGCAATCGGCCCGAGAGCCATGCGTGAGCTGGAACGCGGCGATTCAGCCAGTGCTGTAGGGGGCGCATGTGCAACAGACCCAGTCTGAGAACTAGCGCCGCCGAGGCCATGAGACCCAGCATCCTCTGAAAGTGTTTGAGAGGAATGCGTGCACCGGACCTAAGGGAAACTGCTCGGTTCTGAACAGAGAGCGCGCGCTGTGACGTCAGTCGCGCGCTCATCTGCAGTGAGTCCAATACTGTTCCCAGAAACGAAACTTTTTGTGTGGGAGACAATAAACTCTTTGCCACGTTGATTCTGAGTCCCAAGCATTCTAAATGGTTGAGAAGCCAAGATCTGTGGTTTAACAACTGTATCTCTGACTGAGCTATTCTGAGCCAGTCGTCGAGATAATTGAGAATTCTCATTCCCCGAAGCCTCAGCGGGGTTAGCGCCGCTTCCATGCACTTCGTGCGGGGAGTCAGAGAAAGACCAAAAAGATAGCACCTTGTATTGGTAAACTTTCCCCTCGAAGGCGAATCTCAAGAATGGCCTGTAATGAGGGGCTATTTGTATGTGGAAAAAGGCATCCTTTAGATCCACAGTGAAAACCCAATCACCCGGGCGAATGTGCGCGAGGATTTGTTTCATTCTCAACATTCTGAACGGGCGCTTCATAAGGGCTTTGTTCAGATGTCTGAAATCTAGAATGGCCTGAGACCACCACCCTTCTTTTGGCACAAGGAAGTAGCGACTTTAAAAGCCTGACTCGCTCTGTGAGGGGTGCACGGTTTCCACCGCTCCCTTTATTTAACAGTTTGATATTTCGGTTCGAAGCACGTGACTCATGTCGCTTCTCACCGCTGTCTCTACCACAGTGCGAAAGCACGGTGGTCTGTGAGCGAACTGTAGCGAGTAACCTTGTTATCGAAGCCATTGAATTAATTTGTGGGGCGGGTCACTGAATAACAGGGACCTGTTAGCCCGGATGCATTGTGCTAGTAGCACTGTGAGAGGCGGCGTGCACTGAATGGTGACGCACGCCTTATTGGGTCGCCTTGGAAGTGGCGCTTACCAAGGGGATTGTGTTTGTGTACAGAAGAGCACGTTGCTCACGGGCTCATAAATAGTAAATAGGCAAATAGTGTTCCCAGCCGCCTGAGTGCAGGGGGCCGGAGAATGCAGAATAGCGGCGAACGCTTTGTGTCGCCGGGGAAATGGTGCATGTGTACAGGCGAGCGCGTTTGTTTGCGGGCTCGTCGATTGTAGGAATAATGTTTCCAGCCGCCTGAGTGCAGGGAGCTGGGGAACATAGGGAAGTGCTTGAGTGTAGGGGTACAACTTTGATGTTGGCACCTGCCTACAGATGAACTCGTAACACTGCGTTTAGATAGTGTTACTGTAAAGTGGACGCATTCTTGCGGATTAGTCCACGTGCACGTTAGCGGCAGGGCTAATGGATAGCGCGTGCTCTGCAGGCGCGGGTTTACCTAGCCACTAGAAAAGCTCTGATTCATTGTAAATAATGTGTGGTGGCGTGCACTGTATAATGGGCGCCACTACATTAGAGTATTCGCGGCGTACGCCAGCGAGCGAATTCACAGAGGTAAACGCATAACAGCGTCAATGTGCAACTGAGCATGTTTGGCCACAGGCTAGTTATTGCAATGTTACATCTCCAGTCACCTGAACTAAGGGAACTGGGAGAATATCAGGTTTATTGAGTGATTTTGTGGCACTGAATTAACAGTGCTTATGCAGGAGTGCACACTATGTAGTGGACACATTACCTACAGTGTTGAACCACTCCAGCCGCCTGAATAGGGGAACTGGGAGAAGTGATATTTGAGGGAAAAAAGGCGCAAGCTAGGCAGCCATTTTATGACATCGTTATGCTCTAGACGGAGAGCGCGTGTTATGACGCGCTCTAGTCAGCGAACGCGCGCTGTGCAGAGAGCGCGCGCTGCCATATAAGGCTGTTTACCTTTGGCAGCAAGCGCGCGCTGCAGCGAGAACGGCTGTGACGTAAGCGCGTTCTCCAGCAGCCTGAGTTCGATGTCTCTCCTCTAGCATTCTCTGCCTGCGGCATATCAGGGCAGCGGGGCGAGAGAGAAGGAAGAGTGAGGAGAGCTTATGTTGAGTTCACTCGTGTGTAGAAGTGCACATCTTCCATCCGCGTGGCGGCAGTATCACATTCTCTGTCAGCGGCCATTTCAGGGCGGCGGAGTAAGAGAAGAAGCGAGTGAAAAGCCCCGTATGCCCGCGACGCCATTAGCACGGCGGGAATAACATTCTCTGTCCACGGCCATTTTAGAGCGGCGGAGGAGAGAGAGGGAGGCGCGTGGAGAGCTCCATATGTCCGCGGCGTCATCAGCGCAGCGAGGATATAACATTCTCGGTCCGCGGCGCGTTTCAGCGCGACGGAATGAGAGGAAGGGAGAGCTCTGTATGTCCGCAGCGGGGATATAACGTTCTCTGTCCACGGCCATTTTAGAGCGGTGGGGATGAGAGAGGAAGGAGTGAAACTCTGTATGTCCGCGGCGTCATCAGTGCGGCGGGGGGTATCACATTCTCTGTCCGCGGCGCATTTCAGCGCGACGGAACGAGAGAAAGGGAGAGCTCCGTATGCCCGCGGCGCCATAGAGCGGCGGGGGGTATCACATTCTCTGTCCGCGCCGCATTTCAGCGCGACGGAACGAGAGAAGAGGAGCACTCCGTCTGTCCTCGGCTTTATGAAAGGAATTCCCCCTAGCGTTTTAGCAAAACGCAATACGAGAGTACTCTCGTAAGGGAACTACATTTACTTGAGTAATGTACTTAAGTACACTTTTTGAGTATCTGTACTTTACTGAAGTATTATTTTTTAGGGATACTTTTACTTTAACTTCACTGCATTTGAAAGACAAATATCGTACTTTTTACTCCACTACATTTCTATCAAGATCCTCAAAGTCAAAAGTTGTTTCTGTAGCAGCTTTAAAAGTCAGTGGATGAATTTTTTTCTTCTTTAAAAGATTTTTTTTTTGTGCAAAATGTAAATGTCTGGGAGAAAGAGAAGCATAGACATATGGATGAATCTGAAAAAGTATGATGAAAGAGCTCAGTTTAGTCTGGTTTTTTGTGCCTCTGAGATGCCAGAGCACGAGTACTGAATAGAGCCTTCTTTTGCATTTTTTTTCGCACTTAAACAGACCAATACACACAAAATGTAAATTTTCATTTTGGAAAGTATTCATGTAAACAAAGTTGATTATGTCTTAAGTGAACGTAAATAGTTGGGGGAATATCGGATGTGTATCAGTGTGTAGGATTTGTGTATTCTCCCTTAAAGTGACAGCAGCTTTGTAAAGAGCTTTGTAACTTTTAAGTATTTAAATTAGTTCAAGGTGGTCGTATGCTAGCAAGTCGGATGGAGCATCACTGAAGGGGCTTAAACCACCGTGCATTTATACAATAATGCAACAATAATAAAATAATGCGTTGACAAAAAAAAGGAAATTTACTTTTGATACTTAAGTACTTTTAAAAGCGAGTACTTCTGTACTTTTACTCAAGTAAAAACTGTTTTTAACAACTTTCACTTGTAACAGAGTAATACTTGACCAGTAGTACTTTTACTTTCACTCGAGTAATGGAGTTGTGTACTTTGTCCACCTCTGCTGCTGTCTGACGTCTGTCACGCACCTGTTGATGATGCTGCTAGGACTAACGTTACTGCTGGCAGTGGTTTGAATCGGGAGAGCAGTCGGGGTTGAGGGCAAAGCAGTGGAGGTTGAGGTCGTTGATGCATCCGTAGCGCAGAACATTGATATGGGAAGCTGCTCGCTACGTCCGCGCATCCTAGCTTGGTGGCTGTTATATGATTACATATGCGATTTGACGCCATTCACCCCCACCCAGGTTATATTAATTGTCTTCTTGCAAATGTGGCAATAAGCCTCGCGGCTGTTGCAAACTACAACAACTAGTCTTTAAATCGTGAGTCCTCCAGCCAGAGGTCCGAAAACTTGCATTTCCCCATGCTTTAATTACTGAATGGAAGCGAGCTCGCGTACATGCTTGGCAGCAAGCCAGCCGGGTACCCAGTTTGTTTCAGCGCGCGCGCGAATGAACACCACCTCACATTTTTAGAAAAAAAAAGGCCTGTACTAAACACAAATTGAAAATGTATCTAAAAAAAATTGGGCTCGAAAATTTAATACCTCGTCAGATGACGTTTACTACTTTTTACTACTTTTTAATGCCCTTAATTTTGGCTAATTTCACTTACTACCTTTTACAACCCCGCGGACACCCTGACTTATTTACAGGTAAACATAAACATGGGGAACCATGGACACTTTTGGGGACTGACTAAGTAGGGACTAGTGCTAGTGTGATTGTAGAAATGCGTTTCTGCCATATACTGTTTTTATACACCGATCAGGCATAATATTATGACCACCTTTCTAATATTGTTTTGGTCCCCCCAGCCCTGACCCGTCGAGGCATGGACTCCACTAGACCCCTGAAGGTGTGCGTTGGTATCTGGCACCAAGATGTTAGCAGCAGATCCTTTAAGTCCTGCAAGTTGCGAGGTGGGACCTCCATGGATCGGACTTGTTTGTTCAGCTTGTTTGTTGAATTCTTCCCATAGTGCATCCTGGTGCCATGTGTTCCCCAGGTAAGTGACACACGCATTCGGCCATCCACATGATGTAAAAGAAAACGTGATTCATCAGACCAGGCCGCCTACTTCCATTGCTCCGTGGTCCAGTTCTGATGCTGTTGAATGTACAGTGGGCACGTACCGTCTCAGTATGAATGGGTGAATGTGAGGCAATATGTAAAACCGCTTTGGATGGCCATGGGTCTGTTGAAAGCGCTATATAAATGCAGTCCATTTACAATTTACTGTTGGTGCATTCGGCGGTGGACAGGGGTCAGCATGGGCACCCTGACTGGTGTGTGGCTATGCAGCCCCATACACAACAAACTGTGATGCACTGTGTATTCTGACACCTTTCTATCAGAACCAGCATTAACTTCTTGAGCAATTTGAGCTACAGTAGCTCATCTGTTTAATCGGACCACACCGGCCAGCCTTTGCTCCCCACGTGCATCAATGAGCCTTGGCCGCCCATGACCCTGTCGCCGGTTCACCACGGTTCCTTCCTTGGACCACTTTTGATATATACTGACCACTGCAGACTGGGAACACCCCTGCAGTTTCGTCTAACCATCACAATTTCTTTTCAAACTCGCTCAAATCCTTACGCTTGCCCACATTAACTTTGAGGACAAATTGTTCACTTGCTGCCTAATATTTCCCACCCACTAACAGGTGCCGTGATGAAGAGATAATTAGTGTTATTCACTTCACCTGTCATCGGTGTATATACTGTAGTAGATATATGTTTATATTGTACACATGAGAGCGATGAAGAAATGTGGAGTAAAGTGAACATACAGAACAGGATATGTCCCAAACAAGTCAGGACGAGGAAGAGCTTGTCATTTAGGGGTGTAGTTAAATTCCACTTTTTTGTTGTGACACGTAGTTTAGAGTTGCCGTGCAACATCACAAAGTACAGCAGCATTAATGTGACTCATCCAAACAGAATTTAGAGTTGGTAGCATCTTGGTTTTATAATTATTCGTTTTTGTCTTTTTTCATCTGTGGTCTTTATCTCAAGTGTTATTTTATGTGAAGTAGTTTTTGCACTAATGGCAGACTTCTGGGTTGGATCTATAAACAATGACCCTTTCGTTTCTTTAGTATTAAATACACTTTTTTGCTTATTATCCAGAAAAATATGAACTGTTTTTTTGTTTTTGTTTTTTTTAAGTCTCTAATGTTCACCAAGGCTTCAATTATTAAATTAGTACAAAACAGCAATATTGTAAATTATTATTATAATTTAAAATAACTGTTTTCTATTTTAGTATAATTTAAAATGTAATTTATAATTGTATTAATTCCAGCATCATTACTCCAGTCTTCAGTGTCACGTGATCCTTCAGAAATCATTCTAACATGCCGTTCTGCTGCTCAAGAAACATTTCTAATCATTATCAATGTTGTGAATAGAAAGTTCAAAATTGATTTGAAACAGAAAAGTTTTGTAACATTATACATGTCACTTTTTATCAGTTGAATGCATCCTTGGTAAATAGAAATATGAATTTCTTTAAAAACCCCAAACTTCTGAACGGTGTTTACACCACCCACCCCCACCTGACCCGAGGCTCATGGAAACCTGTGCAGACGCTCACCTCGCATGGCATCATCCAGGCAGTACTGCAGCGGGCCGCACTCCCAAATGCCTGTCCCCTCATTAAAGAACATATTGAAGTGAATCAGAATGATCTCAAAGGTGGCGCCTTTCAGCAGTGAGATCTGGTCCTCTATGATCATAGACCTGTCGAAAACACAACTTCATTATAGGCGTGTATCAGTCAAGCTTCTTGACTAAAATGGCAAAATCACGTGTGACCGAACCACCAATGATGAATTTTTATTTCAGGTGAAAGAGGGCCAGTATTCACCTGAACATTGCAAGCGTCTTGCTGAAGTTGATTACATTCTTGATCATGTATGTGGTGAGGTCTGTAAAATGTGGCAGAGAGGTGAAAAGGCCACTTTTAAGCCACTTCCTCTCTTTATTTTCAAGACTCTGAAAGCTGGAGGAAGGGGGTGAAAGGGAGATGAAGTTGTTGGTCTGCTGCATTGGATCTTTAGTCGGTGGTTTATGCATGACTGCATGAGAATATCTTCCGTTTTTTGGTTCTCGACTGTTCTCAGACATGGATTTTTGATCCCGATCTAAAGGCTGCGGACATAAAACCACTGATAAAGACTGACTGTACTCATAAAGATGTATTTCAGTAGATACTAGGGGTTGAACGACATTTGTGTCGACATTTATGCGACATTGAGTAGTCGTTGACGTCATTAATGAACAAATAAGCCTGAACCTCAAGCTGAGACTAAAATATGGGTTGCCTTGTGCACAGCTATGGCATATGACGGCGCTGCCCACAAAGCTATTGCTCATTCATAGACACAGATTTCTGCTCGTTCTAAATCAGATACAGATAAAGTAGCACAGTATAGACTACATTTATATGAATGCATTAGTGAGAGAGCAATTGCGTGTGAATTAATTCTACCTGGCAGCGTCTCTCTACTAATAGTGAAGCTGAGGGTTTTAGTTGCTTAGAAAAATATGCCAGAACTTTTCAGTTTCTAAGCTATTTTATTGATAAATAACAGAACAATACATTTCTGCACTCTTGTTTCTGTGTGCGCGCAATCTGCATGTGATATTCGAACTTGCTTAATACATAAACTGCAGCTGGTCCAAAACGCAGCAGCTCGAGTTCTTACTGGAACCAGGAAGTATGACCATATTAACATTACTGACTTGTAATGTTTGCCTGAATCATAATCATACACTTTTTGTTCGTTGGTCAGAGGAGAACTGGCACCCCGACTGAGTCTGGTTTCTCCCAAGGTTGTTTTCTACATTCTGTCACCTGATGGAGTTTTGGTTCCTTGCCAACGTAGCCTCTGTCACCTCTGGCTTTTGGCTTGCTCAGTTGGGGACACTAAATATTCAACTATATTACTGATCCACCCCCATTGACACTAGAGGTCGACCGATTCATCGGTTTTGCTGATTAATCGGCACAGAGGAACAATCGGTTATCTGCAAAAATCCACACCGATAGTTTTCTTCGAGTTGCGTCCGTTGCTGGAGCGGTTGAGACGGGTGCGCTGTCATTACACAGTACAAGAGCTCTGAGAAGGGTCTGCTGGCAGTATATAGCAGGAGAGCGGCCTCTAGAGGCCAAATAAAAAATCACTGACGCCTTGTGTTTACATACACACGTGAGGCTGCGCTCGCCGCTGCACAGAGAGTGCTGACACATCAGATGCGCGTTTAAAACACGACAGCGAAACGGTATGAATACAGAGCACCACAGTACTTGTTGCCACACAATTATAAAGTAATTAATTTCTTGACTAGATGCTGCATTAACAGGTAAAGAACAGCAGTTTGTATGTTTGTTGTCGAGGCTGAGAGTACGCTAACATTAGCAGTACCTCAAGCAGTTAAATCAATGTGATATCACGCAAGTCCGACCCAAATGTTGCATATATAAAATTAGTGATGTGAGAAAGCAAACTGTATCGTCATGCTGCCAACAGAAATATAAACAAAGCAGAAACGTATTCGTTTTTTTATTAGATAATCTCTTTCTAAAAAAGCAGACTGTTTAGATTTGTATGAAATGGTAATGCTACAATAACATTCCATTTGTAACATTAACTAAGGTTAATAAATGCTGTGGAAGTATTGTTCATTGTTAGTATGTTAATTTCAACATTAAATTTGTATAACCTTGGTTAATGCACAATGATCTAACATGAATGATCAAGGTACTGCTCATATTAATACATGATGTAAAAATGTATGCATAATGCATATAGTTAATGTAAGCTAATACATCCTTGTCGCATAGGGACTTGTATAATGTTACCTATGAAATGTACATGCATGTTTCTAGGTTATAGGTAAAGAAATAAATTTGACCTCTAATATTTTTTTTTTTTTTTTTTAAATCTGAAGAATTTGTTCTGGCAGAACTTCTCATTTTAATATTCATATTTATACGTTTTTAATTTAGCACATTTTCATGGATCAGTACTGTTTTTTAATTTTTTTGTTATAAAGTTCAGCACTGGTTTAATTATGTTTTTTAATCCAGTATCCATTTTAAAAACTATCGGTCGATTAATCGGTTATCGGCAAGTGCGGTCCAACCTAGTTATCGGTATCGGTAAAATCCACTATCGGTCGACCTCTAATTGACACTATACGATAATTGAACTGAGCTGGACGAAGACATTACTGTTTTCTCCAGAGCGGTTGTACAGCCGAATCAAATTCTGTTGCATTATTTTCCTGTTAACACTGTGAAGGTGCTTTGAAACAAGCATTGTAAAAAGCGCTATATAAATAAAGGTGACTTGACTTGACTTTCTGTATGTGTGTGAGCTACGTTTTGAACGCCGATTCATTTACATGTACAATCAGATGTTTAAAATGTGCATTCACCCGAACAAAAATAATGAATTTCGTTCTAGCCTGTGCCAGTCTCCTACGCAGTTTACATTGTAAACAGTGCTGTAACTGTATTTACAGTGCATAGGACACTGGCACAGGCTAGAAAGAAATTGTTGAATAAAGTCGTTATTTTTGTTCGGGTGAATGCATGTTTTAAACATCTGATTGAACATTTAAATTAATACATTTTTGCACACAAAATATTCTTGTCACTTCATAGAATTAAGGTTGAACCACTGGAGTCATATGGACTATTTTAACGATGTCTTTCCTACCTTTCTGGGCCTTGAAAATGGTCATTAAATAGCTGTCTATGGAGGGGTCAGAGAGCTATCTTCATTTGTGTTCCGAAGATGAACGAAGGTCTTACGGGTTTGGAACGACATAAGGCTGAGTGATTAATGACAGAATTTTCATTTTTGGGTGAACTAACCCTTTAAAACATCATGGTAGAGCTAGTCTGTGCAACCCCTAGTAGATACATTTGTCAGGATCTCAATTGGACAAACAAAATAAGGTAAATATGTTACCCGGAACTGAATGAATTGGGCACAAGTCATGTCGAAGGTCTTTTGATGTGCGCCGAGCAGCTCCTGTATGATAGCTTCCTGTTGAGGGGAGAGCATTACGGGCTCCTCATACATCCTCTTCCTCCTGATCTGCATCCTCCGCTTCTCCACGGCCTCATCCGACATGATCACTGAGGAACAGAACCACAGGGATCAAAGTGAAGTTTACAAAATAAGGTATAGAGACAGAGCGACACGCGTCATAATCTGAAGACCACGCCCACCGGGGGGGGAAACAATCAAACCGTCTCCATTGACTTTGCATTGCGGGAGGCTGCCTCCTTGTCATTTCGGACTTATAACAAAAAACTGAACAATGTATAAAAGCTGATATGTGACAAAGTGAACTGCAAACAAGCTAAACAAAACCCTGAAGCAAATACCCAGACGTTTTTATAAGCTGTTGACCCAAAAACGAGCGTTTAAGGACAAAAAAGTGGATTCAGGCCATTGAGACAGAGCGCCCGGGTCATATTACACTGATAACTACGGCGACTAGAGCGGAATGTAATCAACGACAGGAAATATCATATATAAAACGGACATTTGGATATTTGACTTAACAGTGACAAAATGTTTACTGCACACATACACATACTGAGACATACTGAGTGTCAGGATCCCAAAATGTACCCATTCATCCTGCTGAAGCGTCACTTCGTATTGCCTGTATCCACTTTTATCTTCTTAAACGCTCGTTTTTTTGGGTCGACAGCTTATAAAAACGTATTTCTGTGTTTTTTAGCTTGTTTGCTGTACACCTTGTCACATATCAGCTTTTAGACATTGTTCTGTTTTTTGTTATAAGTCCGAAATGACAATGAGGCAGCCTCCCGCAATGCAAAGTCAATGGAGAGCGTTGAATTGCCCCCCCCCCCCCCCCCCTGTGGGCGTGGCCTAAATACGCTCTGTCTCTATACAGTAACGTTCAAAAGTTTAGGGTCAGTAAGATTTTGTAATGTCTCTTGCTCTAACAAAGGCTGCATTTTTTTTTTTTAAATAAAGCGATAATATTGTAAACTATTATTATCTAATATGCTGAATTTCTGCTCAAGAAACTTTTCTTATTATCATTGTTGAAAACAGTTGTGTTGCATGATATTTGTGTGGAATTTTTTTATTTTTTTGACGAGTAGAAAGATCAGCTTAATGCATCCTTGATGAATAAAATAATAAATTTGTATTATACTGTCACACTCACACACAATCAAAACGTTTGTTTTCAGTCTGCTTCATTAGTTAGTTGTCATGGCTGTTGATTTGATTCGTTATTCAGTTCAGGTGTGTGCCATTTATTATCCTTGTTTGCTGTAGTACTTAAGTTCCTTTCTTTCTGTTTATCACTGTCGGGTCTCGTCTGTGTTGTATGCTACTCTCATTGTGTGGATTTTCCTGTGTATTTATTAAAGACTTGCCTTCATCCTCCTGTCCGTGTGCGTTCTAGCAACACAAATCATGACGTATATTACACATTCAAGTACATGAGATAAAGCAGACTAAGTTATAAGGTACATCTGCAGAACAGAAAAAATGCATTGTAGTCTATGGGAATTTCATGTTTCGTTCTATTATAGCGCAACCAAGAGGAACAATCCTGCCATTTTTTATGTGTCCTCGGAGTGAGCCCATACATGTGTGTCAATTTTGGTGAAAATATCTCATTTCGTTTTGGAGTTATAGACATTTACATGAAAAAACACGTAAAAAATGACTGACACCTGACTTTGATTGGATTTTACTACCCCTTACTATCAATATTTTGACATTTGGGCATTGACATATAGCTATCGTCCTATATGTTTTCAAACTTCTGACGCTGGTTTCGTCTCGATCGGACTAGCAGTTTCGAAGATATCAGCTAACGTTTTTTAATCGCTAAATTACCATGCTGCACAAACCATACGCCGAAACTTGGCAAGTCTGGTATCGATGGTAAAGATGGTTTCTGTCATTTTAGGCAGTTTTTATCACGATGATTTAATTTCAAGTGTTAGTTTTTTAAATAAGTTTTGTTTTAGTGAGTTATTTGAAACTATAAAAACGGGGGGTGTGACGTCATGATTGACAGCTGAGACTGATGGTTTCTCTGAGGGAAGTTGTCACTGAGGCACTAACTGACTTTTTTTCGGGATTTTGGGGAGGAGATTGGAGCTTTAGCTTTCATTTCTACATTTCCATAACTGTTTATTTCACACCAACAAAATGAATTGTTCTGCGTCTGCGAGAGTGTGGGCGGGCTTTTGATAATCGCGCCTCTACTTCCTGCTCTCTACTGTGCAACTCTGGTCCTGAGATCGCTACTGCGTAGACTCGGTCCCAATTATGTCAGCGCCGTGTGCGGGCCTACGAAAGCTTCAACTTTGGTCAGTGGAAGTCAATGAAGTTGCGTCGTCCATATTTTTTTATGGTCTATGGTGATGACATGTACCAAGTTTGGTTTGAATACGATAAAGTTTTGTGGAGATATAGCCTTAAGTGTATTTTTGCAACCGCTACGTAAAATTTGTTTGCGTGTTTATCAAAAACGATTTGACGAATTATCTTGAATTCCATAACTTTTTGTCAGCATGGTCTGAAGATGATCTGGTTAAATTTTTGTGAAAATTGGAGCAACAGCCTAGGAGGAGTTTGCAAAAGTAGGTTAATTAGAAATGGCGGGAAGATTTTCATGACGAAAAATGACGTCATAGGGTGCATTGTTTCTAGCTCTTAGGATTCAAAAGTTATTAGCATAAACATGAGTGAAACTTTGGACAGGTGGTGGCGCTAGAGGGACTGAGTTAGAGACTTTGCTACAGTGACAGTTGGGACTGTCTTCTATGAGTGTGCCAAATTTCAAACTTTCCCGCAGCGGTTCTATGGGCTGCCATAGACTCAAGAGCGGAATAAGAAGAAGAAGCAGAATAATAATAAGAACGCTAACGATTTCAATAGGTGCCTTCGCACCTTCGGTGCTTGGCCCCTAATTATTTGGCGGAGGAACCGTTCATCATTGCAATATTATTAGGCTAATAACATTTGTGTCTATAATCACGTTGACACTGCCATTTTATAACAGAATATGGCACTCTCATGGCTTATTGTTTTAATCTGCCCTGAAGGTCCTTGTGAAAATAAAATGACTAAAGTGTTATGTGAACAATATGTTCTGTGTGAGAGCAGCTAGCAGTTAGGGAACATGAAAAGTAAGGCTCAATTAAACTTACGCTCCCTCTTCATGCCGATTGAGACGCATTTCTGGAGACGGCAGGATTGGCACTGTCTCCTGTTGCTCTTGGTGATGACGCAGGTATTCTGAAACGGGCAGCAGATCTGTGCAACGGGTCGCTTCATTGCACGCCTTACAACAGGGACAAAAAAAACACACAGTGAATAACATTGATGCAGGACTGCAGAATAAATAAGACGCCACAAGATGCGTGAATGACTGTCTACCAGTGTCAGACATTGACTTAACGGCCCTTAAGGGCCATATTTGTCACCTTTTAAGCTAATTATTTTGTCTAACCATAGAACACACTGCATGCTGTCCATGTCTATTTTTCAAATGCTTCAATTAAATTGAATAAATTGAAACAAATTATCAATATAATCTTTTTTTTATCTAATCAACATCAAGCAGCTGTAAGTAATACATAAAATATTATAACATAATAAATGCTCTGCTAGCTCTATTACATTTGAATAAAAAAAAAAATTGCTGGCCACTGTCAGAGAGCAAATACAGAACAAATCGGTCAAAAACAGGTCACTTGGAGTCTGCAGACAGACTAAACTTACAAGAGAATCTTTATATAATATCTTACAGCATTTTTTCCCCCCAAGCCCCGGTTAAAGGAATAGTTCACCCAAAAATGAAAATTCAGCATTTCGTTACAAACCTGCATGACTTACTTTCTGTGGAACACATACAATGAAAATCAATGGGGTCCAAAACACAAATAGACCAAATTTGACTTTCATTGTATGAGCAAAAAAAAAAAAAAAAAAAAAAAAAAACATTCTTCAACATATGTTCCACTTCCACAGAATAAAATACAAAAGATGTGAGGGTGAGTAAATGATGACAGAATTGTCATTTTTGGGTGAACTACTCCTTGTGCTGATCCTGCTGTCTATTAATTATGATATCAGACTATACATATACTGTATATATAAAGATCAGCAATGCCAACCGTGTTATGTTTTACTTTCTGAAAAGTAAATTGTACATGTATATTCGCAAAACAGCTGTATCATGCAAACTCTGTTTTGGTGTCATTTTCACTGTTTCCTGTGCTCTTTTGCCTGTGTCCCTATTGGTTTCCTTGGTTGTTCAGTTCTGATCCTGTTAGTTGTGTTAATTATCTCTCCCTGTGTATTCCGTTTCTTTGTCTAGTATTGTTTACGTTAGGTGGTTTTGTTTGCGGAGTGTTTCTAATTAAAGGTTGATCTTTATATTCTCTATTGTCATGCACTTTATTGCAGCCAACCCATTGTGACACCAGCAAAGTTCTCATGTTTTTTTAATATGCTGGAAGTACCCTGGGAAACAGACAATTACTGTATGAATGCAGTTGGACGCGCGAAATGTGTTGTGATGTGTGTGGGTTGGTCACAAAATGTGCCCTATAATTATTCTTTCTTTTCAAGGCTGCTTTCACAAGTTTGATACCAATCACAATAATCAAAAACGGAATGACGACTGAACAGTTTTTAAAAGCTCTGTGTACATCCTTACATATTTCACATTTCCTGTTTAAAAGGAGAACAATTTCTCCAAGGCTTATTATGAAAACTACTGTATTTGACGCATAGATGTCCTCTGCCAAGTTTTGTTCTTACTGGTTGAGTTATAGGGATTGTTCACCCAAAAATGAAAATTATGTCACAATTTACTCACCCTCATGTCGTTCCAAACGTGTATGACTTTCTTCTGTGGAAAACAATAGGAGATATTAATCCCATTCCGTTGTCACATAAGACGCATGTTTTAACCGTTCTATACTTTATAACTATTTTATGTTTTCATGTTTTCATTTTAGTCCATTTTATCCTTCTTATAATTTAATTTAAATGTTTCTGGGTCCGCGTGTGATCACATGACAGGAAACAGGAAGTAGAGCAGGATAAAGGAGGCAGCATGCCAGTCAAATGAAGGTCACAAACACAACAAATAACTGGTGATAACCCACTTGCTAGACTTTTAACAAGTTTTCTATTCTAGTTTTATTGTGTTACTTTAAGTTTCATGTGAACATTGTAAATACACTTTTTAATATTCACTTTATACTGTTATCATCTTTTTAAACACTCCCAACCCCACACAGTTTAATCTGACCAGTGGGGTAAAGTATTTGAGTTAATTTAATTAGTTATCGTACTTAAGTATCCTTTTGGCTACTTCGGCTTCAAAAGAAATATAGCAAACACGTCATGTGAAATACTTTTTTGACAGTCTCTCTATATATAAAAAGAAGAGCAGTGTGAATATTCTGTGAAATATCTCCTTTTGTTGTGCAAAGAAGAAAGAAGGTCTTCAGGTTTGGAATGACATGAGGGTAGTAAATGATCTTCAGTTATCTTCAATTATAGCAATTACAGCAGCTGAGAAAGATGCGTTTGCTCACTCACCTGAAGAAACCTTTGCAGCCCTCACAGGTCATGGCGTTAAAGTGGTAACCTGTAGATTTGTCACCGCATACTTGACAAATTTTGGGATCATCATCCTCAGTTTCATCCTCAGACCCATCACCATGTCCCGAGTCGTCCAGGGGGGAAAGCTCCTCTATTTCTTTACTCATCCTGATCTGAAGTAAGCACTGCAACACAAGGCACAAGTCACTAAATCACTCATATGGATCATTACCACCCATATGTTTGTTATGTCAACAAATAATATGACTTAATGCAGAGATTAGTTGAATAGTAAAAAAAAGAAAACCAAACACTGCTGAACATCCACAAACAGGCTGCATTTACTAAACTCAGGGTATCTGCTGGTTTCACCAAGTCAAATGTAAGACTTTAAGACCTTTTTAAGACCATTATGAATTAAATTAAAGACCTATATCACTTAATAAAAAAACGTACAAAGGAAATGCCGAATCACAAAATTACTTGAAAAACAAATTAATTTATTCAAATTTAACAAAGTATTAGTAAACTTGCACCTCATCATAGCTCAATCCCACCAGGATTTCACTAATATTATTATATATATATATATATAATAATATTAGTGAAATCCTGGTGGGATTGAGCTATGATGAGGTGAAAGTTTACTAATATGTGTATATATATATAAAAATATATATACATATACATATACATATATATATATATATATATATATATGTCAGTGTTTCCCCTAGGTTTACAGCTTTGGGGGGGGGCCTCCCGAAACTACCAGTGTCGCGGAGCGGGAGTGTTACAGATACGTGGTGTTGCCATAGACAATAAATTAATTAATTTGGTAAATAAATATAAACAATATATATACTATATTTCAGGGCTCAATGCTAAGGATATTTTTCAGGGGTTCAAATTTTTACTTGCCCTGTCAGAATTTTCACTGACCCCACCACAAAAAAAAGACAAATAAAATAAAATAGGCCTAATATTGTTTTTGAGCCATATAAGCTTAATAAATAAGGTTATGACTCTAAAAACTAACTCATATATACCTAACTCATATATTTTTTTTATATTGTTAAAGACTGTCAGTTAATAAAATAAGAACAAATAATCAAATTATGAGCAAAAGCACAAATAAATAAAGCAGAACAAACATATACAAATTAAATAAACAGTTATTTTCATGTAGGTCTAATCTAGATTGTCAGGTACAAAAATAGTAATCAAATGTAAAATATAACTGCATAATCTGCATAAAATGATATGCCACTGCATATAAATACAGATTAACCCTTATTAAAAGTTATTCAGTCAAGAGCAGTGAGTGATTTTTTTTTTGTCTTTTGTTATCTCAATATTTATATAGCCAATTACGATATTTTCCGGCTTTCCATGTTTTCACTGTTATACGGTAGGGGGCGCTGTAGCGCATTTCCTGCACGAGAACAGAATCTCCTGATCAAAACACTGCCGAAGAAGCAACGTGCGATATCATGTGTAAGCAGATGCATATGTAAAATAACGCGATCATCACCATTAAACAGCATATAAATCACAACTGCCTAATGTTATTGAATGAAATGCCAACCCAGGACGAATTATAGGACTGTCAAGCTTTGGGCTGTTGATGGACTCGATCTACAACATCTGTGTTTTGGTCATCGTTCAGACGTAACGTTAGTCTTTTACAAAAACGTGATTTTTTTCAGCTTTATGCTCAAAATGTTGCTTTTTCATGTAACTTGCAACATTCAAGTGTTGATTAAAAAAATAACGTATGAAGCTGGAATAAAACAGTGGGTCTGTTCTTTCTTTTGATATATTGCATGTTTAGATATTCTGTGGACCATTAAAACTTGTGAAAATGACCATAAATGCTGGCGGTGACTGGCAAATTTCATGTTTACGTTCATTTAAAAGACCTAACCGACTATGTTTACGATGATACTCAACAAGACAGTCATTTTGATATAATTTTGTGTGAATATTCGCGCATTGAGACGCGTGGCCGTGCGTGTGTGTTTGTGTGTGGTGTGTTGCTGCCCTTCGCGACGAGCAAACTGAGAGACACACTTTCTCGTCTATGAGCGCTTGAATATTTAAATTGGCAAGGCATAAAAATGCGCAAATGATCAGTTTCCGTGAAGATGCAGCTCTGGGAGTGTCTTTCACGCTGGCACTGAACCATCGGGCAATTCTTATTGTCGACCGTAATGACAAATATTTTTTGTCATTCATTCAGGGGGGGCGGGGGGTCGTTTTGGGAGGGCGGGGCGCCCCCCCAAAACAATGGTAGGGGAAACACTGTATGTATATGTATATGTATATATATATATATATATATGTATATGTATATATATATATATATATATACAGGGAGTGCAGAATTATTAGGCACGTTGATTTTCTGATCATATTTTTTTTCCAGGCACATTTGACCAATTCCAAACCACAGTAATCCTAATAACTACTATTGATTTAGTATTTAATAATGTATAAGTGATATATAATTGTTCATGAAGGCTGGAAATGAAAAACACCTTATATTCAGGTGTGCAGAATTATTAGGCATGTTTTCTTTTACAGATAAATTGAGCCAAAAAAGAGATTTAACTCAGACTGAAAAGTCAAAAAGTATTAAATGCCCATGAGAAGGATGCAATACTAATGCAATACTAGACATTGCAGTTAAGGCATGACCATTGGACAGTGAAATGCTCGTTGGGTCAGCAGGGTCAGACAAAAACATGTGGCGGAGAAAAGACACCTGTTAACTGCAAAAGAATTAAGAATTAAGGTGAAGAATTAAGGGTGAAACCATCAGGAACCCTTTAGTCTCCAGCGCCACCATTTTCCAAAGCTGCAACCTACCTGGAGTCTCCAGAAGTGCAAGGTGTCAGGATCTCAGAGACTTCAGTTAGGTAAAGAATCCTAAAAAATGACCCCCACTAGATAAGAATCACAAGCTGAAGTGTTGTAAAATACATGAAGAAGGTTTTTTTATAGGCTTTATGGACAGATAGGTTGAGAGTGACTCTTGAAGGACCAGCACCACATCCTCTAGTACCACTGTTTGAAGAATTCATCTTCCAGAATCTGGCAGTACGTTTTGGGAGTCCATCTCTGCCTATAAAAAAACCTTCTTCATGTATTTTACAACACTTCAGCTTGTGATTCTATACATATACATATACATACATATATACATATATATATATATATATATATATATATATATATATATATATATATATATATATATATACATACATACATATATATATATATATATATATATATATATATATATATATATATATATATATATATATATATATATATATATATATATATATATATATATATATATATATATATATATATATATATATATACATACATACATACATACATACATACATACATACATACATACATACATACATCAGGGCTCCAGACTAACTTTTTTCACAAGGAGCACAGTGGCCCCCAACTGAAAATTTTAGGGGCACAACCAGAAATTTTAGGGGCGCACACCGTAAATCAACATGCTAACCAAATCTACTAATTTCCACTGTATTACTAATAGGGATCGGTATTGTTAAGGTTTTAATAGTATTACTACTCTTACCGATACTGCTTATTGATCCGTTACTTTAACAGTATTCTTACCGGTTCTTTTTATTATACTTTATATATATATATATATATATATATATATATATATATATATATATATATATATATATATATATATATATATATATATATATATAAAACATAATTAAGAACATAATTAACATGGCTTTATAATCTGAAAAGTAAAATATCTATAGCAAAAGAAACCGCAAAGTTTGAACAAAAATATAAAACATCTATTTGTAAATGGACCAGTGTGCAGGCATTCGGAAGGTCTGCTAACATTAATATTACAGTAAAGAACAAACCTACACAGAAATCTAATAAAGTAATGAAATGTAAAATAACACTGCATAGTTTTCACTGTATAAATTGATAGATTAATGCTTATAAAAGCTAAAGTTATTAATTCAAGAGATGTGAATATTTTCTATTTGCCTTTTGTTCGATTCGAATGAATGGCTCAATCGTCAGCAGGTTTATTAGACGCTGCCCGTTTAAGACCGATCGATTGTAGAACTAATAATATCATATTCTCCTATTTCTCCAAACTATTTACGCCCATTTAAGATATAAACTGTTAAAATAACTACTCTCCAATCCGTTCATTTTGACACCGGGTATTTGTTGTTTATTTGATGGTTTAGACGCGCACACGAAGCCTAAAATATTAAGTGCAAGTCGGTCCATTTCGCAGCACACACACATAAGCCGCCTTGAAGTTGGAAACAGCGTCTCTTGCGCGGATTATTGTGCATTTAATAGCTCTTTATTATCAAACACATCCCGCAGTTTAGCAACAGTAGAGACTGCAGTTTACAACAATCACTGAATCTGACGTTTAGTTTAGGTTTAGGGAGAAATGACAGCGCAGCTGTGAAGGGAAGGATGAGCTCGACGAACACGGATAGTTTTACCTCATACCATCTTTTTATAATTCTTGGAAGCCAAAATCGAAAATAAAATTAGATTAATATCACAGCACATCCCTAAAGTTTAAGCAGACTAAAGTTTTGTTTAGTTCTTGGCCATCGTCACTCATTAAGCTGACTGTGGTGTTGTGTTCGCTGTAGCTCCACGTGAGAGCTCGCTCGCTTTCTCTCTCTTCTGGATTGCATTTGCAAATGGCAAAAATGCCACGGACAAATGGTTTAATATTCTCTCATATAGAAACGGCTGGCAAAGATAGAATTTGCCAGACATAACGTCTATCAATTATAATTAGTAAGTGTATTTTCTGAATTTCTCCAGTACCGACAGTAGGCAAATTTACTGGTCGCACATGTGCGACTGGATGTAAAATTCAGTCGCACACTCTCAAATTTTAGTCGCAAAATGCGACCATTTAGTCGCACTCTGGAGCCCTGTACATACACACACATGGCAATAAAACAAACTAAATGTATGAGTCTTGTTTGGTATTACAAAAAAAGGCTGGTCCAGTGGTGTGCTATGCTATCTAGCTTTAATAACATTACATGATCGCTTAGGGTGGGAAATATGACCAAAGTAAACCACAGCATTAATAAGCAATTGCTTAATAAAGGTAAAAAGTTCTCAAGTAATTAAGAAATCAAGTAAATGGGCAGTCATAAAATAAGAACTTATAAACAAATGACAATAGGGCAAATAAATACAACATACATACAGATACAAACAGTGCTTTAAGTTTAGGTAGGCTACTGTTTGTTTTTCCCCTGTTGTTGTAATTTGTTTAACATTAAAACCCATGCAGGAGCGGGTATAGGCTAGGCTAACTCTCTAATGACGACTGCAGTTTGTCCAATGATAACAGTCACCGTGTCCGTCAGACTAGAGAAATTTTCCCGGTAATGTCACCAAAAATATTTAAGACCCATCGAATCTGAATTTAAGACTTTTTAAGGAAAACCTTATTTAAGACATTTTAAGGACCCGTGGACACCATGTAAACTACTAGCTACATATATGGTGTACAAATACCATTAATCTTACAGTATTAAGACCACAATCACTGCAAGTACCTCATGCTGTACTGCACTACTGTTTTAACACCAGCTCCTGCTTTAATCTCAACATTTTGCATATCCTCATGTTTGCACAACCTCCGAATCTGCCTCTGGCAAACAATATCCAGCAAACAATGTCCAGAGACATAATATTTGCACTGTCTCAGTAGGTACAGAACGTTAATATTTTGAATTGTCTTGGTAGATTCATTTCACACATCAACTTTGCATTTGTCTATTAAGCATTTGTTCTACTTATTTTATATATATATATAAATATCATCTCATTGCATCTGTTCAATGACAATTTTAACATACTTCATTACATTTTCATTAAATTGTGGTAACATTAGCACATATTAGTTAAATATATATGTGTACTCTATTTGAACTGGTTCTAAAAGGGTGACAAGGACAGAAAAGAAGAGAGAATGTGACAGCCATTATACTAATCTATAAAACCATTAAGGGTCTTGATCCATTCCTCTTCATTTATAATCCACTTGTATCATCAATAAATGCCTTCTTTCATTTCTATTAAGACAAGACAATGAACATTACAATAGTGTATTAAACTCACAAAATATCACATCCACAGTTCACACAAATAACAACCACTAAACAACCTTTCCAGCTAACCTGTTTGAACATTCAAATGATAAAATCACAGTGAATAAAACAAGTATCAACCATTACACAGTTAGTTGCGAGCAGGCTGAATAGCTCACGGTGGTGACTTTAAAAACGTAAAACAGAGCAGGTGTTCAAAGTTCAGGAAACATACCCTTTGCACGATCCGTGTAACGTAGAAATCTGGAGTGCGTCCTCCAGGGCAAGACCTTTATCCTAAATAAGCCATTGAAAGAACACAGCGCACGCACACACACTGCCAAAGAAAGCTGAATTTGTGTTGCCATGGTATCCACATGGGACCACTAAGCATTGGTCAAGACAGACTCCCTCTCCCATAATACTGACGTGCCTACAGCATAATCGTCTATGGTTATTCAGTGCTGGGTGAAGGGTCATGTCTAATTACTGATGAAAAGGAAAAAGAAAAGGAAAAAAAGAAAAAAATTTAATTGAACCGAATTGGTGTCCAAAAAACGAATTCCCATTTACCAACACAATTTTAAAGGGACTGTTCACTCAAATATGAAAATCTATTGGAATTGAGATCTGAGAGTGGTTACGTTAAAGAGGAATGAATAACTAAAATTATAGTTTGCTCATCACACAAAGATATCTCATGGCTTCAGAAGACTTGGAATATAGCACACGATGTACAGTATATGGGCTATTTTTCAGCATTTAGGGATCTTGACAGCCTGGTCACCATCCACATTCATTGTATGGAAAAGATCAGCTTCAATATTCTGCTGAACTAATACGTTTGTGTTCTGTGCAGGTTTGGAAGGACATGATGGTATAGGTAAATGATGACAGAATTTTCTTATTGGATGAGCTAACAGGGAACATTCTCAGAACTTTGGCTATACGTTCTGGCAATGTTATCTCAAAATTATGAACAAATGTTGTTCCAGGAGTATTAATACAATCTGGTTTTTAACAATCTTTTAAAAACATTAGCGCAAAAAATATTATCATTCATTGAATGTTTTTACCTGAAACGTTTTAGTTGGACATTTTATATTTTTTATGTTACTTCTTGTATTAGAACATACAAAAGTAACATTCCCATTATGCAAAATGATAAAATGGAATGTTCCCTTAACATTTGCAAAACCATGAAAAACATTTAAAACAAAAAACACATTTTGGACGTTCAAAGATCAAAATAGCGTAATAAGAATGCTAGAAAAATGTGTTTAGAACATGTTTTTGTTAGCTTGGCTAAGCAATCATCTGTAAAACTAAAACTGTAATTATTAATTACCTAAGTATTATCTAACTGATATCACCGCTTAACATTTACTGCCATTCATTTGGCCTTTTTCAGTTTCCAAACGCACAAATGAACAAAGGAAGGCAACTAGACAGAATAGTGATCTACTTTACAGAGCCTGGTGCAGACTGACGTGTTTAAAGATGTGATCCTAAAACCGTAATGCTAACAATTCATGCAGCTGACGTTGTGTGTTCATTCTCTGGGTCCAAAGAGCAATAACCTACTGGTTAAGTAATGAGCCATTTTCTGAAAGCGTTTTTCTGTGCCTTTATAAAATCCGAGCACAGGTTTGTATTTCTCTCCTTACAGCTCCAATTACCCTCCTTCTTTATCTACTCAATCCCTACATTTGCAACGCCTCCACCCTTTCACTATTCACTTTCCCTCGTGATTAACAACACTGCTTACCCCACTACCCTCTGAATTGTTTGCATTGTGAAAATCAACAATTCTTTTCCAAATCCCAAATTTATCAAGGTAATGTGTAACATGGTAAAAAATGTACACCTGTTCTAGATGTTATTTGCTAATTTGTGGTTATACGTTTTCCATATATTTAGCATATTTAAATCTCTGTGTTTAAAGCCCAAAGTATAGGCTACTTTCTTTTTTTATGCGCATGCTAGAATATGCATACATTCGAACGCCTTTCAAAGTATACTCCATTTGATAGCGTGTGCGAATGCAGGCAGGCGACACACGCGCTCTGGTAAGATTCATCTTTATCTAGTGCATGCGCTATATTTTTCTTCAGAAGTTATGACAGGTAAAAATGTCATTGTATACTTTTAAACTAAAGTCACGGCTATCTCATAACTCCTTCACACAAGCCCTTATCAATGCGGACATGTGCTGTTATTGCATTCTCCAGTTTGTTGTTGTTGTTTCATCTTTTTAGTTCTGTTTTCTACTGTGAAACAACGTGCGGGGCAAGTGTTGCCACCTTGTGGAACAACTGATTAGTGCAAAGCGAATTACATGCGCGTCGTACGCGTAAAAACGTCTCCGGTTATTAAATCGTAACCTCGGTTCTAGGGCTGCACAATATATTGAAATTATCGAAATATCGCAAATGTACATATATGCATATCGCAACGGCATTTTGACATAACTGTATCTGAATGATTTTAATAGGCTACTTCAACATTGTGAAAAGTGTACGTTTTAGGTCGACGCATATAGCAGAGAATAGACTGGTCACACGACTGTTATTTATGTGACTTGCTTGACGTTAAAATGAGTTATTAAACGCAATAACTTGCGAAAAACAACTCCTTGCAGTCTCGCGCTGTCTGACACACACACACCGAAACGTGCGCACAAGCCGCCTCTCTGAAAGCGTGTGATCCCTTCAGTTCCGTTTCGTGTCTTGTTACACACTCGAACTGTCAAATACACACACAGTTATGTATTATATGTAGGGCTGTAACGATTTGACCAAAAATAAAAACCTCGATTTATTGAACATTTTACCTCAATTATGATTAATGAACGATTATTTTTCTTTTTTTTCCTTTTCCCTCATAAGGTTTTTGAGTAAGTTCCTGATAAGGTTTGTACTGTAAATATTTTCTACCATTAAAGGTGGATTTTTTTTTCTAATGAAAAAGTGCATTTCTTTGTGATTTTAAAGTACTTGAAGGAAACTGTTCACTTTCAGCAGTTATTGTCTATGGGGCAGATTTCTGTTTGTTGTACATCAGATACAGATAAATGAACACAGTAGGCCTACATTACATTTATTTGAATGCATTAATGAGAGAGTGATTGTGTGTGAATTAGTCATACCGTCTCTATATATTATGAAGCTGTGGTTTGTACTTCAAAGGTATTAAAATATATGCCTATAACGGTTGAGTTTCTAAGCTACTTTAGTGACTTTACTTTAGTCACAGGACAGCGTTGACACTGCGTTTCTGCGCTGCTCTCTGTGCGCGATCTTCACGTGATGTGCGAGCTTCTGTCTGAGTGTTCGTTTGTCACAATATATCAGGCATTAGTTCAACATAATACACATCTGATGGTCGAAAACTGGCAGGGCTTAAACCACACACAATTGAGTCGACAAGCTTTGTTAGGACGCAGGTGAAAGAGGTCTGCCTTCAGGGCGCGCGCGTTGTCAGAGACGCGACACGGCTCGGCACACTGTGTCACAGAAAAAAGCTGAGCCCTGAACGGATACATTGTCTGTTGTTGTTTTTGAATAGTGCACAATCGCTTTAAATGTTGAAACTGGCAAGCCTTTAAACGCATACTTGACAAGCTTTATGAGCACGAAAGTGAAATCGGCTTCGGGGCTTGCGCGCACCGTCTGTGTGTGTGTGTGTGTGTGTGTCAGCGCATAGGCTATAAGAACAGCAATTAACTGACCTGTATATAACTGTGTAAAACATGCAGTTACTATAGTGATTATGGGCATCTATAAACACAGATTCCCGCTCCTGCATCTCTCGGTGTGCCTGCAAACTGCACTTGATGTGACTGATGGGGCGGAGTCACGTGAAAACCGAAATAACCGACATGGGAAAAATACATTGGTTAGAGGTTCTGAATGTCGGTTTCGGTTATTTTAGGTTCCGGATGCTACTCGTAAACAAAGCTGACGAACAGCGGTCTTTTGAATTGGTTTTGGCCACGACTCTGGAAGACTTGGAGTTAAGCTTTTCTTTGAGAAAAGAACAAAGAACCGGACTGAAGTCATTCTTAAGAAAAGAAGATGTGTTCGAAGTTTTGCCGACCGGATACGGCGAAAGTCTATCAACTAACGTTAGCTCGGCTTCACCTTTTTCTTCGCTCTGATTGGTTGTGGCGCTCATGGCGGATGGCGCTATCCAATTGCGCGCAGAGGGAATTTGAAAGACAACCGTTTATCCCGCCCCTCGGATTGAGCCCTGCCAATGGTGAGTTTCCAGACCCAACATCTTGATGTGGGTATGGCTTGTCAGGCTACAGCTAACCTGCTCTGGAGCAGGTTTTCTTCTGGGTTAGAGATTGCAAACCCAAACTGGACCAATCAGCTGCAAAGTAAAGATACAATAAAGCCACACCCCCTGTATCTCTCATTCCAAATTAAAGCAGTTTATAGTGAAAAACTTTAGAGACAAAATTGCTCATCTTTTGGTGCTAATTATTTATTATATTTATGCTATATGAATTATAATTACTAATTCATACAATATATTCATAAACTTATTAAATTCATTGACAAGTAGCCAAATATTAATATAAATAGAATACATGCATTCATAATTCTTTTAAACAACGTGTATTCATTTGAGCTCTTTGTGAACCTATAATTATTAGACATATTTCTTTGATTCACATCATGCATTGATATAGTCGGATATTCTTTCAGCTGCAGCAGCAGTGTTTATTCCAGCTTTGTAAATGCACTTAATTTCATGATCATTTTCAAAACAATCTCTCAATCTTCAGAAGAGAAGTGAATTGCGCCGTCTCTCTTGCGAGAAGTGATTCAAACGGACACTGTGATTGGCTGTTTGCCGCACGTGACACACTTTCAGGTGCATGCGCTTCAGAGTTAATCGCAACCTCTGGATTAAACTGGAGTTGACGGAGAATGTTTAAACCAAGCTTTGAGAGACCCTTGAACTTGATCTAAACCAGGTTGGATTTATCAACTTTAGCTGAACAAACTCTTGAGTTTCAGTGTAAGTTTAGTTTCATGCAACAGGCCTCAGGTGGTCTTTGTTTACCTGGATGTTATTGATGTTAAGTTTTAGGTTAATATAACTTACCAAGTCAAGCCAAGAGTTTTTGGTATTTAAATATTGGCATTACATTTTTTGTTTGTTTACATTGATGTTAAAATGATATTGTCAGATTTGTGACATACATTTTTGCTAAAACACTGCTGGTCACTTTGAGAAGTTGTAGCGATGCTTTCTTTTCCCAGAAAGAATGTGAAACACATAAATGGTATCATTCTAAGTTTTTAAATAATTTTCTTTAATATAATCTAAAAGCAATATCGTATCGCATTATTTAACAAGGTATTGCAATGTCTAGAGGGTACTAGACATTGCCTCTTCTGACACTATGGAGAAACACCTTTTGCAGAGTAATGCTGAAGCCTAATTGAATAATGCCGTTGTTCCACAACAGCCAATGGTGTTCAAGCGCGCAAAATAGGGCGTGCTCACTCTCTATATAAAGCACCACATTGCCTCAGAATCTTTCAATTTAAAAGGTCCCATGGCATGACATTTTCATTTTATGAGGTATTTCAACATTAATATGAGTTCCCCTAGCCTGAATATTGTCCCCAAGTGGATAGAAATGTTGATCGGTGTAAAACCGAGTTCTGGCTGTCTTTCTCTGCCTTTGAGAAAATGACAGGCCAGACGAGCCAATCCTGAAGTCTCCTGTTTTGACGTCCACACAGGAACGGTTACCTCCCTTTCCTCCGCACAGAGAATCTGGCACGCCCATGCAAGCGCTAGAGATATCATGGGTTGTGAACAAGTGAATGCTGGCAGTTTCTCAGTGTTTGGATGTACAAATGAAAACAGAAGTCTTTTTTCAGTTCCTTCTGATCTGTGATCAGTGATTTCTTATGTGTAGCTAATTATTTATTATTCGTGCACACACTGCGGCTTCTCTCTCTCCCGACAGGGAACGGTGTTTTCGTGTTTTCTATCTTGTGAGTCAGTGTTTTTGTACGTCCTCATCACGTCTATCTGTTCTACAATGTGCATACAGTCATGAGTTTCTGCTCAACATCGGCAGACTCACATCTCTTTAGAGATAAACCTCACGCACGCCGAGGCTCTGACTGAACTGACCTGTCAGCCTTCAACATCCCCGACCCCCAGTACTGCATCTGGCCCACAGCGGAGGCACCAAACGCGGCGCGAGATTAAGCAGAAGGGGGGTAAGCGTGAGGGTATCCGGCTAGGCTAGCCAGCTATCCCCACAATAAACTGGATTACATTCGATTACTGCTGTTGTGTCTTTGTTTACGCTGTGTACTCAATGCGCGTCACTGACGCTTTTCATATGATTGGAACATATCTAAAAATAATGCTATAATCAACACTTACTAACTCGTTCATCTCGCTGTAATGGTACATTGCATGTGTTACAAAGTTGGTAGAATAATGATGAAGACGGACTCGGTGTCACTGGGACTCGTGTTAATCCAGAACTCTCAAATACAAACACAAACTCGCGCTGACAAACTCAGTAGTTACTATAAATAACTTTGTTAGCAATCGCTCCGTGATGTCCGGTTCGCAACAGGGCATTCAGCCACAGGGCAAACAGCAGTATAGAAAAAATGCCTTTTATTTCTAAATTATGACATTTTATGATGTAAAAATCATACTAATAATATAAGTACACCTCAGGAAACATTATAAAATAATAGAAAAATGCCATGCCATGGGACCTTTAAAACAAATGTAAGCTCATGAAAAACCCTGAGTGATGGTAACATGGCATGAAACACTGTGGGCCCTGGTTTAATGATCTAAGCGCATATGGTCTAAAGCGCACAGCGCAAGTGCACTTGGGGCGTGTCCAAATCCACGTTTGCTAGTTTAACGACGGGAAAAATGGCTGACATGCACTTGGCGCATGGTCTAAAAGGGTTGTACCTATTCTCTTAATGAGTCATGGGTGTGTTTTGGGCATAACACGCATTAAACCAATCAGAGTCTCATCTCCCATTCCCTTTAAAAGCCAGTTGCACTTACCATGGCGGATTCGCTATTTACATGGAGGAATTTGCGAGTGGAAAGACTGAACACACAGAGGAATCCTTTAATTTTATATATTACAAAATGTTGCTGCTGTGAGCAAAAGAGTATCCCCTGACGTGATGTACAGGAGCATCGCAAGCTTTGACGCCTCTCATGGATAGGGCTGGGCAACAAACTCAATCCCCTCTTCTCTTATATCGAAATCCTCAGCCATTTCTATTAAAAAATTCTCGTTTTAGACTCTAATTCATGACCGGTGTTTTGTTTTGCTCTATTCTCTGCGTTTCCGCGTTCGTCAATACGCATGCGTCAAGTAGGGTTGCCACCTTCAGTGTGGCAAAATAAGGGACACCCATTCACGACAAATCTGTTGCTCTGTAGCTCAAGTCTGTAGCTCTGTAGAGCCTTGCTTACGTTTGAATCTTTATTTTGATATTTCCTCTTTCTTCTACTGCTAAATATAACTTACTCATCACCATACATTGTTTAAAAATTGCCTATCACGTTAAATTTGACATTGCTAGCTTTTAATCTAAATCACCATCACACGTTAGCATTTCGCTAGCCTGTTAGCTTGTTATCTCTGCACCCGGGTCTCCCTTTTTCTGAGTTCATAACTTGGATTAGTAAATTGTGTCCAGCAAACGATTGTGGTAAGTGGTAAGTTGGATTTATCAACAAACACGGTAAGTCATGTCTTCTCCTGTCATTATCACTTGCACTGCATGTCGCATGTTTAGTGTAGGCTTCTCCGCTGGCGAACAGGGCTTCACATGTGATAAATGTAAGGAGATAGTTAGGCTGACGGAGAAGATTTCAGAATTAGAAACACGCATCCATACTTTATCTGAGAGTAGTGAGGATGTAACAGTTTTAGACACTGATTTGGATGCGAATAGCTTAGTGAACTCTGTACATTCTTCGGTTCCGGCTGCAGGGCCCTCGCAGCAGGGAAACTGGGTAACAGTGAGGCAGCATAGTCGCAGACCAAAGAACCGCTTTTCCGTTCCGGTTAGAACATCAAACAGGTTCTCCCCTCTCAGTGAAGCACCCACTGAGTATCCTGTTGAAAGTGCCCTAGTCATTGGCGATTCTATTACACGGAACGTGAAGATAGAGACACCAGCCACCATAGTCACTTGTTTACCGGGAGCCAGAGCACCGGACATCAAAGCAAATTTAAAAGTGCTGGCTAAAGCTAATCGTAAATTCTCTAAGATTATTATTCACGTCGGCACTAATGATGTTCGACTTCGCCAGTCGGAGATCACCAAAATTAACATTAAAGAGGTGTGTGAACTCGCTAGTACGATATCAGAGGCTGTTTTTTTGTTCTGGACCGCTCCCTGTAAAAAGGAGTGATGAGATAGTTAGCAGACTATCATCACTCAATGGCTGGTTGTCTAAGTGGTAGGGATGGCTCGATACCACAATTTTGTCTTCGGTACGGTACCACAATCTAATACCGAAGTACCGATATTAAATCGATACCATACAGGGTCTGAATTTTGATGCGGGTATTGCGCATAATTTTACTCACTCTCGCAAGTTTTGGGTTTATGAAGCGGGAAATTACCGCAAATGTTTATTATTAAATTAATCAACAAAGATTATCACATTAATCAGTCATTTGGAAACTTTTTTGTAAGTAATTTCAGCATTACTGCGCGTCTCCATTCTCTCAAAATGAGCAAATTGCTTCTGGCTTCAAAAGACATCGCACATGCACTATAAAAGCATCTGCACACTCAGATTCAACACTTTCGCTTCCGTTGCGGGACAGCTGACGGAAATCACTGCCCACGTCTTTTTAAACCTCGCCAATTTGAACATGCAAGCGATTTTATAGCATTTCGTAATACATATGGGATGAGAGCTCTTTGAGAGAGAGCTTTCTTTGCGCTCATGCCAACAACAAACACACACACACACACACACACACACACACACACACACAGGCCTAAAGAGCTCGCGCATTCCAAATTAAATTGTTTTTCCTCAGTCAAATACACACAAAATTATGTCAAAAATGTCAATCTTTAGTGAGTAGTCACATAAACAGAGTTGGGTATGTCTTTCGCGGATGTAAATAGTGCAATAGTATGCGTGCAAATATTAGGTCTAAAGTAACGTCACTGGTTGAAACGAACGCTGGAGATTTCATTATATTTAAACGATACGATCTTATGTATGTGCGTTAATCAGTGTTAAAAGAAAAATGTCTAAATTAGATCGTTAGAATTATGCACTCACCTGTCGATCTCATAATGTCTTACAAGTCAGGAATTAAGTGACCGATGCTTGGCAAGGTTTGATGGTTCTTCAGCAGTTTTATAAGCAAAGTAATTCCAAGTTTCACGTCTACTCCTCTCTTTTTTTAATGAGTTTTGTGCGTGTTGAGTGAGATTCAACTGCTGTATTCATCTTGTTCTGTTTCCACATTTGCCGGTTTCACGTCAGTTTGGGTAGCGCGCTGCCACCTAGCGGTGTACTTCGGAACAGCAGCATATACCGAAATGAGCAAAATCATGATATCGTACCGTTTGAAATAAAATATATACCGGTATTTTTCCAGTACCGGTATACCGCGCATCCCTACTAAGTGGTGTCTGCAAAATAACATAGGGTTCATAGACAATTGGAAAAGTTTTTGGGGCAGACCTGACCTGTTGAAGAAGGATGGCATCCATCCCTCTTGGGGTGGTGCCGCTCTTCTCTCTAGTAATTTGGCACATAGTCTTAGAGCTAAACCTTGACTCACTAGGGCCCAGGTCAGGAAGCAGACAAACTGGCTAAACCGACCGTCTGCTAGCTGTCTCACGTTACCGGAATCAGATAAATCCCAGCACATAGAGACTCTTTCACCTAGATATTATCATATAGAGACTGTTCCCCGAATTAGTAATTACAAAAAAACATCAAAACCATTCAACAGTAAAAATTTAATTGACGTCCAACAAATAAACAAAAGATATAATACAGATGAACAATTGATAAAGCTTGGGTTGCTGAATATTAGATCCCTTTCCCCAAAAGCGCTTATTGTTAATGATATTATTACAGATAATAATCTAGATGTGCTCTGTTTGACAGAAACCTGGCTAAAACCTGACGACTACATTACCTTAAATGAGTCCACCCCCCAAGATTATTGTTATAAACATGAGCCGCGTCTGAAAGGTAAAGGGGGAGGGGTTGCTGTAATTTATAATAATATCTTCAGTATTACTCAGAAGTCTAGTTTCAAATATAATTCCTTCGAAGTTTTGGTGCTTTATGTAACGCTATGTAGTGTACATGATAAAACCCGTTCAACATTTGTGTTAGTTACTGTATACAGGCCACCAGGGCATAATACAGACTTTATCAAAGAATTTGCTGATTTTCTATCAGAGTTAGTACTGGCCGTAGATAAAGTACTAATTGTTGGTGATTTTAATATCCATGTAGACAACAGAAAAGACGTATTGGGATTAGCATTTAAAGACACACTAAACTCTATTGGAGTTAGGCAACACGTGTCAGGAGCCACTCATCGCCATAATCATACTTTAGACCTAATATTATCACATGGAATAAATGTTGATACCGTTGAAATTCTGCAGCAGAGCGATGACATCTCAGATCATTACTTAGTATCATGTATACTTAATTTAGCTAAGGTTGCAAAGCCGCCCCCTCGCTTCAAAAATGGCAGGACAATCACTGCCGCTACTAAAGATTGCTTTTTAAATAATCTCCCTCATCAGTATCATCTGCTCAGCATCCCAGATAGTATAGAAGAACTCGATGTTGCAACAGAAACTATTGACTCTCTCTTTTCCAGTACTTTAGACACAGTTGCTCCTCTGCGCTTAAAGAAGATTAAAGAAAATAGTCCAACACCGTGGTACAACGAGCACACCCGGGCCCTTAAAACAGCAGCCAGAAAAATGGAGCGCAGCTGGAAGAAAACAAAATTAGAGGTATTTCGTAATTCGTGGAAAGAGCACATGATCACATACAGAAAGGCCGTAAAACTGCTAGATCTGCTTATTTCTCGACTCTCTTGGAAGAAAACAAACACAACCCAAGGTATTTATTCGATACAGTGGCTAAATTAACCAAAAATAAAGCTTCAACTTCTGATGATTGTAAACAGCACAGCAGTAATGACTTTATGAACTTCTTCACATGTAAGATTGATAATATTAGGAAAGAAATTTTAACCATGCAGCCGTCTACTACAGTATCACATCAGACAGAGCATTGTAGTGTCACTGAGGAAAAATTACACTCATTCACTGCTATAGGAGAAGAAGAATTGGCTAAACTCGTTAAATCATCAAAATCGACAACATGTATGCTCGACCCTATAACGACTAGGCTATTAAAAGAGATGCTACCAGAGGTCATAGATCCTCTTCTTAATATCTTAATTCATCTTTGTCATTAGGATTTGTACCGAAAACTTTTAAGTTGGCTATTATTAAACCACTTATTAAAAAACCGCAACTTGATCCTACAGATTTAGTCAATTATAGACCAATCTCAAATCTACCCTTTCTTTCAAAAATACTTGAAAAGGCAGTGTCTTCACAATTATGCTCCTTTTTAGAAAGAAATGGTATCTGTGAGGATTTCCAGTCAGGATTTAGACCGTATCATAGCACTGAGACTGCTCTCATCAGAGTTACAAATGATTTACTCTTATCATCTGATCGTGGCTGTATCTCTCTATTAGTGTTACTCGATCTTAGCGCTGCATTTGATACTATCGACCACAACATTCTTTTGAATAGACTCGAAAATTATGTAGGTATTAGTGGAATTGCATTATCATGGTTTAAATCATACCTATGCGACCGTTATCAGTTTGTAGTAGTAAATGAAGATATGTCACACCGATCGCAAGTTCAGTATGGAGTACCACAAGGCTCAGTGCTAGGACCGCTACTCTTCACCCTGTACATGCTACCACTGGGAGATATCATTAGGAAGCATGGCGTTAGTTTTCATTGTTATGCTGACGATACTCAGCTCTATATTTCTTCACGCCCTGAAGAAACTTACCAATTCACAAGATTAACGGAATGCATAGCTGATATAAAACATTGGATGACTGGTAATTTCCTGCAACTCAATTCAGAAAAAACTGAATTTTTAATTATTGGACAAAAAAGCCCCACAAGTAGTAACCTAGAATACTGTCTAACACTTGATGGCTGTTCTGTCAAGTCCTCGTCGTCAGTGAGGAACCTGGGTGTGCTCTTTGATACCAATCTTTCGTCTGAAAGCCACGTTTCTAGCATCTGTAAAACTGCTTTCTACCATCTTAAAAATATATCTAAATTACGGCACATGCTCTCAATGCAAAATGCTGAACAGTTAGTTCATGCGTTCATGACCTCAAGGCTAGATTATTGTAATGCTCTACTGGGTGGTTGCCCTGCTCGCTTAATAAATAAACTCCTGCTGGTCCAAAACGCAGCAGCTCGAGTTCTTACTAGAACCAGGAAGTATGACCATATTAGCCCAGTTCTGTCAACACTGCACTGGCTGCCTATTAAACATCGCATACATTTTAAAATCTTACTTATTACTTACAAAGCACTAAATGGTTTAGCTCCCCAATACTTGAGCGAGCTCTTAACATATTATACTCCATCACGTCTACTGCGGTCTCAAAATTCTGGCCAGTTGATAATACCTAGAATATCCAAATCAACTACAGGCGGTCGATCCTTTTCCTATTTAGCTCCGAAACTCTGGAACAGTCTTCCTAACATTGTTCGGGAAGCAGACACACTCTGTCAGTTTAAATCTAGACTAAAAACACATCTCTTTACTGTGGCATACACATAAAACACTTTTTCAATGAAATGATTGTTAGGCTGCATTAACTAGGTCAGCCGGAACCAGGAACACTTCCCATAACACCTGATGTACTCGTTACATCATCAGAAGAATGGCATCTACGCTAATGATAGTCTCTCTGTTTTATCCCAAGGTTTACTGCAGTCAGCTGGATCCGGGCCGTATCCAGTTCAGATGGTGGACCTGCGCCCAGAGAAGACCAACACAGGACCCTGAAGTGTCTGCAGAGACCGTGATTAGACTCCCCCTGCAACTGCCTCATCGACACGGCATCTCAATAAACCCGTCTCCGGCGTGTTGACTCAGATTGTTCGAATATTACAATTAAATAATACTTAAATCGATATGTCATCCTCAATAAACCCGTCTCCAGCGTGTTGCCTCCGATCATTCGAATATTGCACTTTAATAATTATTTAATCAACATCATCCTCAATAAACCCGTCTCCAGCATGTTGCCCCCGGTCCCTCGAATATTCTGATCTATTATGACCTCCGAGCTGTAAAGCTGCCAGAATAATAATAATAATAATACGCTGTTTGTTAAAGGGTAACTAAACCCTAAACCAACTTTTTTTAGTTAATGATCTGTAATACTGGGGCTTTATTAATGCTGTTCATTGATTCGAGTAAATGTTTTGACATTTGAGTATAAAGTGTTTTAATTCTATAAAATATGGTGTAAAACCGCCAAAGTGCTGCCCTCCTAAGGTTGAACGGTGGCTACTGCAGTTGAATTTTCCCATTGGACGTTGTGGTACATCGTGACGTAGGATGGTACCTCCAACGGCTCACTATCCGCGCCCCTAGCACGAGCTCACCACACCCTCAGAAATGTTTCCCCCAATCACAGGATGAGAACGGCTTCACCTCAGTATGAACTGTCATGTTACATGAAGTAGAAACATTATGAATGAAACTCACTTGACACTTGCTTTAACATTGTATTGAAGAAAATACGGTTAAATAATGCAGTTGTCAGTACACATCAGGCTTTTCTTGCGATATTATTGCCGCCCATCAGGTGTACAGATAATTTTCATACACGAGACGCGCTTTCAAACCCTGACACGCAAGTGGTTGCCACGGACGCAGATAGATTAGGTCAGTGCTCTTGCGCGGCTGCTTCACTAGCATCGTCGGCATCGGGAGTTAACGCAGTTTGAGCAGTGGCTCGCATTGATAAAGCTCCGGGTTTGTGTCTGTAACAGACAATCCACCCTCCTCCACTTCAGGTGAAGGTAGGAGAAATGACCGCTCTGTTGCAAAGCTGGCGTCACTCCATCTTTGCGACTCGCGAGTCTGACAGCTGTCAATCAATCCGTCACTGCGGGTCTCAGGTGCACTCCCTCCGCTCAGCCCCGCCCTCGGTTCGTCCCCTCTGTGTCCGCCGGGCTCTGCCCACTTTTCCAGCATTTTTTGAAAATTGCCAGTGGGTGGAGTTAAGCTCTGAGCAGGGGTTTAGTTACCCTTTAACTGGCCAGAGGAGAACTGGCACCCCGACTGAGCCTGGTTTCTCCCAAGGTTTATTTTTCTCCATTAGGTCACCTAATGGGGTTTTGGTTTCCTTGCCACTGTTTTCAAGATTCAAGATTCAAGATTCAAGATTCAAGAGTTTTATTTGTCACATACACAGTTATATACACAATATACAACTGGCAGTGAAATGTAAACAGGTCCGCTCCATGGACAGTGCAAATAACAGTTACAAGAAATTAAAATAGAAATAGAATAAAATTAGAATAAAAAGTATTAACATAAGTAGGATTATAAATAAATCAAGTAAAGATAAAAATGGAAATAAGATAAAATAAAAATATAAAAAATATGTGGATATGATAAGTGAGATAAACTGTAGACTTAAAAATAAGTGGTTAACATAAAATATATATATATGTATATATAAAGAAGTATAATGTGCAAGGTTTATTACAGGTTGTTACACAGTAACAATAGGAACGTAAAGTGCAGTGCAATGGCAGTATATGGATGTTAATGTTTAAACTGGATGTTTATGCGTGTGCGGGGTGAAGTGAAGTCACGTGACTGAGTTCAGGAGTCTGATGGCCTGGGGGAAGAAACTCCTCCTGAGTCTTTCAGTCTTTGCCATCAGGCTACGGAAGCGCTTACCAGATGGCAGCAGGGTGAAGTGAGAGTTTGCAGGGTGATTAATGTCTCTGATGATTTTAGTAGCTCTACCTCTGCAGCGTTTGGTGTAGATGTCCTGCAGAGACGGGAGAGCTGAGCCTGAGATGCGCTCGGATAAGCGCACCACTCTTTGCAGGGCTTTGGAATCGTGACTGGTGCTGTTCCCGTACCACGCTGTGATGCACTGAGTCAGGACACTTTCTATCGCCCCTCGATAGAAAGTTTTCAGGATGGCTGGTGAAACCCTGAATTTCCTCAGCTGGCGCAGGTGGTACAGTCTTTGCCTGGCTTTTTTCACCTGTGTCTGGATGTGTGTAGTCCAGGTCAGATCCTCGGAGATGTTCACACCCAGGTATTTGAAGCTGCTCACTCTCTCTACCGGTGTCCCGCTGATCATGAGAGGGGAGTATGACCGATGCTGTCTCTTCCTGAAGTCCACAATCAGTTCTTTGGTCTTGTTAACATTCAGAGAGAGACAGTTGTCCTGGCACCATGATGTCAGTTGCTCCACTTCGTCCAAGTATGCCGTCTCATTGTTGTTGGAGATGAGACCCAGGACAACAGTATCATCAGCAAACTTGATGATCGAGGTGGAGCTGTGTGTGGACAAACAGTCATGGGTGTAGAGAGAGTAGAGCAGGGGACTCAGCACACAGCCCTGTGGAGCTCCAACACTCAGGGTGATGGAGGTGGAGGTGAACTGGCCTACTCTCACCGCCTGGGGTCTGCCAGTGAGGAAATCTTCAATCCAGAGGCAGAGAGAAGAATTCAGGCCTAGATCCAGGAGTTTGTGTGTTAGCTTAATGGGAACTATGGTGTTAAAGGCTGAGCTATAGTCAATAAATAGCAACCTGACATAGTTCCCACTTTTGCTGTCGATGTGAGTGAGGCAGGAGTGAAGGACGTGAGAAATGGCATCTTCAGTCGATCTATTGGGACGATAGGCAAACTGAAGAGGGTCCAAAGTGTCAGGAATGGAGGAGCAAATGTTGTTTTTAATGAGTCTCTCAAAGACCTTCATGACTAAAGATGTGAGAGCCACTGGACGATAGTCATTTAGGCAAGAGGGTTTACTGATCTTAGGTACAGGGATGATGGAGGATCGTTTGAAGGAGGTGGGGACAACAGATGTAGCAAGGGACTCGTTAAATATGGATGTAAAGAGCCCTGCGAGCTGATCAGCACAGGACCGCAGAACACGACCTGAAATACCATCCGGCCCAGCAGCTTTCCTGACATCCACACGTTTGAGTGCCCTCCGAACCTCGTCCTCCGAGACAGAGATCACGTGACCGTTGCTGCTCTGAGGGACTCTCTCTGACGCGTCACTCGCCGGAGTCGCGCTGCCGCGATTACCATCAAAGCGAGCGTAGAAAGAGTTTAACTCGTTCACCAGCAACGGATCAGCTCTCACCTCTGCAGAGGATTTAGTTCCAAAAGCACAGATGGTCCTCAGTCCCTGCCACATCCGCCGGGAGTCGTTGAGTTGGAAATGAGATTCCACTCGGTCTTTATAGCGGAGTTTTGCGGCTTTAACGGCGCGCCGGAGAGCGTAACATGAAGCTTTGTACTCCCTCATATCCCCCGTTAGGAGACCGGCATTGTAAGCGGTGGTGCGCGAGTTTACTGCAGTGCGAATTGAACTGTCCACCCACGGTTTCTGATTAGGGAAGGACGTTATAGTTAATGTTTGTGTGGCTTGCTCTGTCAGTGTGTTAATAAAGCAGAGCGCCACTTCTGTGAACTCGCTGACGTCTTCAGAACTCGCGCGGAACATGTCCCAGTCGACGTCATCAAGAGCTGCCTGTAGCGTGATCTCTGAATGGGATGACCAGCGTTTGACTTCCCTCCTCACCGGGGGCTCTTGAACGAGCCTTTGTTTGTATTCCGGTGTGAGGAAAATGGCGGCATGGTCCGATTTGCCAAAAGCTGGCTGTGAACGAGCTTTGTAGGCGTTCTTAAACGGAGAGTAGCAATGATCCAGTGTGTTTGCTCCTCGTGTGGGACAGGAGACATGCTGGTGAAAGTTTGGCAATACTTTCTTTAGGTTTGCTTTGTTAAAATCACCCGCGACGATGAAAGCAGCGTCGGGGTGTTTGTTTATGAAGCCGCTGGTCACATCATGGAGGGCAGATAAAGCCAGCCCCGTGTCTGCCTGTGGTGGAATATAAACGGCAGTGCAGATGACCGAGGAAAACTCCCTCGGTAGGTAGAAAGGCCGGCACATGAGAGATAAATGTTCCAAGTAAGGCGAGCAGGATCGCGAAAGAATGGAGATGTTCCTAGGATCGCACCATTTCTTGTTTATCATGAAACACACTCCACCGCCTTTAGATTTCCCGGCCTCGGCTGTTCTGTCCATCCGAAAAACAGAGAAGTTCTCGGACGGCGTCACGGCTGTATCCGGGACCGCTGGCGTGAGCCATGTTTCGGACAGACAATAGATGTTGCAGTCTCTCATGTCCCGTTGAAAACTTATCCTGGCTCTAAGATCGTCCATCTTATTCTCCAAGGATTGGACATTTGCGAGCAAAATGCTCGGGAGAGGAGGACTGAATGCTCTTTTTCTCAGTCTGTTGCGGATCCCAGCGCGTTTCCCGCGGTGTTTTTTGAATCTTCGCCGTCGACTCGAGTGGCCATTGTTCAACTCGGCGTCCCGGCGAATCTCAGATGGAAGATTGGAGAAAGTGTCCTGAAACAGGTCAGTGTAGCGGTAACCAATTTCCAGAAGTGTTTTGCTGTCGTAACAGATCAAAGCAGATGATCCGTTGGAAAAAATAGAGAGTAAAAGAGAGTAGAATAATAAATAAAAGCAAAGTCTTAGCGGAGCGACCTGAACGGCGACCGAGCACGGCGGCGCCATCTTGAGAGCAGTGAGTTGCATCTGGATCCAGATGCAACCAGCTGTTGCATCTGGCTTGGCGTGCTCAGTTGGGGACACTCAATTTTTCAACTAAGCATCGAAATAAATCTAAATAATAAACTAAATTAACCATTTAAACTAAATTACTGATCGAATTATTGATCTAAAGCCCACACTGTCACTGTAAGATAATTGAAATTAACTGATGACATCAGCGTTTTTTCCAGAATGGCTATACAGCTAAATAAAATTATGCTGCATTATTTTCCTGTTTAACACTGTAAAGCTGCTTTGAAACAATCTACATTGTTAAAAGCGCTATATAAATAAAGTTGACTTGACTTGACTTGACTTGACATTGACTGTGCGATTGCTGAGACAACGTGCGCCATCGGACAGAAAGAGCAAGACTGATGTTTACTGAGCGCAGAACGAACTTCGCATGACTTTTAAAAATGCCGGTTGAAATAAAATGCAGCGTGAGTTCAACCAATCAGCATGTTCAGCGCACAAGTCCCACCCCTGAAAGATCCAGAACTTTGAAAAAGTACTACCCCGGGAGCAGGGCCGTTTGGAGGGGGAAATATTTACCCGGAACTTCATTTAGACCCTGGTTCCTGCGGTCGAAACACACCGAGTACCACCCCAAAGTTCCTAGTTCCTGGGGAAAGTTCCTGCGGTGGAAATGCGGCTTTAGTATCAGTGATACTGGCCTTCATTCAAAAAAAAGATCAGATGCCATTGAACAAATATTTAAAATATACTGTCTTTTGTTTTTTCTACATTCATTTGGTGATTTCTTGTGAAATTATTACATTATAAAAAATATTAAAAACACGTTTTAAACAGAAAAATGTGTAAATAATCGAGTTTAAAACAGCACTAAAAGAAAGTTTACATTAAAAATATATTATGCCAACCCACTATCTATCCACCTTTTGTATTTATTGCATAGCATAATTGTATGTTCAGGGATGACAGACTGATAAGCAGACATGCTGTTTATGACTGGATGCAACTTTTGAAACTTTGCGGTAAAAGTGGCTTTCCTATTGATTTTGTCCTATCAATGTGGCTCTCTTGAAAAAAAATAGCGAAGACCACTGTCATATACACCTAGGATGACTTGAGGGTTAGTAAATCATGGGCTCAATTTCATTTTTGGATGAACTAACCCTTTAAATTGCTGTCTATGGAGGGGTCAGAGAGCTCTCGGATTTCATCAAAAATATCTTAATTTGTGTTTTGAATATGAACGAAGGTCTTACGGGTTTGGAACGACATGAGGGTGAGAAATTAATGACAGAATTTTCATTTTTGGGTGAACTATCTCTTTAACAGCCTATGTTCACAGCCATAAATCACAGAGTTCATTAACGCAATGTGCAACTACAAGCACACTTTACATCAACGGACTACACTCATCTAGCACTTTATCTAGGTTAAGACTGTTCAGAAGTCCTCTAATACAAATGCATCTTTATCATCAAAAAGATACTAAAGTGTTCTTCCTTGTGTATACATTTTAACTATAGGCTGAGCATATTTAAGTGTTCATTATCCACATGATCTTGTCTCTACTGTGCACTCATTCAGTGATTGAAGTGCTACACTGCATTTCATTGAACATTTATAGACATTTATGACAATATATTGTTGTACGCCTGAGGACAAAAAGTTCAACCATAAATATCTAACTGTCATTTAAAAAAATTATGTTCATAGGGTTCCAGGGAATATGAATTGATATATTCAAGTGCATATATTCCAAGATTCTGAAATTTAAAAATGCTGTTGATTCTTGGAATACATTAAAATTACCAGGAAGTTCAAAAATAAGTCTTATATAACCAGTTGTCGAACGTATTGAAATTCTTTTGTTAGGGAGGGGGAGAGAGACAGGAAGACAGAAAAAGGAGAGAGAGAGAGAGAGAGAGAGCGAGCAAGAGTGAGAGCGATGAAGAGGAAAGGGACAGAGAACACTCACTAAAATCACATTAGGGACAACATTAACAGCCTGCAGTGGTGAAAATCCAGTTAGTCATATCAATACGTTAGTGGTTTGATACATTGTAATTTTCATTTAAAGTCCCCCTGGCCTGTAGTCAATAATTTTATCCCTTAAAACTAATCTTCGATCACTAAAATTACATATTTAACATTCTCTTGTGTTACGCAGCACGTTTGAGTTTCTGCAAGAACCAATTAGGTTCATTCTTGTGTTACGCAGCACGTTTGAGCTTCTGCAAGCACCAATGAGGTTCATTCTCGTGTTACGCAGCACGTTTGAGCTTCTGCAAGAACCAATGAGGTTCATTCTCGTGTTACGCAGCACGTTTGAGCTTCTGCAAGAACCAATGAGGTTCATTCTCGTGTTACGCAGCACGTTTGAGCTTCTGCAAGCACCAATGAGGTTCATTCTCGTGTTACGCAGCACGTTTGAGCTTCTGCAAGAACCAATGAGGTTCATTCTCGTGTTACACAGCACGTTTGAGCTTCTGCAAACACCAATGAGGTTCATTCTCGTGTTACGCAGCACGTTTGAGCTTCTGCAAGAACCAATGAGGTTCATTCTCGTGTTACGCAGCACGTTTGAGCTTCCACAAGAACCAATGAGGTTCATTCTTGTGTGTTACGCAGCACATTTGAGATTTAGCAAGAGGTTTGTTCTCGCGCGTCAAGCAGGTTCGGTTGATATTCTATGTTCAATGTTTATATGTGAAAGCAAGCCTCAATTCAATCTGTTCATCATATAAAGTAATCAAGTCTCTTCAGAAAATTTGGACTAAACCGCTCAATTCATATGGATTTGTTTTACTAACCCTTTAATGCCACGGCAGAGACAAAATGCACACAACTTGCTCTTGATAGAAAATCACTGATGAACCTTTTCGGTTTCGATAAGAAAAAAACCCCTGAAATCATGCTGTGTCATGTATCATTACATTGATATTTAAATTATAACAGTAACAAAAATAACAAAATTGAGCATGTGCACTTCAGGCTAAATTAACTGCAGACGTTTAACGTTCTTGTAGAAAATGTGATTATAAATATCTTTAAAATTGTATCTTCTTCGCTTGATAAACCATTAATGTGTTGAGAAGACTTTAATCTCTTAATATATATATTATTACTCTCTCTATATATATTACAAATTTAAGGGCCATAAGTTATATGTGCTTCCTTACCAAACACTGCATGGAATTGTCCACCTGATTCTTTGAAATGTTTTGAACAAATTAATTGCACATTCAATTAAGCACAATTTTGCGACTCATTTGTTATGAGGCTATTTAGCCTACCATAGTTGTATTCAAAAGGCAATTACAGTAATAACATACTTCCCTTCCCTATGGGAAAAACAACTTTAAATGTCCAAACAACAGAGTGCTGCTGTTGGTCAAATGCATGTCTAACTGCAACTAGGTCACCATGACTGAAACAAGCCAAACTGCAAAAAGCATTCCTCAGATATTCAAACTGAAACAGACTCTAACAAATATTGAGTTTAATGATTTTATAGTGATTTTTGTTTGAAATTAAACCTACTGTGATGCTGGTATCATAAGAAATCATAGAGAATAACCACTAACACTTGTTGAGCTTACATTTAAGAAAAGACAGGTCTTCTTCTACAACAAATACATTTAATAAAATAAATAAAAATATGAATTAAAATATTTCATTTTGTTATGAAATAAAGAATGAAAAACAAATGTCTTGCTTCTAATCAGTATTATGCTGAATGTAAAATGCATTATACTTGCATTATACTCCACAAGAGGTTTTTCACACAACAAAAGCTGGGTCAAAAAAGCCGTCTAGCCAATGCATCTCCTCTTAATAATTTATTCTTATTCTTTAAGGAAAATAAAACAAACTACACACATGTTTTGCTGAAAATAAGCAGTTATCCATCCATCCATTCCATTCTACAAACACAACGCAAGTTCATTAACATCTCACAAGTGCCGTCTTGGTTTGAATTAACATTTGTTGCTATGCTATGATAATCAGAGATGTATAAAGTACTAGAGACACAGACTTGAGTAAAAGTACAAGTTCCTTATCAAAAAAGTGACTTGAGTAGAAGTTGAAGTGCTCTTTAAGCACCACACTTAAAGGATTAGTTCACTTTCAACTAAACTTTTGCTTATAATTTACTCACCCCCTTGTCATCCAAGATATCCATGTCTTTCTGTCTTCAGTCGAAAAGAAATGAAGATTTTTGATATAAACATTTCAGGATCTTTGTCCATATAATGGAAGTCAATAGACTCCAAACGGTTCAAGGTCCAAATGAGAGGTTCAGTACAGCTTCAAAAGGGCTTTAAACCACATCAACCGGTACCAGACGATCAATAAGGGTCTTATCTAGCGAAACGATCGGTCTTTTTTTTTAAATAAATAAATAAAGTTTAAGTTTTATAAGAACAAATGCTCGCCTTGCTCTGTTCAGCGATGCACGCTCGTGACGTCACGTAAAACGCAATTACGTTGAAAAGGTCACCCTAGACGCTGGTGGAAAGACGTTTGAATATGTGGATACGGCTGTAACACTCAGCCTAAGGAAGGCAGTTTACACAAGTTAAAAAATTCTTAACTTCTCTTTTAAAGGTGTTAGAATAAATTGCTTAACTAATAAATACAGAATAAATGATTACCCAAAGTGTATTAAACAATAAGAAACGCCAAAAACAGTATATACAATATATAAACAAAAAATGTATGTAAATGCGGTGGAATAGTCCGTTTCAGTCCAATGTGTGTGTGTGTGTGTGTGTGTGTGTGTGTGTGTGTTGGATCGGCCTCGCCGGTAAGGCTTTTAGACCGGGAGCACGATGAAATACAGCGCTGTCCTGTTCAGTCTCTCAAAGGTGAAATACTCCAACTTGTTATTTCCTCAACGAGATAATCCTTAATAGACGATGATAACCAGTAGTGTAGAGCGATCGATCGTGTAATCCACAGTGAATTGAGAGCGTCCTCTCTCGAACATTTTTATCGGATGTGACAATCAGCTGTCTGACCCCATGACGTCACGGGGATTCCCTGGATCTTCCCGACACAAGTCTTGTGAGTAAAACGGGAACACAAACTCATATCTGGGCAATATACCAAAGGGGAAAACAATTTACAAAAACAGCTGTATTAAAGGTCCTGTTCTTCGTGATCCCATTTTTCAAACTTTAGTTAGTGTGTAATGTTGCTGTTAGAGCATAAATAATACCTGTAAAATTATAAAGCTCAAAGCTCAATGCCAAGCGAGATATTTTATTTAACAGAAGTTCCCTTTCAAAGCCTACAGCCAACGGCCGGTTTGGACTACATCCCTGTACATCCTGCTTTAATTACGTCAGAAGAACAGTTTGTTGACTAACCTCCGCCCACAAGAATACGCGAAAAAGGGAGCGTGGTCTTGTTGCTCTCCCACGTGGAGAAGAGGAAGTGTTGCGTTCAGTTGCGTTTGTAGTGTGTTTGTCGCCATGTCGTCGAGACGCTGTTATTTTCATCCCAGAGTCAAATCACCTTTCTTTGGCCAGGGACGCTGTACTTTGAGCACATGCATCTCCCCGTTATGGTAAGAGGCGTGACCTTTCCGGGCAATGTGTGCTAAGCTGCTGTCGAATCACAACACGGGAATCGCTGGCACAATCAGAACTCGTTATGTATTTCTGAAGGAGGGACTTCATAGAACAGGGAAATCCTCAAGCCGTTTTGAGGACAGTGAAAACAGCGGTATACAGATAAGTAAATTGTGTGAAAAATACTGTGGTTTTTTTATACACAAGAAACATGAACACATGTTATATTGCACACTGTAAACACAATCAAAGCTTCAAAAAAACAGGAAAAACGGGACCTTTAAATTAATAATGAAAATAATTCACAGCAGTATAAATATTCCCCCATTATGTGGCCGCGCTACACGGTCCTCCTTCCACTCATTTGTAAACACTGACTCGGTACTTCTGCCTGCGTCTAGCGTGACCTTTTCAAAGTAATTGCGTTTTACGTGACGTCACGAGCATGCATCGCTGAACAGAGCAAGGCGAGCATTTGTGCTTGTAGAACTTAAACTTTATTTATTTAAAAAAAAAAGACCGATCGTTTCGCTAGATTAGACCCTTATTGATCGTCTGGTACCGGTTGATGTGGTTTAAAGCCCTTTTGAAGCTGTACTGAACCTCTCATTTGGACCTTGAACCGTTTGGAGTCTATTGACTTCCATTATATGGACAAAGATCCTGAAATGTTTTCATCAAAAATCTTCATTTCTTTTCGACTGAAGACAGAAAGACATGGATATCTTGGATGACAAGGGGGTGAGTAAATTATAAGCAAAAGTTTATTTGAAAGTGAACTAATCCTTTAAGTAGAAGTACTAAAGTATTCAACATTTTTTGTACTTAAGTATTGCAAGTAGTTTATTTTAAAATGTACTACTCAAGTACTGAAAGTAAAAGTACAAGTATTGCGTTATGTAGTTATTAAAGAAAGTAGTCAAAAGTTTGAACATCATATTGTTTTTATTATTTCAAATGATTAACCTAAAGGACAATCACAATGTTGGTAGGTAATTTTTCTACACATTGCCATATAAATAACCTGAAAATACTGTAGTTCATTAAGATTAAATCTTACTAACCACTCTTACTAAAAAAAATGGGGTAAGCACACTTATATTCTCATTTCAAGAGGTGTTCTGAGTAAATTATTTGTTTGTAACACTTTACAATATGGTTTGATTTGTTAACATTACATTAGTTAATGTATTAGACTAATAACTAACATGAACTAACCATGATCAATAAATTTTTTACTGTATTTATTAATCTTTGTTAATCTTAGTTAATAAAAATACAGCTGTTCATTGTTTGTATATGTTACTTCACAGTGCACATTAACTATGTTAACAAATAGAGAGCAATGCAACCTGATCTCACAGAATTCCGTGAAATGAACACGGGTCCCTTAACTCAAAATCCGTGGCAGTTTCACGAAATCGCCGAAAATTCCGTGATGGGTCCACGGTAGTGATTCCTATACAAGTCAATGACAGTAAAAAGCAGACATGATTTTATGAATATTTATAGGCTACTTTTATATTTTGGAACAACTAACTCCACTCCTACCCTAAACCTAGGGCTGCTCGATTATGGAAAAAATCATAATCACGATTATTTTGGTCAATATTGAAATCACGATTATGTAACACGATTATTTCACATGACTTTGGGAATGTGTTGTATTTATTAAAAATACACCTTTCAAAAATTCAATTGAAATTGTAACATTTGTTGTACTTTTTGAACTATTAAAATAAATAATATAACATATATTCGAATCAAAGTATAAAAGTATTCACGTAAAAATGATAACCACAAATAAATAAGATCAACAATATGGTTCGGCTATGCTTTTCATGTATGTCTAACATTAGTTTTCAGGTACAGAAATGTATCAAATGTAAAATAACATTGCATATTTGAGTGCATAAATTAAAGATTAATCCTATTAAACTTACAAAAGCTATTTATGTCCTTGTCTTTTGTTGTTTGACATTAAACAGACAGCAGTAAAGGCTACTGCCCCTTTAAGACCTCGCGTCTTCTTTATCGACTGTATAAAGTTCACTTAAGGCATATACAGACTATGTCTGCTAAGATACTCATCAAGATGGACATGTTGACATACGTTTTGTGTGAGTTTGTCCGTTTAAGAGCAAGACTTGAAAGAGAACTCAATATTTGCGCGCTGAGAGACGTGTCAACAAGACACATTTTCTCCAGACACATTTTCTCACAGCGCGCGCGGCTTCTCATTCTAAACCTAAACCCTAAAGCACTAAACCCGGGTGATGACGGTGAAAACGACTGGTCATATTCGAAAATATGGCAGCACTCGCAATCTCGCATGCATTGAACAAAGTTTAAAAAGAGAGAATTATTTGAAAAATATGAAGGAAAAAAAAGACGTTTACACGGCTCCCCTGCTCTCGTCAGTTTTTGTTTCTTTATTAGATTGTCATAGGTCACTCTGTTTAATTTTCAAGTGGTTAAACAAATTCGTGGTGTTCCCTTGCGTTGCAGCCACTACCATGTAGCAAATCTTAGCATGTTTCTGCTCGTCGTCTGATTCCTCGAAGCCAAACTGTTCCCAGACAACGGACTTGGTTTTGCCTTTTTTGCTCACCAAACGCTGCTGTAACTGCCCTCCTTCTGCCATCTCTACTCGCGCCGAGTTTTTAAATTCCAGCGGATGATATGCACACGAGACTCACGACCTGAGAGAGATTTGTGGGTTCGGGAGGGGCGGATGTGCGCGTGCGCGTTTCATTCAGAACGCAAGGCAAAATAATCGTTTTTTCTCGATTGTACTATTTTGGTGATCGTTGGGAGGCAAAATCGAAATCGAAATCGAAATTCGATTAATTGCACAGCCCTACCTAAACCTACCCACTCTCAACAATATAAAACACATAACAGGCAAATACAAGTAGTCACAGGTACTTATTGCAAAAACTGACCAAAAACAGTATAAAAGTATTAACTCATGTTGCATTCCAAGTCTTCTGAAGTCACACGATATCTTCATGTAAAGAACAGAGTTGATCTTAATGTTTTAATCGCTAAAATGATGATCTCGCCGCTCCGTGAACGCACTGAATTGGCCACTGTCCAGTGAAGAACACCATTGGTTTCGTCCGGGCTGGGGAGAAGCCAACATTAGCTGCCAGGGCCACCTCATCTGGCCTGCTAGCAACAGCACGAGACTGGGATTTGAAAGTTGACCAGTGGAAGCAACTGAAATTCCCAGAAGCTGTCGCCACCTCAACACTGCGATCTGACATGCTACTCATCTCAGAGACCTCCAAGCAGATCGTTCTCCTGGAACTCACCGTACCCTGGGAGGACCGTATCGAAGAGGCCAATGAGAGGAAGAGGGCAAAATACGCTGATCTAGTGGAGGAGTGCCGGAACAATGGGTGGCGAGCACGGTGTGAGCCCATTGAGGTGGGATGCAGAGGGTTTGCTGGCCAGTCTCTCTGCAGGGCCTACAACATCCTGGGCATCATAGGGGCCAGTAAGCGAAGGGCCATCAAGGAGGCCACGGAGGCAGCAGAAGTTGCCTCAAGGTGGCTGTGGATAAGGAGAGGAGAACCATGGGTGGGGTAGGGCTACCTGGACACAAGCTGGGGCCTGATCAACCCCAGCTGGGTCGCCTGGGTGAGAGTGTATGATGCTTGAAAGACCCGAAACACTCCGTGACCCCGGGTAACATCACTGATGATGTGTCCAGGTTGCATCGAGTTGATGTATGTTACAAACTCATGTTGCATTCCAAGTCTTCTGAAGTCACACGATATCTTCATGTAAAGAACAGAGTTAATCTTAATGTTTTAATCGCTAAAATGATGATCCTGCCGCTCCGTGAACGCACTCATTCAGATCTCATTCAAATAATACACACTACTCTTTAGCGTGATGCACTCTGTCACGAGACACACGAGAGCCAATAGCAATTTACAATCAAAGCCGACGTAATGACGCAATTGGTCACGAGACATACGACAGCCAATGCTGTGAAAGCTGACGTAACGTTTCTCCCGGCGGCAAATTTGAAATGTATTTTTGATCTTTGGCGGATGGACTCGACGCTGCTGATCGCTTTTGGGGATTTTCTTCACACAAATTAATCGCTTGGCCTCGGAACACTTGGAATATTTGTACTTTTGGAATAAATTGTGCCTGCAGTCGTATCTGCCTGTTATATCCTGTTTTTTATAATACACAAATGGGTAGGTTTAGGGAAGGGATTGGGTTACGTGTTCAAAACGTGTCTAAATACTGTAAATCAAAATAAAAAAAATATTGTAAATAAAATTATGCTGGCTGATTAAATCGAGAATCACACTCCATGTCATAATGGCAAAAATCATAGTTTCATGAAGATAACCATGCCCAAAGCGTCTGTATACTGTCATTGACTTACATAGGCATCACTTCCGTGGACCCATCACGGAATTTTCGGCGATTCCGTGAAACTGCCACGGATTTTGAGTTAAGGGACCCGCGTTCATTTCACGAAATTCTGTGAGATCAGGTTGGCAGTGAATGCGTGCGCGCGGGGCTCTCTCTCTCTCTCTCTCTCTCTCGCGCGCTCTCTCTCTCACAGCCACGATCACTTGAATTTGAAGGGGTGGAAGGTGGTGTTTTTGGTTTGTCCATCTTTTAAGCTGATCAAAAGGCAGAACGAAAGCACGCGCAGTCTTCTTAATAGCTTGATTCAGCTTCATCAAACCTGCCATCTACCGTTCTGGCAGTGGTAATGCGGGTTTGGAATGGAATGATTCGTAACATTTTTATAATTGTGACGAGTAACGATGCATGCAGCACATAAAAAAAATATTGGAGTAAAAGTATTAAACTCATCGAAAATATGTACTGAAGTAAAAGTGGAAGTAGGAGAAAAAAATGATACTCTAGTAAAGTACAGATACTGCCTTTTAGTACTTAAGTACAGTAGTGAAGTAGTTCTACTTCGTTACTATACATCTCTGATGATAATATATTCAGAACATAAATTTGAGCATCTGCACATGTTTTCAGTCTGGATTTCATTCTGTTTTTTTTGGTGACACAATGCTTGAATCTCTGGTTTCATTTGGAATCTTTTTTTCCGGATTGGTAAAGGCATTCAGTGGTCAATTGAATTGAACAAAGTGGTGCTACTTTCATGTTTCTTGTATCCATCCATCATTTCTCTCTCTTTTCATACTAAATAATGTGAGCAAATACAGCCATATTGCTTCTCATCCCTTGCTACTCTGACAGTATGGCCTGGGAAAACTTCAGCATTCATTTTATGATAAACATAAAAAGCTTTCATCAGCTAAGCTCAGAAGTCTCCAGTTAAAGCAAGAAAACAAACACATTGCTTGGAAGATCAAGGAAACAAGAGACACAGAAGATATATATATATTTAAAAAAAAAAAAAAAATCGGTCATGATTAACCCAACCACATTGTTCCAACCCTGTATGACTTGCTTTCTTCAAGATATTTTGAAGAACCTTACTTACTTCCTTTGTATGGACAAAAAATAAATTAATAATAATAATTCTCAGAAATATTTTATGTTCCACAGAAGAAACTCCAAATTCCAAAAAGTTTTAGAATGACATAACGTGAGTAAATGACAGAATTATTTTTTGGGAGAACTATCCTTTAAAATGGAAGAACATGATCTCAAATTAATAAAATAATAAATACTACAATATAAACTAATATAATCACAGCTTTATTTTCTTGCTAGGCTGAATGCTTTCTAATGGGCGATTTTTCTTGTGATATGATAATATAGTTATTTTAACTAAAAAATTGTATGTGTGCACAGTTTGGTGAGTATATCCATATAACAAGCAGGATAATGTACAGTTATACTGTAATACGGGATTTTAATTTAATTTAGCGCTAAAGACAATCCCACAAAAATAAATATCAGCACAGCAGCTGTTATGCAGAGCTCCTGCCTACATCCATGACCGTGATCAAATTGTCTACATTGTAGGCTATAATAAACCACACATTAAAGCATTAAACGACTTCTACTGTGAGACTGCCAATATTAATGTAATAGTGGATCAACTGCTGTAAAATATCGTGATAATAAAGTGCATTAATACCGACTCAGACTAAGATAAATCAGTGTAGCACTGGGTTAAAGTTAATCACTCGCGCAGCCGACAGGACAGACTGATACAACCACAGGCAAGTTCTGCCCAGATTTCACATAATGACTGCATCGCGTTTATTATATTCAGTTGTTGAGATTACAGTATTATATAACAGAAGTGTGTAAATCTCTTGAATTGTCTCTTTATATGGCCTTCGAGACGACGCATCAACAGTACAATACATTAAAATCCCTTCAAACACACTGCGTGCTGAAATAAATTCCCATAGTTTGCAAGCGGCACCATTTGCACTGCAGGTTCAGCAGTTGTTGTCACGTCTCGCGAGCTAACTTTACTTTACTTTTTGTAAATAAAAACAAAGGCACTTACCATGTCATATCAGCAGGACATTCCCGTAATGCCTCAACATTACAGAGCTTTGACACGATTCATGTCACGGTGGTTTCACATTTACCGAGTTACAGTCCTGATTTTAAAGCACGGATACGCACACACAACTGATCGAGGACCAACAGACACTTTTACTTCCTGGTTACAGATCAGATACCCTGAGGAGGACACACTTGACTGGAAAACATGTCCTACGTTCTCGCTATAGAGACGAATGTCGTGGCTTAGGCTATTCTCCTAATTTCCTGATCAGTCAAAAGATCGGACCGTCTGAAAGCAGAGAGCACAGGGAAATAGAAGAGAAAACAACCAATCACAGGCGGGGGAAACAGGATCGTATTATGCAATTTTGTTTTTAGAAAATTAGGACACTCTGCAGTACAGTGTTTGTAAGGCAGTGCTGTATTGGTATTCCTCAATCATTCTACTACACATTTACTGTGTGTGTTTATCTGACAGGGACAATGCGTGCTACTGAACAGTAGCTATAAAATAAACGAAATGTAAACAAGCCGCCATAGGATAGCAACATTGCCACTGTACACCTCTCAGTATTAAACTTATGCCAGTATTAAACTGTAACCAAATAAGATACGAACTGCATAAACCTAATTTTGTTGATAATTTTAGATTTAGTTCTACAAGTAGCCTAACGTTAGCACTAGGCTACAACATAAATAAACAACAATTCCTAGGTCCTCAGAAAAAAAGGTACAAAAGTCACAGGGTGGTACCTTTTTAAAAGTTACGCATTTGTCGGCTACCTAAAGAGTGCATAGGCTACTAGTCCCCCAACGGTACATATTGGTACTAAAAGTGTACATATTAGTACCTAAGGGGTACATATTTTGAAAGCTTTTGTAAAAAATAAATATCTGAGAGTGAACAGGGAACGTTCTCAGAACATTCGGGTTCTCTCAAAGATATGAACAAAAGCCCATTCCATTAACGTTAAGGTTCGTTCAAAGTTCTCTGATCTCGTTCTCAACATTAGCCCAACAACATTATACATAGAACATTTCTCTGAAACATTTTAGTTGGACTTCGATCTATTTTTTTTAACGTTACTAGTGATGGTTTGGGGAACATTCAAAAGGAACATTCCCTTAATGTTTGCCAAATGATAACGTTCCCTTATAACGGTTTTGGAACGTTAAAAAAATGAACATTCGTAAATAAAATTTCCATAATATTAACATTAGCTAAATTTTCTTTGAACATATATTGTTAGCTGGTATACTGTACCTCAAAAGTGAATTTTGTGTGCTTTAAAAATGTAGCAGTTATTGCCTGTTCAGTTTGGTGCATAGGGTTGGTTATTTGGAATAGATTATGCGGATGGTCTTGATAATCAAACAGAAGGCAAAATTGTAGTAATTTGAGCCTTCATCACGTAAACATGTTTGAGTTTGTAACTTGTAATTAAGCTGTTTATGGTTTTTAGAAGGAACATAAGATCTACAGATCCTGTAACGGTATAATTGGCCTAATAAATCTCCATTATTGTTCTGTCTATCATTTCAGGAGATACAGCCCATTTCTCAGACAGGATCTAATGGAACTTATGGTCAGAAAAAGCCACACAGACTATCAGCTTAACATAGTCACATAGGTCTTTAAATACTTGCATTTTTTCCCATTTAGATGAAAATGAATGTCTAAAAGCCCCTGCTTTTAAGATATGCTGTACTGCGGAGTACAGGGTAGTCTACAGATAGTGTAATTCACTGATAAATTAAATGCTGGTTTTATTGTTGTGTCTTTGGACTCGAGCTGTTCTCTCTGACTTGACAAGTACAGTAGGAAAAAAATCAAGTCAACTATGACTACTAATACAAACATTTAGGACAATTTAATGTTTTGTAGTGCTGCCCTTGGGCTTAGTCTGTGTGTTTTCCATTCCTGGTATGAGTGTCTGCTGTAGGATCACTGGTCAGATTGTTTTGTGCTGGTCCAGGGTCTCTAGGGGTCATGGTTCTGGGAACAGCCTCCTCTACTTGGCTGAGTATGTCATTCAGGACTGCTGAAGAGGCTCTGTCTGAGGGCAATGGGGGCTGGGAGACCGCAGAAGATCCTGGACTGCTACTGATGATTGAGCGAGCTGCTTGCAGATGCCTTCTCTGGCTCTGGCGAACTAAAAAAGAATGAGCAAAGTGTACATTTTTGAAGTGGCTTTTAACTGCTGGGCCACAACCAAAGATTGGCTCATATGTCTGTTCTGACAGAACCTGAAAAAAACACATTTTAAATGCAAAAATAAAAGAAACCACTTTTTACCACTTTTTACCACTTTTTAGACATACACTCGCTAACTTCCCTAACCACTTCCCCTTGGGCTAATCCCTGCCACCATTTTGCAGTGAGTTCCACTTTGTCAGATGGGAAGTTTATCTGGATAGGCCCTCGTTCCCTCGATTTTGACAAAGGGAGCGAGTCTACTTCCATGTACTTCAAGCTACTCTATATCCCACAATTCAACTTGATTGTGACATCACAGCAGATCGCACCGTATATGATATATTAATTGTTTTGAGAATTATTTGCATAATAGTGTATAATATATTATGTTGCGATTTAATCGCATAATACTTGTTTACAGTCAAAGTTTATCCTATTGATTTTTTTCCCCGTTTGTGTCATTTTATCTTTATCCAGCAGCTCATATACCCATAGTATTTTATATATTTTATATATATATCCAACAACTTATATGCATATAGACTGGTGCATAAAACGAATTAAAACATAATTTAAAAAGGGGTTTAAATAATAAATCAGTTCCATAGTGAATTCCAAGTGATCAAGGGCTTAATGCGTTCCATTTAAACCTTTTGCATGAGTTCTGCCCGTAGTGGGCACTTGTGCAATGTAAGCAATGACGCACATCCAGGTCCACAAGACGAAGGCGAGTTAGCGAGTGGCCCTGTCCCAAATGGCACACTTCATGTGCACTTTTCGGTCTTGTGGACTTACAATGATTCACAAATTTCAAGTGCAGACTCATAGGAAGGCTGCCATTTGTGTTTAGGGTGCCATTTGGGACAGTGTCAGTGAAGGGCATAAATATTTGGAGTGGAACACAGCCTTGGTATTTGGGACCAATATACGGAACCCCTAAAGGGACAAAATGTGAGATGGGAGGGGAAAAAAATGAAATGCGTTCTCTCGCAAAAGTTTATGTTCCCCTGAGGAATTTGCGAGCGAACGCAAAAACATTGAAATATATTTTTTCTTCCATCTCATTTTACCATCTGAAGGGGTGGATTCTGGAATCTACTGCCACTTCAATATATATCATTTTGATAGGTTTGTAATCAAGTTACTAATCAATATTTATCCATCTAAATATTAAACGATTTAAATGACTTCAAGCTTATGAGATTTATAGTACGTAGTAGTTATAAAATTACATGTTTGTTCACTGGAACATGCTATCTCGTCTTTGATAAAAGCACATCTTAAAACATATTTACTCTTCTAGCTGACCCTCTCATTGGGTCACTGAGACCTGTCTCCTACGTGACCAATTCACAGTTAAAGCATTTACTTTACTTTTCATCTTAAATCACTAGAGAACAATGACGAATACAGTCTTGAACCTCTTACTGAGAGAAAGCACATCGTATGTTTTGGGAAAGTTTCCTGATCAGAGCTAGAGCTTGACCAACTCCAACCTTGAAGAAGCTTTGTATCTGTGTGTGAGTATCCTTTGTTACAGGTCCTGACTTTCGTGAGGTGAACAACTGGCAACCAGGGGAGATGAAATTACCATCTTTCAGACAAAAAGGCACCTAGAAACGCTGATAAGGGACCTTGGTGGGTCATTTTGTGCCTAAACCCAGGACCTCTGTTTCCATCAGGATAATCAATGGAGATATGCCTCAAACTATATGTTCATATGGGGACATTTTCTGAGTTTATACATGTCTTAACCAATCAAAATCAATCAACCTGAAGTAGTGACCTGTGTTAGAGTATTAACAATAACAACTGCTTGCTGAGTGTTGAAGCTGACTTCTCTTCTCTTGAAACTATTCTTCGGTAAAATATTATTCAGTTGATTGCATCTCTGGATGTGTTAACACTTGGCATGTTTAGTTCGATTAAAAATTAACCCTGGTGCGATTGCTCCCGCCTGCTGCACACAAAACAAGCGGACCGAGACCCCTGAAAAGAAAAGATGGGTCTCTGTCTGCTTTCAAACTAAATCTGGTGCGGTTCAACTGAAATATGAATGCAACACGGACCAAAGACATCTAACAAGCTAAAAAACGGGACATACGTGGTTTTTTTCCCTCATAGTCGCAATGTTGCCCATCACAGTTCAGTACAGGCATCAACCACGTCTCCTCGCGGCAAATCTTCATTTTTATGTGTGTGACAAAGGGATTTCTGCTGCTGTTTTGACACTTTTACACATTTTAGCTGCTCAAAATACCATCATATGTAGGCTACGCACATGCAACGAGCGCATTTAGCCCAGCCCACAGCATTGTTTTGGATGTTCGGTAAGTTCGATTGCAAAATATACGTCATAAAAGCTGACCAATCAGGTTGTGAATATATCCCTATGCCTTTAAGTCTGAATCTTTAAGTTTAGTGTTAAGAATGCCAATGTAAACCCTAAGTGGACCAGGACTAAATGTTTTTTTTTTTGTTGGTCCAGACCAAACAAACCAAGTGAACCGAACTACAATTGTGAACACACCCTTCAACTCCTGGGGTCTCATTTATAAAACTTTGTGTAGATTTCATCCTAAAAGTGTACGTACGCACAAAAGCACGATTTTGCGTACGCACAGAAAAATTCAGATTTATAAAACCATGTGTACGCCAGAACCTGCGAAATATCCCTTTATAAATCACAGCCAGCAGAAGATTGTGCGTACGTGCATCTCCACCCTGTCTCCTCCCTGAAATCACCATATATAGAGCTAACGCCTAGTTTTACTATGCATAACCTCATTTGCATGCATATTCCCATCCACGTGACACCATGTTTAACACTGTCAAAGGTACAAGACATAGAAAAATATTAGATACGGTCTATAAATGCCATTTGTGCCTTACACAGTACATTGCTGACAATCATCCAATATTTTTTTTATGTTTTAGAATAAATACATCAAAATATCCATAAAAACAAAATTGTATTAAAATACTTTTAAAAAAAAAATAAAGTTTATTCATTCATTTCCATGGGCCAAATGTTATTTTAATTAAAAATATTTTGTTAATTTTAAACCCTTCAACTCAAATTCATGCAGTTTTGCTGATAATGTGAACATATAGGATGTTTAGGCTATTTTAATTTAAACAGATAGGCCTACTTATTTATTGCAGCGTAAATACAATCATCTGACTCAGAGCGTCACTGACTAAGTATTTTAAAAAAGGAAACGTGCAAATCTTAATTTTTTTCTTCAAGATGTATCCTTCAAATACAGTGGTATTTTTCATAATTTTGTGAAGATGTCTTTACTCTCCGTGTCCGTGCAGCTGTGGTTGTACGGTAAGATTATCATTGGACATATTCAATCCGGATAATGGACTGTTCGACCACCGAATCCTGCAGTGTCTGTGATATCGAAGTAAGTGTGCATCACTGATCATCGATCTCGCTAAAACATATTTTGTCATTACATGAGATCTGCAGTTTAGTTTAAAGATGAATTATTGGAATTAGCCAATATTTAATCCTTGCTGTCATTAAAACAGCGTGTCACAGGAAAAATTATCAAAAGTCGCACATGTCTATCTAAATTCGTATAATTTTTGTTTAAATTCTGAGTAATGACTTTATGTAATTTCAGTGCATATTAATGAAACTGGAACATTAATGTAAATGTGTATATCAAAATGAAAATAGAGTTTTAAATTGTACTTACTTCATTATCTCACTCTAGTAAAAGAGTTTGTACGCATGGGTCAGAGTTTGTGTGCAGGTGCGCAAATTTTCCCGTCAAGTGTGTTTTTATAAATCACAACTTGTGCGTAGAAAGTGGCGTACGCCTCTTTCAGGGCCTGTTTTGTGCATACGCAACGGTTATAAATGAGACCCCTGGTCTTTATTCATACTGTGTATGGTCCTCGGGGCATGTGTGGGGCAAATTACAGGGTGCGTCTCAATCTGATCCCAAGTTCAGTAGTCGGGGCACTGATCTCAAATCCTTCCAGTACACTGAAACGTTCACTCCCTGAAATATCACAAAATGGATCACAAAAACCAGGGAGCACTGATGCTCACTATGCTCCCTTACCGGATATTACATCACATTTCTGAAATGCAAAAACATAAAACGTGTAACCAGTCCTACTTGACCTGCTCCGAGCGGGATTTGGATCAGGGGTCTCCAGCGTGGGAGTCAGGCGCGCAAACAAGAACGCTAAAGACCACAGCCTCTAGCGTCAGTCACTAGCGCACCTCTTGAGGACAGGGGAGTGAGGTTTACACGCACAGCTCTTAGGCCGCGTGTCCACCAAAGTGTTTTTTCACGCAGCTGGCTGGCGTATTCAATTGTTTTGAATGGGCGCACCGCGTTTTTAGAACGCATGAGTAACAAGGCACTGAACGAGTATTTCAGGGTCAAGCACTGAGCATTCAGCGTTTTTAACTGGTCGCCGAGAGTTGAAGAATGTTCAACTTCGAGTAAAGTGCAGCGCTCATCACTGTCACTTTTCACCCAGCCGTCCAATCACAGTGGAGGAAGGGCAGGAAAAATACAACACAGACCAACCGCCACATTCTGCTTGTTACTGTACAACGTCAACAAATGACAACAAGCAGTATAATAATGGAACAAAATACTTTAAAACAAGAGCCAGAGCAAATACTTTACATTGTATCGGCATTTTTATATAGAATCAATGCAGGAACAAACTATCTGTGAAAAGAGATACTAGTAACACTTCCACGGATATTCCGTATCATAACAAGCAAAGAGTCATGTCGCTAGAAATTCAGTATCACTGTCCCAATGTGTAGTGAACCAGGGTCCTTACCAGTGCCCGGATTCACATACACGATAAATACTGATTCACAAGTTCGGGAGCTATAGGGAGCTGATTGAGACGCACCCACTGTTTCTGATGCCCAGATACTTTTATGGCTATATTAGGGTAAAATATAACAGGCATGGTGTTTTGGCACAAATTCATCAGTACTTGGTAAAAGCAGCCAAGTTACACAGAAGCCAACATGGACAGGTTGTGTAACATGCCCTGATCCTCAAACCAAGAACAAAGGTTAAAGAAAATAAATTATATGTGGGTTCACTTGCAACGAAGAATATTTTTTGGTGAAGATTTACTGGTTGTAGAAATTTGATAGTATTTTAAACTGTGTAAATAATAATTATTACACTTACTATTATATTAATATTATGAATCTAAATTAATTTCAGTTGAATTTAGTGGCATTTTGTTTATTTTCATACTGTGTTGGGTCGCCACTTGATGTCCAATAGGTTCTAAATCAAATACCACTGATAGATCATATGTTAGACAGTGATAAAATCTAGAAAAATGTATGCCCATCAAAAATGCCCATCAAATAACTGCTCCACGCGGCTCCAGGGTGTTAATAAAGGCCTTCTGAAGCGAATCGACGCGTTTGTGTAAGAAAATTATCCATATTTAAAACTTTATCAAGTAAACTTTCGACCGACCGCCTTCCCTGTTCAATTTCAAATTTCAAATTCACTTTTAACATTCAACACTTTTCCATGGAAGGCGGTCGTCGAAAGTTTACGTGATAAAGTTTTAAATATGAATATTTTTCTTACACAAACGTGTTGATTCGCTTCAGAAGGCCTTTATTAACACCCCAGAGCCGCGTGGAGCAGTTATTTGATGGAAAGATGCACTTTTTATGGACTTCAAAAACAGAGCAACTATGAATCAAATTCTAATACTTGGATTAGCCTGGACTTTTGTAATAATAACTCTCTGAAAGAAGAATGTCATATACACCTAGGATGACTTGGGGGTGAGTAAATTATGGGATAATTTTCATTTTTGGGTGAACTATCCCTTTAAAACAGCACCATTAATTATTTAGAACACTTTCACATTCCTTTCTGATCATTTGTGTTGCTTTTTTGTTGTTTATGGCTGACAGACATGATCAAAACCCACATATACTGTATGAAAAGGGTTGTACAACATTCTTCAGCTTTTCATATGGAATTGAAGGGCATGATCAATGACCATAAGCAAATTAATGAGAGGAAGTTCATTTTTGGTGAGCTATCCATTTATGCCAACAAATAGTAATTTAAATGTTATTTTGTATGTACGAAACTGCTGTATGTAGAATCATTTATTCTTTCATTCTCTGTATAAAGTCATGTGGTCATTGAACTTGAATAAACAGGGTCTGTTCTGTACAGAAGCAAACAATGGGGGAATAGAAGTGGCAAATAAAAAAAAAACGAACCATGGGAAATGGCACGGATAATTCATTGAATCTATAACACAGACCGCATGACTCCCACTGGGATACACACACACAACTGTTCACATGTCAAGCTCACAGGTCATTAAAAAGTCAAGCTTAACAAATACTGGTCAGGTGACAATTTATGCATGAAAAGCAAGAAAAAGATTGTCCTGAGGCTTGTCAAATCTTTTAAGACATTAATGGAGTGCACTACATCAGGAGGTTGAATTAATGTCAAAAAACTGAAATGCTATGTAGAACTAGCCTGAGAAGCAGTGTTCATTTTTGAATATGTATATTTTGTGCGGCCTGTAACCTCAGAAATTGACAATGACTTCGGGCTTTAATGCCAAGTCCCCCTTTTGCTGCCAAAACAGCCCTGACCCATCGAGGCATGGACTCCACTAGACCCCTGAAGGTGTTCTGTGGTATCTGGCACAAATGTGTTAGCAGCAGATCCTTTAAGTCTTGTAAGTTGCAAGGTGGGGCCTCCATGGATCGGACTTATTTGTTCAGCACATCCCACAGATGCTCGATCGGATTGAGATCTGAGGAATTTGGAGGCCAAACTTGTTATTGTGCTCCTCAAAACATTCCTGAACCATTTTTGCTTTGTGGCAGGGCGCATTATCCTGCCGAAAGAGGCCACAGCCACCAGGGAATACCGTTTCCATGAAAGGGTGCACATGGTCTGCAGCAATGCTTAGGTAAATGGCATGTCAAAGTAACATCCACATGGATGGCAGGACCCAAGGTTTCCCAGCAGAACATTGGCCAAAGCATCACACTGCCTCCGCCGGCTTGCCTTCTTCCCATAGTGCATCCTGGTGCCATGTGTTCCCCAGGTAAGCGACACACATGCACCTGGCCATCCATGTGATGTAAAAGAAAACATGATTCATCAGACCAGACCACCTTCTTCCATTGCTCCGTGGTCCAGTTCTGATGCTCACATGCTCACTGTTGGAGATTTCGGCGGTGGACAGGGGTCGGCATGGGCACCCTGACTGGTGTGTGGCTATCCAGCCCCATACACAACAAACTGCGATGCACTGTGTATTCTGACACATTTCTGTCAGAACCAGCATTAACTTCTTGAGCAATTTCAGCTACAGTAGCTCATCTGTTTGATCGGACCACACGGGCCAGCCTTCGCTCCCCATGTGCATCAATGAAATCTACATCTCCATAAAGTTGGTCAGCAGCAGGAAGCATTAAGCGCTCTAAAACTTCCTGGCATACGGCTGCGTTGACCTTGGACCTCAGAAAACACAGTGGACTAACACCAGCAGATGACATGGCACCCCAAACCATCACTGACTGTGGAAACTTTACACTTGACCTCAAGCAACGCGGATTGTGTGCCTCTCCTCTCTTCCTCCAGACCAAAGGAAATGCAAAATGTACTTTCATCAGAGAACATAACTTTGGACCACTCAACAGCAGTCCAGTCCTTTTTGTCTTTAGCCCAGGCGAGACGCTTCTTGTTGTTCAAGAGTGGCTAGACACAAGGAATGCGACAGCTGAAACCCATGTCTTGCATAAGTCTGTGCGTAGTGGTTCTTGAAGCACTGACTCCAGCTGCAGTCCACTCTGTGAATCTCCCCCACATTTTTTAATGGGTTTTGTTTCACAATCCTCTCCAGTGTGCGGTTATCCCTATTGCTTGTACACTTTTTTCTACCACATGTTTTCCTTCCCTTCGCCTCTCTGTTAATGTGCTTGGACACAGAGCTCTGTGAACAGCCAGCCTCTTTTGCAATGACCTGTTGTGTCTTGCCCTCCTTGTGCAAGGTGTCAATGGTCATCTTTTGGACAACTGTCAAGTCAGCAGTCTTCCCCATGATTGTGTCGCCTACAGAACAAGACTGAGAGACCATTTAAAGGCCTTTGCAGGTGTTTTGAGTTAATTAGCTGATTAGAGTTTGGCACCAGGTGTCTTCAATATTGAACCTTTTCACAATATTCTAATTTTCTGAGATACTGAATTTGGGATTTTCCTTAGTTGTCAGTTATAATCATCAAAATTAAAAGAAATAAACATTTGAAATATATGTGTGTAATGAATGAATACAATATACAAGTTTCACTTTTTGAATGGAATAAGTGAAATAAATCAACTTTTTGATGATATTCTAATTATATGACCAGCACCTGTATATCCTCATGTCACTCGACTTCAAGATGAAGTACTTTACAGTTTATAATGTTTCAAATCCAGATTACAGACTTAAACCCAAGATCACTTTTTAATTAATTGAATCACGTTATATTTAACCATTTTAAAAAGGTTATACATTATACATATACAAATTTATAGATCACACACGCATGCACACACACACACACACACACACACACACACACACACACACACACACACACACACACACACACACACACACACACACACACACACACACACACACACACACACACACACACACACACACACACACACACACACACACACACACACACACACACACACACACATATATACATATAATATAAAGTGTGACACCCTTAAAATTTCTCGTAACAAGATTGGAACATACAGTATAGCATGAGTTGACTTTTTATGGTACATTCTGTTCCTTAAATAATTTTCCTACTTCGTTTAAATGGCTTGAAGATGACATTGAGGACTAATTTGGCTTGCCCTGTAATAGTTTGGTATTTGACTGATTATCTGCCTGATTGAATAACCCACCTCTTTCTCTGACATCAATCTTCTGGACCTCAGGAATGAGGAATCTGTAGACGAGTTCTGCCACAATCTCCTCTGACTGCTGACTGTTCCTCCTGCACGTACACACAGACCAAGAAAGACACAACACAGGCCGATTAGAGCAGATTCATTCTGTTTGTGAACAAGAAAATGCTCTAAAACCATCAATGCTGGTAGCCTCACCAAAGGAAACATAACAATGATCTCCGAAACATGGTCATACAACTAGTTTCTTTATGTCTGCAAGTATACAGTATCTGATTCTAGTGACTTCCCTCAGCTGTGCTGTCATATCTGACATCCATAATTTATTATTTATTGAATATTATTAGGAATGTGTGGACATACAGTAGATGTTTTTTCATGCATGTTTCATATTTCTTAGGCTGTAACTGCATTTTGCCTTGAAGGATAAGAACATTTTTGAGTTTTTTAACAGGCAGAGCACAATGGGTGGAAGTCACCCTGTAGACAAATCAAAGCATGGCTTTGTATATTTTATTTTTAGGACCTTCTGAAAGTGGAAGTGAGTCATATGTACACCTTACATGCATAATTGTTTTGGATTGTTTCTGTCAAGGTCTCTAGTTCATATGGTCCATCTTTAGTAAATGCTCAAATACAGAATGAATGTATAAAATAATAGAAAATATACAAGTCAACACTTTTACGTATATTCTCATGTGATTCATCTATCCTTGGCATCTCACTAATGATCATGAATCGAATTAAAACCTCTGACGTATGCAACTGTCAGTGACAGACATCTCTTTTATCCTTCGAATGACAGTATGACAGAATCTTTTCAATATATTGAAAAGAGTGCATTTTTTTATCCCCTTTCTTCGGGAAGGTTCAGTGTGAAGTGTTTTGTTGTTTTGGCAGTTTTGAAAGATCTTTACCCTGCTGAAAATACCAGCATGATTACAAGAGTTTGTGGTTCATAGACATCACTAAACAATTTACTTGTGAGATCTTCAAACTGGTTTAATTTAATGGCATAGCATTCAAGACTAGAAACGTACGTCTCCTCCATGGCATAGGTGACGTTGTTCAGCTCCTCAGCTTTACGGTGTATCTCTTCTCTGGCCTGGGCATCAGCTGTCTGGTTAATGGAGCCCAGGATGACATCCTCCAGGTACATGTCTACTGTGTTCTGGTGCACCTTGACCACCTGATTCAAAAATATATACAGATAGACAAGAACCCGCTGACAGAAGAAGATTGCAAAGCTGCTGGTTGCAGTACAATTTGACTAGGACACACATTAAAAATATATAAGTTGAAGTTTGATTGCATTGGGACACTAGTGAAAACAATAATATATATATAAAAAAAATTTAAACATGTTAGCAATGTTAATTAATGTTAGAAACATCCAAGTAATGTGCTAAATCATGCTTGAAAATGCAAACAACGTTATTCACACTAGCAACATGTTAGCAGTTTGTTAATTCATGCTAGAAAACATGCTAAAACATGCCACCAATATGCTAATTGATGTTAGAAACATGCTACATAATTTTAACATTGTGAATTAATGCTAGAAACAGGCAACTGGCATGTCAAAACATCCTAGCAATGTGCTAAATAATGCTAAAAATGCTAACAATTATGCTAAAACATGCTAGCAACACATTAAAACATGCTAGTGAAGTGTTAAATCATGTTAGACACATGCTAGCAATGTGTTAAATCTAGCAACATGGTAAAAAAGCTAGCAATGTGCTAAATAATGCTAACAACATGCTATATCATGTTAGCAATGTGTTAATTCATATAGAAACAGGCTAGCAATGTGGCAAGTCATCTATCTATCTATCTATCTATCTATCTATCTATCTATCTATCTATCTATCTATCTATCTATCTATCTATCTATCTATCTATCTATCTATCTATCTATCTATCTATCTATCTATCTATCTATCTATCTATCTATCTATCTATCTATCTATCTATCTATCTATCTATCTATCTATCTGTCTGTCTGTCTGTCTGTCTGTCTGTCTGTCTGTCTGTCTGTCTGTCTGTCTGTCAGTCATCTGTCATCTGTATTGCCTTCAAAATCTTCAAACTTTAAGCTTGTAAAACTAGTATTTTCGGGGATGACAAAGCCGACTTTTCAGCATCATTACTCAGATACCATTCTAATATGATAATTTGTTGCGAAACATTTAGTATAATTTTCAATGTTGTACTTTTTAAGGTTTCTTTGATGAATAGAAAGTTCAAAAGAACAGCATTTGTTTAAAATAGAAAACGCCATGTCCAAGGGGTTTTGTTGGGCAGAAATAAGTGAACAAATAATGTTCTAGTGACCTGTTTAAATATCTCATCCTCCTCTCTGCGTCTCCTTTCCTCTATCTGCCGCCTTCCACTCTCCTCCGCCTCACGAATACGCCGATCTCTCTCAGCCAATAGCGTGAAGGCATGGATTCGCCTTTCCTCCTGCAGCCGGACCAACTCTTTAGACAAAAAGTCCAGCATGTCCACGATCACTCCCCCAGACAGGCCAGCTATACAGGACTCAATCTGAGACACCTGAGCGAAAGACAGTGGGAGAAGGAATAAGAAGAATCTATTTCATAATTTAGTTATTATAGCTTATTATAGTTAATTCTTGCATCATTGTTTTGTTCAAATGATTGTATTTATTTAGACCACAAACACTCAATTATTTAAAGGGCTCAAACATATTTTGAATAGATTTTTTTTGTCCTGCGATTATAAAAAAAAAAAAAAAAATAGACTTAAATGTATGCTATGCTGCACTTTTTCATGACTTATCAATCAATTTATATCAAAATATTCTCCACAAATGGTTAAGATCAGACTGTAATGATCAGTGACTTTGTTAAAAATAACTTACAGTACTTTTAATAATTTTCACTGCTGGGGCAGAGGGAGGAATTTTGAGTTCTGAAAATTACTGTAAAAATATATGAACATTGTTTATATTACAAAAAATCTGACACTTCATGACATGACCCACGAGAAGCCATGAAAGCCTGAAAATATCAGTGGTATATGTTACTGAGAGAAGTATGCAGTTTTATCTGTCAAAGTTCAAAAGGCACAGCAGGTGCTTATTGTCATATCTGAAGCATTTTTATCTCCGGTCTTACTCTGTCAGACTGCGTGACTCTCTGCTTCTGCAGGGCGAGTGTGACCTGTTTTTCTGCCTCCTTCTTGTCCTGTTCCTCCTTCTGCAGTGCGTGGGTGGTACGCAGTTCTTGGATCAGTTCCAAACGTTTCTCTTTTCCCTCGAACATCTGACAACCATCAAACGTTTTTATCCATTCGGATCAACAACTACACAAGACATCAGTTAAAACATGCTCCACCAAGCTTTACCTGATTCTGGGTGGATCTTCCTCGAAATACTTTCTGCAGAAAGATGATAGCCAGCTCCCTTTCCTCATCTCCCTGTTATAGATATATTGATATCTCAGAATGATAAATGAGATATAAAAGAATGACATAATGCATGATACAAAGAGAGTAAATGTCCACACATATACACCACCGTTCAAACGTTTTGGTCCAGTAAGATTTTTGAAAGGAGTCTCTTATGCTCACCAACGCTACATTTATTATTTAGTTATTCAAAAATATAGTAAAAACTGTAATATTGTGCAATATTATTGAAATTTAAATAAGCTTTTTTCTATTTGAATATATTTTAAAATGTAATTTATTCCTGTGATGCAGAGCTAAAATTTGTATTACTCCAATCTTCAGAATCACATGATCCTTCAGAAATCATTCTTTACTGTCACTTATGATCGATTTAATGTGTCCTTGCTGTATTAATTTCCTTCAAAAACAAAAACAAAACAACAACAACTTTTGAATGGCAGTGTGTGTTTCCTATGGTATCTGCAGGTCACTTTGGTTCTTTTAAGACCTTTGACAACATTGTGAAAAATACTTTTTATTCAGAAACAATATACTTTGAAAGAATTTACCCTTTGTGCAAACTGAATGTAAAGGGAAACCTGCATGTTAATTGCAATTAAATTATGAAGTATTATAGTTAAAATTTATATTAAATGCAATTAGAGTGCTTTTTGACACTTTAAGCTCTTACGTACATCATTATATGTAATTTCATGAATACTTTTATTGTCTTTGAAATATGGTAAAAAATGGCAAAAATATACTGCCGAGCATTTATGGTAGAATGACTAAAACTTGTATTCCATATAACTATATTTGTAACTACACATTAATGAAGTTGCAATTGAGTAAATTTAAAATATATCAAACTACAGTTAAAATTATATTACTTTAGAATGTGCTTTAGTATGCCAAAATAAGTGTATTTCTTTAAAGCACAACAAAAGAATATTAAAATATGACTTAAAATACACAAACTTTTAATTTGACATTATTATGAAAACCATGAAATTGCACTGTTTTTAGGTACACTTAAGTATGATTATTTCTTTGAAAATGTAAGTGAGTTTAGACAAGCACGTAGGTATGCTTATACCTAAAGCTACCCAAAGTGCATGCATTCAGACACGTTTTGACTTGCAAACTGCACGTCAGAAGGAAGCCCTGAATTGTCTACAGCATGAATGTGGGATGTACCTCAGGGGGCTCATCCACAACAGGGGTTAGGGGTCGCGGAGCAGGTTTTTCCGTCTTAAAGAGGAACCGCAGAGGCTTCTTTTCCACCCTGCAGACCTTTTCCTCTTTCAGAGCCTAGTGGGAAAGGACAGCTCAGGGTGATATCTGTCACTTCATGTATCTCTTCCCACAGTGTGAGTATGTGTGAAAAGCACCCAGCATCTCATTACCTGATGAGTCTTCATGAGCTCTAGTTCTCTGCGGGCTGAGCGTGTGATGAAGCCTTTAGTCACTTTGGGTCTTGGCACTTTAATTTGAGGCTCCATGACAGATGGAGAAAGACCTGCCTCCAGTTCTAACAGACCTAAGAAACACAGAGATGATACTGCAGGCCTTTACAACTTATTTTTAACAATAAAAAAAGAAGTCAGTGGTGTGTTAGCTAGTGTAATGTGTGTGAAAAGATCCAACCCTAAGTCTTTACACTCACCTAAAGGATTATTAGGAACACCAAACTAATACTGTGTTTGACTTACGCCTTCAGAACTGCCTTTTGATTCAACAAGGTGCTGAAAGCATTCTTTAGAAATGTTGGCCCATATTGATAGGATAGCATCTTGCAGTTGATGGAGATTTCTGGGATGCACATCCAGGGCTTGAAGCTCCCGTTCCACCACATCCCAAAGATGCTCTATTATTGGGTTGAGATCTGGTGACTGTGGGGGCCATTTTAGTACAGTGAACTCATTGTCATGTTCAAGAAACCAATTTGAAATGATTCGAGCTTTGTGACATGGTGCATTATCCTGCTGGAAGTAGCCATCAGAGGAATGGTACATGGTGGTCATAAAGGGATGGACATGGTCAGAAACAATGCTCAGGTAGGCCGTGGCATTTAAGCGATGCCCAATTGGCACTAAGGGGCCTAAAGTGTGCCAAGAAAACATCCCCCACACCATTACACCACCACCACCAGCCTGCACAGTGGTAACAAGGCATGATGGATCCATGTTCTCATTCTGTTTATGCCAAATTCTGACTCTACCATCTGAATGTCTCAACAGAAATCGAGACTCATCAGACCAGGCAACATTTTTCCAGTCTTCAACTGTCCAATATTGGTGAGCTTGAGCAAATTGTAGGCTCTTTTTCCTATTTGTAGTGGAGATGAGTGGTACCCGGTGGGGTCTTCTGCTGTTTTAGCCCATCCGCCTCAAGGTTGTGCATATTGTGGCTTCACAAATGCTTTGCTGCATACCTCGGTTGTAACGAGTGGTTATTTCACCAGTCAAAGTTGCTCTTCTGTCAGCTTGAATCAGTCGGCCCATTCTTCTCTGACCTCTAGCATCAACAAGGCATTTTCGCCCATAGGACTGCCGCATACTGGATGTTTTTCCCTTTTCACACCATTCTTTGTAATCCCTAGAAATGGTTGTGCGTGAAAATCCCAGTAACTGAGCAGATTGTGAGATACTCAGACCGGCCCGTCTGGCACCAACAACCATGCCACGCTCAAAATTGCTTAAATCACCTTTCTTTCCCATTCTGACATTCAGTTTGGAGTTCAGGAGATTGTCTTGACCAGGACCACACCCCTAAATGCATTGAAGCAACTGCCATGTGATTGGTTGATTAGATAATTGCATTAATGAGAAATTGAACAGGTGTTCCTAATAATCCTTTAGGTGAGTGTATAATATTTTGAACTGGAAAGATTTTTTAATCCTGTTTCTTCATCCATCATGTATGGAAGCACATAATAAAACAATTGAAAAGATAATTGCAACTTGTATCTCTCTTAAAATGTAGCATTTTTATCACAATTGTAAGTTTACATCTCGAAATATCAACTTGCAATTGCGAGTTATAAAGTCAGAATTGCGAGATATAAACAAAATTAAACTATATATTGCAATTCTGACTTTTATTCTCACAATTGTGAGTTTATATCACGCAATTCTGAGGAAAAAAGTCAGAATTACGAGATAAAAAGTTGCAATTACCTTTTTTATTTTTAATTCTGTTGTGAAACAAGCTTCCAAATCCAAAATGTTATTATATTAAACATAATATTAAATAAAAAAGAAAGAATTAAGAAAGAAAGAAAATCTTTAAATTAAAAAAAATTATTTTACAAAGAATTATATGAAAATAAAAATATCAGTACATGTGAAGAAATAATAATTAACAAGAAATGTTACTGTGTCCTGAATAGTCAGAGAAAAAAACAAAAAACAACCAAGCTGATCTGCAAACAGAAGCAGACCTTGATACGTGCTGAGAAAGTGACTCTTGACCACATTGCGGTTGGAATTTCGCTCAGGGAACTGGCCAATCCGAGACAGAGGAGCGTATGTCTGAGACCCATAATCTGAATAATCCTTTATAATATCACGTCTCTCCAGCTTTCCCTCCACATTCCTCCGCTTTGCCAGAAGCTTCCGTATTGCTGTGAGAAACATGAAGATGTTAGATAAAATGCTGTCTTTAAATACGTTTTTAAATGCTTATTTCATAAATCAGGGTAATCCGATTTAAACATGTAATCTGATTTAAACACAAATGTGTCCTGACAGTTCTCAATACATGCTATGCTTTATTTAGTTAAAGATTTGAATAAGTGATTTTGGGAATGATGACTTTTTATCATGCCTCATAAAAAAACAACAGAATAAAAGCCTACAATCACAGTTATCCCCATTCAAAATGACTAGAAAATAATAATTCTTCTTCTTATTATTATTCACAATCTATTTTATTTTTGAAATTATAATAATTAAAACAGTAAAGAAATATATTACTGTTGAAATAATATTATTGTACTGTAAAATAAAAAAATTAGTATTTCATAATAATAATAATAATTTTGTCTTTTTTGCTTTCAAACGTTAAACTACAGAGCTTAAATTTTGGCATACAAATGCTGGGAGAGCTGAAAGTTTCTCTTTTGTTGACAAAAGATTTATACATTATTCTCATTACAAATTTGGGAAGATACTTTGTGTGTGTTGCATTTTTCAATGCAAGCCTGAGACTGAAAACACTGGATCATGAGCTGCTTGCATATAAATCAACACAATGCCACACTCATTCTGAAACACACAACGCATCAGACTATATATTTACATTCTAAAATACATGCATTAAATATGGAAAAATCACATCCCTGTTATATACACTATATTGCTAAAAGTTTTGGGACACCTGCCTTTTTAATATGGAGTTGGTCCACCCTTTGCAGCTATAACAGCATCAACTCTTCTGGGAAGGCTTTCCACAAGGTTTAGGAGTGTATTTATGGGAATTTTTGACCATTCTTCTAGAAGCGCATTTGTGAGGTCAGGCACTGATGTTGGACGAGAAGGCCTGGCTCGCAGTCTCCGCTCTAATTCATCCCACAGGTGTTCTATCGGGTTGAGGTCAGTGCTCTGTGCAGGCCAGTCAAGTTCCTCTACACCAAACTCGCTCATCCATGTCTTTATGGACCTTGTTTTGTGCACTGGTGCGCAGTTGTGTTGGAACAGGAAGGGGCCATTTCCAAACTGTTCCCACAAAGTTGGGAGCATGAAATCGTCCAAAATGTCTTGGTATGCTGAAGCATTAAGTGTTCCTTTCACTGGAACTAAGGGGCCAAGCCCACCCCCTGAAAAAGTACTGTTCTCCTGGCAATTGCCAAACCCAGACTCGTCCATCTGATAGCGTGATTCGTGACTCCAGATAACATGTCTCCACTGCTCTAGAGTCCAGTGGCGGCGTGCTTTACACCACTGTATCCGTCGCTTTGCATTGCACTTGGTGATGTAAGGCTTGGATGCAGCTGCTTGGCAATGGAAACCCATTTCCATGAAGCTCTCTACGCACTGTTCTTGAGATTATCTGAAGGCCACATGAAGTTTGGAGGTCTGTAGCTATTGACGGCAAGAGTTGGCGACTTCTGCGCACTGTGCGCCTCAGCATGCGCTGACCCCACTCTATGATTTTACGCCAGAACTTCGTGGCTGAGTTGCTGTTGTTCCCAATTGCTTCCACTTTATTATAATACCACTAACAGTTGACCGTGGAATATTTAGTAGTGAGGAAATTTCAAAAAATTCACTTATTGTACAGATGGCAACCTATCACGGTACCACGCTTGAATTCACTGAGCTCCTGAGAGCGACCCATTCTTTCACAAATTTTTGTAGAAGCAGTCTGCATGCCTAGGTGCTTGATTTTATACACCCATGACCATGGAAGTGATTGGAACACCTGAATTCAATTATTTGGAGGGGGTGTCCCAATACTTTTGGCAATATAGTGTATAAACTATGGTCTCAAAGCAAATACAACAACACTTCACATCTGATTCCATATGGACTGACATAAAAACAATGGGCCCTTTATCTAACTGTGGCCTCACAAATGATGTAGTCTTTGCGTATCTTCTTAAGCCGCGCCTCCTTCTCTTGCTGGTGCTGGGAAAAGCTCACGTCCAGTCGCTCCATCTTGACCTCCTCCTGCTTCTCCTCCCTCTGACGCAAGAGCTGCACCAGCAGGGTCAGTCGTGCCTCCTGCAGTCTAATAAAACACACGTGAAACAAAAGTCAGCATGTACGTGTTTGTGCATTGCAGAAGTACAGAGAGTATTTATTTATACTGTTGTTAAAGGATTAAGTTTACCCCAAAAATGTATATGGAACTCTTATGCATAATACAGGGGCGTAGCCATTATGATGAGTAAATAACAGTTGTTTAAATTATTTTAACGTAATTACAAAATTATTATAACATCTCAAATACTAAAATAAATCAAATTTGTTTTTTTACAGTGAGGAGTTTGATTGACAGCTGTGTTAGTCTCATGCATGTCGCGCCTGTGAGTTCATGAAGTGTGTTTGCCTATTCACTTGGCCTATAATTTGCAGTTTTTTGTTAGAACAGCAGGGATGCAAAATTCTATAAAAAGGACTTTTAAAAACTTGCATTGACGCAGGAGAGAAGCCATTCATTAGCCTGCAAGTAACACTTTTCAATTCGCAGGTTCATTCTGTAAACCCTGGAACACACTCTCAGAAGAAATAATGTATAGTGTAGGGGTAAGATGCGTGGCATAAGTTTTCTCTACTTCCTTTTCCCATCACATATCATATCGGAAAAGCGTGTTGTAACCGCTGCTCATGTTTTTTATGTAGCTTGGTTGTAGCTACAGTTTTGGGTTATGAATAGTGACGTGGTAATTTTACAAGGTGTGTCCTACAATTGATTTATTTTTCAATAGGATCAAAGAAAATAAGATTGAAATGACCTGAATATTGAGTCTGTCCGTTTTTGTACCTAAATGCACAGCCGTAATTTGCGGGTGCCCCCACCACTGCACAATTCACTTTTTTTGGCAAAATATTCCTACAGGTAGAGCTCACTTCTCTATCTCCTCTTCTCTGAAGGCCCACTCCTTCCTCTCCATCTCCTCCATCATCCTTCTCCTCTTGTCAAGCTGAGAGAGGTCGTCCAGTGGGGGTAGAGTTGCCTCCCATGCTCTCTTCATTCTTGCCCTCTCGATCATCTCCACTTCTGCCAGCCCTGCAGGCAGCCCACGGCCTGGAAAACAATCAGTGATAAGGGCCATTCACAAAAAACATTAACATTACAACAATATTAGCATCCACACAAACGGATGCTAACGTTCTGTTCATCAAAAGCTCACTAGTTTTGTCGTCTGCTGCTTTAAAGTAGGAATGAAATGGAAGTTGTGATAGTCTTTTCTTCCCTATTGTGACATACAATAAAGACAAGTGAAAAAATGTAGGGCTAGACATGGTTTTCTTTATGAGGAATTAACTGGATCATTGTCGTGATCTCATGTGATTGACAGGTTGTCCCACCCTCATGCCAGTTAAATAAACAAGATATTTTGATTAAAGGTTAATATGGCACATGAGAAAAAAAAGAAAGAATGATGTACGCAGATAAATTATTTATAATAAAAACTGCAAAAAAAAAGATTTTAAATGCTCAAGCTCTTTAAACTTGGGTGGATTCTGACTGGCAGTGTTTTTATCGTTCATCAGCTGGAAAATGTTATTCTGTGTTTTTATTATAGTTGTGCTGTGGACTTCATTTTAAAACTTTATAGTTATAGTTATATTTGGTGTTAATGGGCCTATAGTCGACACCTCGGTCAACCTGAATAGGAGCTAGTGAGAGTCAGTATAATGCATAAAATAAATGCGATTATATTATATTTATGTGGTTTACCCCATTTGAGTGTGGCCAGTGTGAGCAGCTCAGGGAAGGCTGTCCCGGGACGAACCACATGGTCTGGAGTGAAGGGGTCTGTCTGTGTCTCACTCTCCCGATAGTCAGTCTGAACTCCCACGCTCCGCTGGAACGGAGTGGGGGGGCGTTTATCATCTCCATTAGGAGCAGAAAGCAGGTCAGATCTGTGAGAAAAATAGTGCAGACTCAGAAGAAAGTCAAGTATTTGATACATCTATTAACAGATCAAGGCTGAAATGACTTACTTTGTCAAAGCAAATACAACATCAGGAGGAAACTGCTGAGCAAAAGGAATAAGAGGACTGAGAGAAAGACAATGGGAGGAAAAAAGGGATAAAGAGAAAATCATTTTTATATGCTTTAACTGTTCAAAGAATTCTATCTAAATCAAACTGTTAAAACTGGTGTCACTCACACTCATTTTTCTGTAAATGTGTCTTACCGTTTGAAAAACTTCCAGCGGTCCACTCCAGTCACATCAGCAGGGTTCAGTCTATCGATATGAACCCCAGACACAACCCTTACACAGACACAAAAATATAAAAATTATTCATTCATTTGCAATTTCAGCATTCACCGCCATTCAAAAGTTTGGGGTCAGTAAGTTTTTTTTTTTTTTTTCTAAAGAAATTAAAGGGAACCTATTATGCCCATTTTTTTAAAGTCTATTAGAACATGTTTTCTTGCTTGATTTTTCAACAAAAAAACAAAAAACATTATTTTTCTGATTGGTAAGCTTGATCAGTATGTTGTGATTGGTCAACCACTTCGAGTGTGTTTCGGAACACTTATATGTATACACCGTTGTATATAATATAATTATAGAAAAGAACACTCAAGACCACTTTAGCTTTGCCAAGTCATTTGTTTATTTTGTTTTTGGTTGATGGATTGCTCATGCATCTTGTTTATTAAAACTGCACTTGGGTTCTCACCTCACGATGCAATACGATTCACAATACTAATTTCACGATACGATTTTCTCACAATTTTTTTTTTACAAAATGAGATTTAAGAAAAATTATAAAATGAAAGTGTCCTTTTTATTTCTCAGACAAAATTCTGCATATTTCTTTGTAAAATTTTAATATATATTTTATAATAACTCAATGGAAAAGTCCCTTCAAGAAGATCTACCAATGGTGTTTTCTTGGGAGGGGGTTGTTTCAGCTTCTTCACCCTTATCCTGCACTGAGGAATAGCAGAAATAAAAAGACTAGGTACAATTTAAGTACAACAGTGACAGGGGTTTCACATTGTTATAAAGGCAAGATTTTAATTATAATTTGTATCATTACACTTGAAAAACAGAACATATTTAGATAAATATGCCATAATTATTGAAAAATTCCATGTACACTTTTAGAGAAAGAGATAGTAAAATAAATACAACACCTGGCTCTGCAACAGCATAGAGTTCTCTTTCAGTCTGTGGAATACATCCTCGCGCTGGTGTCTTTTTCTTGATGAGGAAGAGCCTGTGGCAAACGCCTTCGACGCCGCCAGTGGGGCTGCAAATCTGCCGGTCAGAGTGGTTTGGCCTATTATCTATTCACATGCAGACGGAGCTGACAGGAGCCTCTCACTGTGGTGATTATTAGTCTTCGGAAAGTCAAAATGCCACCACACCTCCGATTTGAGTCAATGTAAACTTTGGTTCATGTCTGTCATACTTATGCTGCCTTCACGTGCTATCGGAATTATCGTAAATACGAGTTTCCGAGGTAAAAATTGCACATGAACTCCCCCACATTCTGAAACTTGAATGCAATGAGCTCGTAATCACGACTTCAGAAGTCGGAATTATCAAATTTCCGATAGCACGTGAAGGCAGCATAAGTCACTTTTCATGTCGTCTTGCCATGTCTTGTGCGCCCCTAGTCTTCTCATTGGTTTATTCTGGTCATGTGTCATGTTCTCTGATTGGTTCATTGTCTTGATTGTGCACAGGTGCCCCTTGTCTGCTCATTAGTCGTGTGTGTGTATATAGCCCTCTTCTTTCATGGGTCCTTGGTCTAGCTTTGTTTGTGTAACCCATTGTGGTGAGTTGGTTTGGTCATGTCTAGTTCATACGTCAATTCATGTTTAGCTTTGCCAAGTCTTTTGTTTTTGGTTCATGGATTGTTCACATATCTTGTTTAGTAAAACTGCACTTGCGTTCTCACTACAACTCGCCTCAAGCTCTTTAAATTTGTTACACTCCCTTGGAGTGACTTTGTGCTTTGATACTTTGCAGATCTTTTTCATGCTCAAACAGCAAGATTACACACTATGTAAAAAAAAATTAAAAAGCATAATAGGTCTTTCAGCAGAAATTCAGCATTCAATTGATCAAAAGAGACAGTAAAGACATTTATAAAGATTGGAGTCATGTGAGTAATGGCTCAAGCCACTATTTACATTTTAAAATAGGCCTATATATTTTATATTGTAATATTTCCCAATATTACCGTTTTACTGTATTTTTGACCTTTCAAACAAAATAAAAAAAATCTTGACCCCAAACGTTTGAACACTATAAATTGCGAGAAGTGCAAAAAACAATTACGAAAAAAGATTAAAATATCAACCAAAAAAAGAATCCACAAACAACAAAGACTAAATACTGTAACTCAAATAAATAAATAAATAAACAGCCAAATCATTTGGTGGAGACTTTGTGAGGGAAATTTGCAACAACAAAAAAGCAAAATGTCACAATGCAAAAAAGAGTTTTCTTCAACCAATATATATATATATTTTTTCTTTTGATTTTGAGATTAAATGTCCTGGGCATGTTTTTGTGTGTTTCACCCATTTACTATAATATATATAAAGTACCATTGTCTTCATATGGTTTTCAGAGAGAATTTTACCCTGTCAGTTGCTGCAGGGCCTGCCTCCTCTGGTCAGCGTAGCCCCGCCAACGCCGGTCAATGAACGCAGGCACAGGGTCAGTGGATTCAAGGCGTAAGGTATAACGGGGGTGGTGTGGAAGATTACTAAACATGGAGTTAAACTCTGGGACCTTCCGCTAATAGAAACAAAACAAAATTGTTTGTACTCTTAAAATGACATATGGGTCATATCATACATTTTTGGCACACTTATGTTTTTGTTTACATACACCTAAACTATAGACAAAAAAAAACAAAAAAGCATACTTTGACAGGTCATCTCAACTGAAAAATGAATGAAAATGAAAACTTTTAAATTATAAATGTAAAAAACATATAATATTGTTTTATATATATATATATATATATATATATATATATATATATATATATATATAAAAACACCTGTCATAACTGAGTGTTTAATGACCTTTTTCCACTTTTTCCTCTAACCTTTAGAATGAAACAGGCTGTCAAAAAGTAGCATAAGTACAGAAAAAGATGTTTCTCCAGTTTACTTTTTTCTAGGAAGGCCGTTGTCTGGCTATCACCAGACCAGGCTCAATCTTTTAAGATTGAACATTGGTCTGGGGAGTCTGCTCTGTATTTTCTACTGCACAAGAGGCGTGATCAACGGGCATTCAAATGACTCTGTTCGCAATTGGATAGTCCTTCAACCAATCAGACCAACAATCCATCGCTTCTCTATCTGTCATTGGCTGAATCTGAAATCGCCCCCTAAACCCTCATTCACTAATCCCTATGTTAGTCCACTAATACAGTTCACTTGAAGGAGTGAATGAAAACGAGTGCGTCAAGTCGGACAGCCGTTGAGTTTCCATCGGCTGTACACTCGTTATTGCAGTGCAATGTGGGATTGAATGAGCGCACTCAATAATGTCCACTATGGTTTCGGACACCGCTACAAAATGGCTGTCCCTTCAAATAGTGCACTATAGGGGGCGATTTCGGATTCAACCACTGTGTTAAACCCGCTAATAGCGCGCCAGGTGGATAAGCCGGTTTGTGATTGGTCCGGGCAAATTTGTAACAGAAGCAGGATAGAAATATGTACAGGTTTTATATGTACAGAAATATCGCCAGCAGATCGGGCTGGGTTTACCCAGTCTAAGAAGGCCGCTTACTGTAGTTCTGAAAGTTACAGAATGTTTTGTTCAAACCTTGAATGCTCAAGGTTTCTGATGTATTTAGAATGAAGCAAAAAAAAAAAATGTCATGTTTATTGAAGATTTTCAAATAACTAAATTATATCACAAAACAGTCATTCTCAATGACTCACTGTAACTGTAACTAGAGCTTAGCAAAAGAGCTTACCTTGTCATCTCTTTGCATTCATGTGTGCCGTTAATATCAAATCAATTTGAATGTGTTCCCTAATCTATGCTTACAATCCTGAGGATTGTAATATTATAACAAAAATGATATTATGAGAACAAGAGTCATAGAGGAATTTGTGGCCCGATTTCCCTACACAAGATCAAATTCATGATGTGATAATGACTGGCTGTTCAAGACAGATAATTAAATAAAAAGTATAACAAATAAGTAAATAAATGGATCTGGAATGTTGATAGTTGATTTGAGAAATTGTGTGAGAAGAAACTAGCACGGTGAAGAAACTGGCTGCCAGGGACAAATGCATTCTACTTTTTAGCGCCCATTATATTTAATTATGTGACCACATAGTGCTGCGATTGACCAATTAGAGTCAAGTGTTCCAGACAGACCTGTAATAAGTCAAAATAACCACTTCAGTGTCTGCAGGGTCTACCTTTTCCATTTATTCCAATAATCTAAAATAATTTAGCAGTTCAGACTTTTTTAGCATTTTACCTCTTTGCCAACCTAACAGTGTTTTTCTCTCTTTAAACCAGAGTGAGTCTTTTTATACAACAATTTATTATCCTGTTCTATTTACTATCTGCCTATTTATCCTAAATGCTAATACTATCCTTTGTAGCAGCAGCTGTGAATTGTCATAGTTTCATAAAAACACTTCTGGAAAAGAACGGTGCTTATTTCTATTGAATGTGCACTTGTAGTGTACTTCAAATATATATATTTCTTATCTTTTAAGTAATTTTAATAAGTGTGCTGTAATAATGTCAAATTAAAAGTTTTACTTTGAAGAACAATAATAATAATAATAATCATTTGTTGTGCTTTAAAAAAAGTCAACTTATTTTGATGTGTGACTAAAGCACGTACAACTTGATTATAGTTTTAACTATATAAAGTTAAAATAAAGTTAAAATTGTAATATATTAAATGTTCTTAATTGCAGTTTCATCATAACAAATGTAATTACAGATATTTTTAAATACAATATATTCAAGTCTCAATAGAATTGGCATTGAAGTTTTAGTTTACCATAAATGTGTCTCTTTTGTTTCAAAGACAATAGAAATAATTATGAAATTACAAACTCTGGTGATTGGGTGAAAAAGCCCCATAGAGTTCAGCTCAGATATAATATAAATGTAAACTAAAATAGCCTACATTTTCTTTTATTAGCGAATATCATACAGTTAAGTGTCCAAATACATTAAATTAAATTTGCACTTAAAGGGATAGTTCACCCAAAAATGAAAATTCTGTCATCATTCACTCACCCTCAAGTTGTTCTTTCTTCTGCTGAACACACAAAAAAAAGATATTTTGAAGAATATAGATAACCAAACAGTTGATGGACCCTACTGATTTCCATAGTATGTAAACAATACTATCGAAATCAATGGGGTCCGTCAACCATTTTATTACCAAAATTCTTCAAAATATCTTCTTTTGAGTTCAGCAGAAGAAAGAAATTAATACAGGTATGGAACAACATGAGGGTGAGTGAATGATGACAGAATTTAAAGGGATAGTTCACCCAAAAATGAAAATTCTGTCATCATTTACTCACCCTCATGTTGTTCCAACCCTGTATGAGTTTCTTTGTTCTGCTGAACACAAAAGAAGATAGAGTGAAGAATGTTTGTAACAAAGCAGATAAAACAACCAATGACTACCATAGTATTTTTTTTCCTACTATGGTAATCAATGGTTGCTCTCTCTGCTTGGTTACAAACATTATTCTAAATATCTTCTTTTGTGTTCAGAAGAACAAAGAAACTCATACAGGTATGGAACAACTTGAGGGTGAGTAAATGATGACAGAATTTTCATTTTTGGGTGAACTATCCCTTTAAATTTTTGGGTGAACTATCCCTTTAAGTGTTTTCTTTTTGGTCAAGTCGAGCGTTTTCGCCCAATCGCACGTCATAGAGTGGGGGAAAAAATGCATTGATGTTAAAATATATTTGGAAACAATATCAAAAAGTAAAAAACTTACAAGTAAGGCTACAGCTGTTAAAATGTCTTTCGCTTTTTTTTTTTTCTTCCTCGTATATTTTTCTTACCCCTGACATGTATTGTTATACTCTTGTATGTACAAAATGTTTTGTTCTTATTAAAAATAAATCAATAAATAAAAACGTAGGCTACACAAACGAACGTGACTTATTAGAGCTCGGTCACCCGTGTTGTGCTAGTGTCTGTAGTTTAGTGTAGTGGGAGAAATCAAATCACAAGTCCAGCTGTGCCCTCTCCTCCTGTGAGTTTCTATAAACAGGTTATTTACGCCACTCTATGCACTCTCATCTTCTCTTACCACTCGATCCAGTGAGGCCTGAGCTCGGAGGTTTTCCCTGGCGTGATCCACATCAGACGACAATGTATGTACTGGATCTAAAACAGCACCATCATCCACAATTCAATACTTATTTATGATAACGGCACACTATATAATCTCTTATGATAGCCTTGTCCTAAACTATATTTACATTTTAAAAGTCAAATGGTGATTTGTATCTGTATTCACATAACTCACCGTACAAATAATCATATGTCCTCTGTTGTTTGAAGCCCCCACTGCCCTCATTTTTCTTCTGAAATGTGCGTGTTACAGAGACGTTCATGTTTGCTTGTAATTAGCTGTCAGGCTATGTGTTTTATTTGTAAGACAAGTAACGTTAAGGGTTACCAGGGAGATCGTAAACATCCGTTCACGTCACTGCCTCTATAACACCGCCAGGGGGCAGACAATACAAACACACAAAACATCCGCATGTCAGAACCGTGATATGTAAATATGTTGTTTTTCCGGTCTGATGTAGCAGCTTTATATCACTAACTAGACACGTGGTTGTAGACATAGACTATTGGAAGCCAACTACTATAGTATGCACTTGCAGACACATGGAAGGTAAACTGAAAATCCCACTTTGTTTTGATAAATGGTATTTGGTGCCTTTTGAGTCCCCAGTAAAGATCATGATCTTATTGCAACAATATCAATTTAAAGCTGTCATAGATTTAACCATATTTAATTTGTTTTGTATATCTTGTGGGTGTAGCATATATATATATATAAAACAATATTATAAAATTTTTACATTTATAATTTAAAAGTTTTCATTTTCATTAATTTTTCAGTTGAGATGACCTGTCAAAGTATGCTTTTTTTGGTGTTTTTGTCTATATAATTTACATGCCGAGACGCTATAGCATTTTCTTTATAATATATGCCTGTTAAATCTGAGTTGTTTTACATCCAAGTTTCTAAGTCTAATATATATTGTATATATGTATGAGTGAGGCCTGAAACCGATCTGAGAATATCGGAATCCATGTGCTTTATTCCTGCTTACACATTCGCCAGTCATATCCGATCTGTGCCGCATGGGAGGATAAAATCGGAATTTGGTCACTGAACCATGCAGTGTAAATGCGGCCTTGTACTGACAGACATCTAGCGTGTAAGGGCATGTTTATGCAACCCTCCTGTTTGGGGTCAATTTGACCCCAGGCTGTTTTAGCTGTATAAAACAACCGTATGGTCTTTTGATTTCAATTGCAATTTCAGGGGCACTTCTAAAATATTTTGAAGCATCCTCTGCCACTGGTCAGGGTGAGCCACCCAGGTACCTGCTACACAGGACTCTGCTGGAATGGTCATGGTTAGAAGACAACTGGACAACTGCAATTTAATGTTTTTTAATTATTATATAATAATTTTAATATTTCCGATCATTTCTGAGTAGGCCTATGTGTTCCAATGCTATGTGCTTTGAGTAATGTGCCTATATGCTGTCTGATAGAAATGCCTGGAGCAGAACCCCCACTGAGCCCCACTGCTGAAGATGAGCCCACTGCTGAAGATGAGCCTGAGATTCAGACTGAGCTGGTTTGCAGAGGACAAATTAAGGTGCCACCTAGCTTTGTTTTCCGTAGGAATGAGAGTGATGGGAGAAGTTGCCACCACCAATATTTTAAGAAGACATTAGTAAGTGTTGAAAAGATAGCAAGAAGTTGGCTGATTTATTCAATGAAGCACAACAGCCCCTTTTGCTTCTGCTGCAAATTGTTTTCCAAGAGAAACATTGATTTAACAAGTGCAGGAATGGCAAATTGGAAACATGCGAGCGAGTACCTCACATCACATGAAAACAGTCCAGAACAACTCAATTGCATGAAAACAGGGAAGGAACTGTCAGTGAGGTTTAAATTCGGGGAAACTATTGATAAGCTGGAGATGGCACTTCTGGAGGGTGAGATGGAGAAGCCATCTGGGGAAGGGAAAACGCAACAAATCATTAAATGGTATGACCATACCCATAATCAATGGAAACTACAAAAAGCGGAATCAAGATTAAAATCTGAATGCGCAACTATAATCAGAAGTTCTGGTCTCCATTCTGCTTCCACCGATACACCCCCAGCTCAGCTGCCAGCCTCTTCAGAAGCAGGTCAATTTAGTAGTTATATAGTAGTATATTTTTTGTTGTGTTAATTTTCACATTAGTAATTAGTACTGTGAACCATTGTTAATTGAGTTTTTCTCTTAGTTTGTACCACTTTTATCTCACAAGATCTGAGGATCCACTAGTATACTGGGCTCAACAGAAGCATCAGTACCCTCACTTATACCAGCTGGCACTGGCATTTTTATGTTCCCCTGCATCCTCTGTTCCTTGCGAAAGGATCTTTTCCAAGGCTGGAGAGATTTTGTCCAAGAAGAGGAATCGTCTAAACCCCAACACACTTCAAAAAATTATAATCCTTCCTTCACCCACTCCAAACTGTTGTGTTGCAGTTTGCTACATTCCCAAGTCCCATAAGCACTACACTGTGTTAAAAATAGTAACGGTTCACTGCACAAAAAAAACAGTAACAATTCCTAACTTTTCCCACCCCAGACTGCTCGGTTGCTGTTTGCTGTATTAGCCTACACTTCCTCCACAATAAGCACTGCACTCAACACTTGTATGATGCATACTGTCACTATCCAAACAATCTATGAATAATTAATTAAATGTGTGCTGAGACAGTTGTAAAGTAAAGTCAGACAGAGAAATATACATATTTTAGGATTAATGGATTTGTCTGCTATTTTCTTTTGCACAGTAGCTAGGTGTCACTAGTGAGTAATGATGAATGAAGCTTTGGGTAATGAACCTTTTGGTGAAGCAATGGGCTGTGAGGTCTCTGTGGTTCAGGATGCCTCATTTTGCCATCACTACTACGACATGAGCATGAGTGATTAATGACGAAATTTAAATTTTTGGGTGAACTAACTCTTTAAGGTTAAAACCACTGGTCAAACCATCCAGATAATAACAATAGTCTAAGGCACAGGCAAACAGGGAAATCCAGGGAGACAGGCAGAAGATCAAGACCATGACACGGAAACCAGTAGCGCTTAGAAATACAGTGTAACACATAAAAGACTTAGCATTGAATGACTAAGGTTGCTTTCACATCTCTAGTTAGGTTCATTTGGTCTGAACCAAGAGCAAACAATTATACATTGTAGCATTTTTCAGCTTTTTTGGTTCCTTTTCTCACCACACTGATTGCTTTGATCCGAACCAGTTGAAACGATTCAAAATGCAGTCACATGACAACATCCACATCACTCATTGGCCATGGCGTATTTCCTAAACTGCGACTGCGCGGGCTGGTTTTGTCCCTGGCCATAATCTATTACATTGTTTGTATACACCACAATATGCAAACAATACATTTCTATAATGAATGGAATGCGGCTTGAAAATGACGCTCTAATGCACTGCAAACGGCGAGCGCACATTGCTTGTCACTTCAAGCGAAGATCACGCTGTTCTTGTGAGTTTTCGAAAGTTGGGACCTAATATGGTCATCAGACCAAATTTCTATGAGGCTCCGCACCTCCTCACTACTCCAAGTTTGTCCGCGAGCTGCCATGCTAAAGTGCGAACTGTCAACAAATACTTCCTCATCACATAATGCACAGCGCAGCTGACTACGGCAGCTGGTTTAGTCCAAAAATGATCAGTACTTTTTGCAGTTGGGTCTGTTCGAGGTCGGATCACGTTCTCACCACAAACAAACCACTCCAGAGTTCGTTTGAAAGCGTACCGAGACCACCTCTTTAAGGAGGTCTCGGTACACTTGTTTGGTCCGCTTTTGGTGCGCACCCAAGTGCGATTGCTGCTTGCACACCTGACCAAACGAACCGCACCAAAGGGGAAAACAAACTCTACTACGATTCAACCGAACTAAATGAGAAACCTGGAAAATGCTGCCTTCGGAGGACACATTTCAAGGCAGGAAGGCACCAAGGCACGTCCGAATCTAATGTTAGCTTCACTTCCTGTCTCCTAAGATGCCTTCATCTGATCGTTTTTTGAAGGCAGCATATTTGTATCCTTCGCTGCCTTTGATATCCCACAATCCTTGCTTTCCATTCTGTCAGTTTAGCTGGAAAAAAAGATGGCGTCCGAAAGTTGCGTTTGCTGGTCAGTTTGTGTGTAAATATACGTTTTTTTACCAACATTTTCTAACATCTTCTAACATCTTTCTAACATTTCTGACATCTTCTGATGTCATTTCTAGCGAGAAATTACTAATGTAGTAATTAAATATTTGTTTAGTTTTCACCAAAGCTCTGTCTATTGCTGTAGATCCTTAAAAGGTTACACTGCCTAAGAAGTCTGTCCGAATTCAGTTCATCTCTCATCCACCGCGATTGATTGGAATGTTATTTTTGTATTGGCCGGCCCGATCAGTGAATAACCGCGAACCATACATACACACACACACACACACGCGAGAAAGGAATGTTATTTTTGTATTACTTGGTCGGCCCGATGTGAATATAACTGCGAACCGTACACACACACACACACACACACACACACACACACGCTTGGTCGGCCCGATCAGTGAATATAACCATGAACCGTACACACACACATACAAACACACACTTTGCGAGCCTGGCGTTACAAGTCAGAGTCTGATCACGAATGAACCAATAACATCTCAAATAAAGTATTATCCAGCCTGACAGCGTGCTAAGGTATGTAATCAATAGATATCAAACGATCTGTAACAATGCAATACTATCACATATAAAAACATGTTTTACTCACATAAGTGTGTTGCACCGTTCCTGTCGGATCCAATATACAAGGCACAGCATTGTGTTTTAATCTCAATATGTCTGCAAATCCAGTCTTGACCTGTATCTTTTTTACAATTGATTCAGCGGTGAAATGAAGCGAACAAACGTGCAATGTCTTTACCACGTGAGCTGGAACTTCATTAAAAATAAAGTTCAACCACTCATTCCTAATAGTAAGGAAGCTTATGCAGGGACTGTGTTCTTCCACAACCAGGCACAGCACAATGTATTACTCTCTTCGTCATGTTTATAGCTTGGTAGCGCGATCCGTCCGTTTAGCTCCATGAGTCAGTGGGCGGGGTTACATAATCAGACGTAAATATTTATCTGTTAAGGCGGCATTTCTGCGTCCTATTACGTCAGTGGTCAACATATTCTGAGAGCTCTCGTTTTCTGGGCCTGGTGTCAATAAAAGCTTTTCTTTGACTAACAAGGAAGTTTTCAGCTTTGAAACTTACAGGATATTCTTATATCACGATGAACTTTTAAATATCAAAGTCTCAAGGGAAAGTTGATTTCTCAGTTCATCACCCCTTTAAGTGAATACATTTTTCCCCTCCCCTTACAATTTGTGACATTGTTGAGATCTCTTTTAAAGGTGCCCTAGAATGAGTTGAAACAATATTATACATTGTTCTCTGATATCTACATAGAGGGTAGATATCAAACACACAAAAATAATGGCAAAAATTGTCCAGACACGGTTTTACCGGTCCATTTACAACCCTAGAAATTGTCCCTAGAAAAAAATTGTCTGTTTTTGCCTTATTTGGAAGGGTCGTGAATATTAATGCAGAGTTCTGCTCTGATTGGCTGTTTCACTGCGCGGCTCATTTAAGTAGCAGCAAACACATCTATACTGTCTGTCATGACAATGGAGAGATTATGCATCCAACCTTAAATGTTTGATCCTGTTTCTGACGAAGATGCAGATTTTGAGCAACAACCAATTATTTTGAGATTGGAAATGGACGCTTCTGAGTGGTAAGTTTAGTCTTTATTTTCAGTAAGAACCTGCAAAACGTAACATCATTACTATAACTTCAGCCTACATGTGAACTAGCATATAACATTAACTTAACATGTTAACTCATAACGTCAGCAGTCACAACTTTTTTTTTAGCATTGTAAAAATATTTTAATCATTATAAAGCGTCGCCGTATGATTTTACAATGATAGCTTCCTCACTTTGAGCCACAAGCTCTAAACAGCGAACTGGTTAGCGCGTAAATATGTTGTTTGTACAGTACAGTAACTTTTTTTTTGTTTGTACAAATTGACTTGATGCCTTGTCAAATGACTATCATTTCAACTTAAGTGGTGGAGAAGGTGACGTTAGCTAGAAGGAACGAGTGAGCTTTAAGCATCTAAACAAACGTAGTTAGCTCCTGAGTTATGTGTTGATGATGAAATATAGGCTAAATTATAATTCTATATGACAAAAGGGATTTCCATATGTATCTACAGTTGTATTTTGTACAACCCCAAATCAGAAAAAGTTGGGACAGTATGGAAAACGCAAAAAAAAAAAAAAAAAAAAGATTTCTAAATTTACTTTGACTTGCATTTCATTGCAGACAATATGAACACAAAATATTTCATGTTTTGTCTGGTCAACTTCATGTAATTTATAAATATGCATCCTTTCCTGTCATTCAGACCTGCAACACATTTCAAAAAAAGTTGGGACAGTAAAGCATTTACCACTTTGTAATGTTGCCATTCCTTTTCACAACACTTAAAAGACGTTTAGGGACCGAAGACACCAAGTGATGAAGTGTTTCAGGTGTAATTTTGTCCCATTCTTCCTGCAAACAAGTCTTAAAGGTCCCGTTTTTCGTGTTTTTTTGAAGCTTTGATTGTGTTTACAGTGTGCAATATAACATGTGTTCATGTTTCGCGTGTAAAAAAACACAGTATTTTTCACACAATTTACTTATCTGTATACTGCTGTTTTCACTGTCCTCAAAACGGCTTGAAAGATTTCCCTGTTCTATGAAGTCCCTCCTTCAGAAATACATAACGAGTTCTGATTGTGCCAGCGGTTCCCGTGTTGTAATTGGACAGCAGCTTAGCACATGCAGAGCGCACGTTACCGGAAAGGTCACGCCTCTCACCATAACGGGGATGCATGCGCTCAATGATCTCTAAGTACAGCGTCCCTGGGAAAGCCAAACAAAGGTGACTTGACTCCGGGATGAAAATAACAGCGTCTCGACGACATGGCAACAAACAAACTATACGAACGCAACCGAACGCAACACTTCCTATTCTCCACGCGGGAGCAACAAGACCACGCCCCCTTTTTCGCGCGTTCTTGTGGGCGGAGGTTAGTCGACATACTGCTCTACTGACGTAATTAAAGCTGGAAATACCAGGATGTAGTCCTAACCAGCCGTTTGCTGTAGGCTTTGAAAGGGAACTTCTGTTAAATAAAATATCTCGCTTGGCATTGAACTTTGAGCTTTATAATTTTACAGGTATTATAAATGCTCTAACAGCAACATTACACACTAACTAAAGTTTGAAAAATGAGATCACGAAGAACAGGACCTTTAAGGTGGGCAACAGTACGGGGTCTTCGTTGTCGCATTTTGCGCTTCAAAATGCGCCACACATTCTCTATTGGAGACAGGTCGGGACTGCAGGCAGGCCAGTCAAGTACCCGTACCCTCTTCCTCCGCAGCCAGGACTTTGTAATGTGTGCAGAATGTGGTTTTGCATTGTCTTGTTGAAATAAGCATGGACGTCCCTGGAAAAGATGTCTTCTTGAAGGCAGCATATTATGCTCCAAAATCTCTATGTACTTTTCAGCATTAATGGTGCCTTCACAGAAGGTCAAGTTACCTTTGCCAAGGGCACTGACACAACACTGGCATTTGGACTTGTTGCTGGTAACAGTCTGGATGATCCTTTTCTTCTTTGGTCCGGAGCACACGGCGTCCATTCCTCCCAAAAAATACCTCAAATACTGATTCATCTGACCACAGTACACGTTTCCACTGTGCGATGGTCCATCCCAGATGCCTCCGAGCCCAGAGAAGTCGACGGCGCTTCTGGACACTGTTAACATACAGCTTCCTTTTGGCACAGTAAAGTTTTAACTGGCATTTGTGGATGTATCTACGTATTGTGGTACTTGACAAAGGTTTCTCAAAGTAGTCCTGAGCCCATGTGGTGATATCGCTTATAGATGAATGACGATTCTTGATGCAGTGCCGCCTGAGAGATCGGAGATCACGGTTGTTCAGCTTAGGCTTGCGCCCTTGTCCTTTACGCACTGAAATTCCTCCAGATTCCTTGAATCTTTTAATTATGTTATGCACTGTTGAATGTGAAATATCCAAATCTCTTCCTATCTTTCTTTGAGGAACATTGTTTTTAAACATTTCAATAATTTTCTCACGTATTTGTTGGCAAACTGGCGATCCTCGGCCCATCTTTGCTCCTAAAGGAGTATACCTTTCTTGGATGCTGCTTTTGTACCAAATCATAATTACAATCACCTGTTGACATCACCTGTTTCAAATCACATCATTATTTAACCATTTTACCTCATTACTAGCCCTAAATTTCTCCTGTCCCTTTTTTGAAATGTGTTGCAGGTCTGAATGACAGGAAAGGATGCATATTTACAAATGACATGAAGTTGACCAGACAAAACATGAAATATTTTGTGTTCATATTGTCTGCAAGTCAAAGTAAATTTAGAAATCTTTTATTTTTTTTCACTTTTTTTATTTATTTGCGTTTTCCACACTGTCCCAACTTTTTCTGATTTGGGTTTGTAGATTTTTATGACAACACTGGCAGGAAATAATATTAACCATTGTCATTTGACATTTGTCATACTGTGTGCTACTTGGAGTTTCCTATTGTTACTGTACTAGCATCTTGCATTAGATCTAGACAACGCAGGGGATATTATCGTTAATGTTGTCTCACTAAGAAACTTTCAATTTAATCAGAAATTGCTACTTACTGCTTGCGTGAATAGTTGGATTTGCCCCCTTCTTCTAGCCTGGGACAACCCAGACAACTTCCGGCAAATTTAGATTTGCTCTTCAAGTAGTCTGGCAAAGAGCCCATTCAAGCCCATTTCTAATCCGTCGAAATCGCAGCACCAATCAGAAACGTTGGGTCGGGCTTTACACGATGATGACAGTGCAGCGATGGTGAAGCAGATTTTGTACATTACAAAGATGGATGCCGCCATGGAACATCACTCGTTCGAATCAGCTATCGCGTCTGTTTTTAGCGATTTACATTTTTCCTTTTCGTTAAAACCTGAGCAAAGAACAACACTCGAAGTCTTCATATCTAAAAAAAGATGTTATCGCTGTCTTACCGACTGGATTCGGCAAAAGTCTGATATACCAGCTTGCCCCTTGGTGGCTAAACTAATGGGTCTTTAGCGAGAGCCGTCTGGTAGTGTTAATGTTTCACAAAATATCTCCGTTTTATGTCCTTTTCAGGTGAGAATGTAGTTGTTTAAAGCTCAAATCTGTGGTTTATTTATAAAGAGCGCCTTTTTGAAAATGTTTGAGTTGTGAGCTCCAGTGGATCAGCGGCGCTCAATCGCTCATTAACCACACCGAGAGCAGCCTTTCCTCAGCCAGACCTTCTGCCGTTGGCTCTGATGTCTCTGTAGTGGTTAACCATAAGATATGATTCGTCTTGTGTAGATCTAACGGCTGATCTTTGCTCTCATTAATCTATAATTTGTTCCCTGACAGATCGTTTTGTCTGAGGGCAAAGTGAAGTTTCATAACTTTATATTTTTAAGCTATTAAACTTTACCGTTGTAGTCTCCTAACGCTGACTTTGTTTGACTGAATTGCTTTATTTATTGTATAGCTTCTTATACCTTTTACTTACTTTTATAATGGCTATTGATCACACATAAACTGACATTTGATGTTTTATAAACAAATTTCGGGAGAAGCACGTTCAGATAATTAAACCTAACTAAACACAAGTGGAGCACCCTCAGATAATTAAACCTAATTGAACATGGGAGGAGCACATTAAAACTAATCAGTCAATCAACGATAGGAGGTGTATATAGACAGCCGATTTACCTTCCTGTCGTTGACAGTTTCTTAGCTTCCCCCCACCACCCCTTCTCCTCACTTTCTTAATTAAACTCCCATAAGACATCAGCACAATCATAAAATACATGCAATCTAGTCCTAGACTATTTCCATCACGGGGGGGATACTCTGGGTTCGGAGTATCAAATTTCAAAATTCAGAGCCCGGAGCCCTCCCCCGGACAGCACGCCAAATACGCATAATCTTTACTCTATTTAATTTGATGTAAGTGTGAACTCGTGAATTAACAAAAAGAGACTGGGTTGTGCTTTGTCATATTTCATTTTATTACAGTGATAATCATAGCCTATATATGCACACATATTAATGTGTTTTTTTGCATTGAAGATAATATGTATTGCCTGCACCACATTTGTGTGGCTATAATATGTTTAATATTTTTTTTTTATGAAAATGAAAAGAGGCAGAGTGGTGTGCTATCTTATATTTCATTTTATTGTAGCCTAAAATAAATACTGAGTGATACTGTCAAGAACGCTGCTTGTCCATTAGCAGAGTACGCGGACTAGTGTCCTCCCGTCCTCGGGAGTTCATTCTCCGGAGTCAAACTTGGCAAGTCACGGACGCAAGTCAGAAGTTCACGTACGAAATATGTCATAAAACACCACTGCCTCATTTCATAAAAATTTTTTTTTTTTTTAAACATAATAGCCACACAAATGTGGTTCAGCCAACGCATAGCTAGGCCTACATTGATTATCTTATATATTTATAATAAAACGAAGTATAAAATACCCTGCCTTTTTTCGTTTACATTTAAAAAATAATATATTAAACATTAATATGTGGTTTGGGTTAGGTGACCAGAATTCTGAAATGGAAACCGGGGACATTTCCTATTTGAGAACACAATTACAGACAAGAATGCATATTGAGAAACGGCCAGAGTCTCAGATGTTTCTCCGTCGCTCTGCATACGTCATCTCCATCACTCTGTCTATCCAATTGCAGCCAGAGGCATTTGAGCGACGTCCGTTGGTGACGCCCCTTTGGAAATGATTTGTCTATGAAGCTTTGCCAGACCATAACTCAGTTACTACTGAGAATGGTCTGGTTTTAACCAGGCTACCCTTCTTCAGTATTAGACGCTGAGCGAAGCCTGTTTGATATTGTCCCAGGTTGGAAAAACTGTCCGTGGTGAAATGGGCCGAGCAAACGAACATCTTTGAATTAAATTGGGGCAGAGTATCCGGTTATAGATAAACATCAACCATGCCTGTTTACAGTTTTGTTCTGTGACAAGTGTATGAAAAGTCCTCACGTCCCCTGCACAGCCTGGAACATAACATTTATTTCCATGATCTGCCATTTTCGCTATCCTCACGTGACGCTTGTTCACAATACATGCAGAACTTCCGATGATTCGGCTGTGCATTTCCGCCTGGCTTTGAACATGCAAATGTTGGGGGCGTACATATTGATGATCCCGACTGTTGCGTAACCATCATCTCCGCGTGTATGTCTACGCTGTGTGAGTCCGCGTGTATGTCTACGCCGTGTGATTCCGCGTCTATGTCAATGCCGTGTGATTCCGTGTGTATGTCTACGCCGCGTGATTCCGCATGTATGTCAACGCCGTGTGATTCCGCGTGTATGTCAACGCCGCGTGATTCCGCGTCTATGTCAATGCCGTGTGATTCCGTGTGTATGTCTACGCCGTGTGATTCCGCATGTATGTCTACGCCGTGTGATTCCGCGTGTATGTCTACGCCGTGTGATTCCGCATGTATGTCAACGCCGTGTGATTCCGCGTGTATGTCTACGCCGCGTGATTCCGCATGTATGTCTACGCTGTGTGAGTCCGCATGTATGTCAACGCCGTGTGATTCCGTGTGTATGTCTACGCCGCGTGATTCCGCATGTATGTCTACGCTGTGTGAGTCCGCGTGTATGTCTACGCCGTGTGATTCCGCGTGTATGTCAACGGCGTGTGAGTCCGCGTGTATGTCTACGCCGTGTGATTCCGCGTGTATGTCAACGCCGTGTGATTCCGTGTGTATGTCTACGCCGCGTGATTCCGCATGTATGTCTACGCCGTGTGATTCCGCGTGTATGTCAACGCCGCGTGATTCCGCGTCTATGTCAATGCCGTGTGATTCCGTGTGTATGTCTACGCCGCGTGATTCCGCATGTATGTCTACGCCGTGTGATTCCGCGTGTATGTCTACGCCGTGTGATTCCGCATGTATGTCAACGCCGTGTGATTCCGCGTGTATGTCTACGCCGCGTGATTCCGCATGTATGTCTACGCTGTGTGAGTCCGCATGTATGTCAACGCCGTGTGATTCCGTGTGTATGTCTACGCCGCGTGATTCCGCATGTATGTCTACGCTGTGTGAGTCCGCGTGTATGTCTACGCCGTGTGATTCCGCGTGTATGTCAACGCCGTGTGAGTCCGCGTGTATGTCTACGCCGTGTGATTCCGCGTGTATGTCAACGCCGTGTGATTCCGTGTGTATGTCTACGCCGCGTGATTCCGCATGTATGTCTACGCCGTGTGATTCCGCGTGTATGTCAACGCCATGTGATGCCGCGTCTATGTCAACGCCGTGTGATTCCGCGAGTATGTCTACGCCGTGTGATTACGTGTGAATGTAAATGGATTTATAAACATACTAAATGATGTTTTTTTGAAAATGTAAAAATGCAGAATGTTTCTTGTGATGGGTAGGTTCAGCGGCAGGGGCAGTGTGTGTGTGTGTGTGTGATGGGTAGGTTTAGGGGTAGGGGCAGTGTAGGGGGATAGAATGAAACGGCGTTGATAAACACGCTAAAAAGCGATTATGCATCTTGATAACACGCCAAAATGGCATACGAATTGACGTGTCATACATATGCCATTTCATGAGATCAGTCTGCTGTATGTGATGTCCATGTACTGAACTCTTGTTATTCAACTATGCCAAGGTTAATTCAATTTTTCATTCTAGGGCACCTTTAATCGGTGGTGGAAATGGCCAAGATTCACTGGGTGGACCATAGTTGGGGACATATTTTTTATTTTTAAACAATAGATACAAACCCCACCATATTTATGTATAAAATTTGCATAAGCCTAGCGTTTGGAAGCTACTGCATGGATAAAAAATGGAACATTTAGAACTGTAACTCTGTCCCCCCTTGAAATTCACACCCTGGACTGCATTGATGGTGTTTTTTTTTTTCTCTTTTCTCTCTTGCTATATGAGAACACTTTCATTTTTCTAACATGCTAAAAGTGTTAGTGAATAGTGAAGTGAATTATTTATTATTATACAATTTCATAAAAACCACTGGTGTGAGAACAATAAACCTGTGGCTGTTTTTCTTTTATTTTTTACAGCATGTGGTTGGGTTAGCCTGCAACTTCTTCCAACCCCTGCTGGCAGAGAACTTTCTCTAATGGCGGCTCTTGTCTGTTCTCATGATAGAGTAGAGAGGTGGTGAGATACATGATCACACGTTCACACAACCGAAAGTACCTCACGCGCCTCCATTACACTGCATTTCGCAGCAGATCATCTGATTTGCCGTAAATGATAGTCTTCACAGTAACATTTTAGAGGATTGTTTCTCTGTGGTTTGTGCTCTTAACTTTTCACACATTAAATATATGTTTGTGTAGGTGTGTTTTCAGAGAGAAAGCAACACGGAAGATTTACCAACAAACATTTATTTACTCAACACATTATATTAAACATTATAAAGCATCATGTTTGGAAGTTCAAAACCCCACTTTAGAAAATATACCATGTTTCCAACAATGACTGTTATCAAGATCAAGATATCATAGTCTACATTCAAAAGTCAAATATCAAGCTCAAACATTTCTCGTCAAATTCTTCCAGGACCAAATGATCTGAGATGCTATTTTTATTGTTATGTTAATGTACTGTTCATTACAAAACTAAGTTGATACTAAAATTAAACATGAACATGTACAGCAACCTGTGAGCAATATATTTTCCTCTGGCCCACTTTAGCACAGGTGATTTCGGGGAAGATTCCTCAGACTGTGCAAATGTGAGTTGCGCCCACTGTGTATTTATGTTCGTCTAAGTACAAGTTGTCTACTACAAGCAGGGGCGCCGCTAAGGGGGGGAAAGTTAGGACTATTCTAAGGGCCCACACACTTTTGGGGCCCCCAGAGATTGGTTTTATTAGTAGTAACAGTACAAGTAGTAATGTAATGGAAATAATAAATGTATAATCTACCAGAGTTACAAAAAGCAAAACACTCCACTCATGAACTGCTCACGGGTTAAAACGACATTTGCTCAAATCCCACTCCCACATGACATTTATTTGTACTGTAGGCTACTATCATTGTTGTAGCCATTAAAAAAAAAGTTATTTAGTTTTATATTTATGTTTAAATATTATAGTTATTTTGTATGTCTATGTTGTCAATCTGTCCATCTATGTTGATTATGAAAAGTGAACAGCATAAGTGAGAAAGGACACATAAGATGTGCAATGACAGGAGACATGGAGTGGGTCAGACATGATTGTGACCACTTCATTAAGTTTTGTTTTGTATAAATTGTATCTTAATTTTAATCAATGTTTCATTAGCCAATTGGGGCATTCTGGGTAAAGCGAGCAGAGCTTAATTGGTCAGTATTATTAAATTGCAGACAAAGATTTTGGATAGCTAGGTTGGTGCGGTAGGGGGCCCAACATCATATTTTTTCATAGGGCCCAAAATTGCTAGTGGCGCCCCTGACTACAAGTAAAGTTTAAATTTACGAATGCACCTCCAACCCTAATATTGTTACCATCATATCTTGTGTGGCCATCAAAATAAACCAAGCTCAAACTTAAAACCACTGTATGGAGATATAGAAAGACCACAGTCGTTCATTCAGGTCTGAGATGAGGAAAACCACAGTAAAGCACATATGTTGGTCTCATATTATATTTTGCTTTAAACAGATTCCCAGTTGAACTTCCTCAGCCAGCTGCTGCCAGCTCATTCTCAAACGTTTTCAGGGTGATGACTGTTCTTGCTGAACTAATAATAACCCCACCAATAGGTGGAATTGTTTAAAGGTGGATTTTTTTAGTAAGCATGGAACTCACAGGATGAAATTGTGTGGTTAAAACTCTTTTTAAAGCTAATGTATGAGTTCAGAAGAGAGGTAAACAAAGAAGTGTCAAGTTGGTTGTTTGTGTCAGGGTAAGGTGTTGATAATGTAGGCTTTGTTATATGTCAGCAGAACAAGGTCATTTCTGATTACATTGCAGATTGCAAAGAGCATGTTCTTTCTAATCTGTAGCACTTCATCAGACCTCTCACCACACCAACACATATTTGATCTGACAACGGCTAATACCGATGTGTGATTGGAGGGGGGCATGGCTAACCACATCCTCTGTGACTGCATCTGTCTGAACTATGCACAACATCTGCACAAGAATTAACTGACTCTGCTTTTTCATAACCTCATTCAACATGCAAGGAATGTCCAGCAACTGACATTTTGCTACATAATTATACACCTAAATTTTCAACCTACTGAGATGTGAAAAAACTGAAATTAGCTAAATCAATACCACACTATATTTATTACGCCACATGTTTTTTCCAATGTTGTTTTGGACTCCGTTGATTTTCTTTGCTTAGACAAAACAGTCAAAATATCTTCTTTTATGTTCCACTGAGGAAAGAAAGTCATACACGCTTGTGACGACGTGAAGGTGAATAATAGCACAATATTCTTTTTTGGGGAACTGACCCTTTAATTTATCTGTTGATCTCTACTGAATTCTGCTTCTATTGAACAAAACAAAGTTTTGTGCAAACTAAACTGGATATTTCACTATTGGCCATGGCAACATACTGCCACTAATTTAATTAATTTAATAAAGTACTAATAATTTTATAATAATAAATAGTAATATTTTTATTACCCTATATATTCTTGCTCTTTTGATTTCAACACAAATTGGTGCCATTTTGCATCTTAGACATACAGATGGTTGTAAAAATGGTCTTGGAGGACTTATTTTAAAATATATCATAACATGATACCTTAGATGCCTAAAGAGATGGATAAAAAGTTTAGATGTCTAAAACATTGGGGAATGGTGAGAGAGAGAGAGAGAGAGAGAGAGAGACATAGCTTTTGCATTGTCTCTTCAAATGTAAAAGGTTAAGAACAGATGCACTTACTAAATATGACAGAGTAATCAGAGTCCCCATATCCAAGCAGGACAGGTAGCCCTCGAAGGACAAGGGTTCCTCAGTTGGCTAGGCTGACTTTAGTGGGAAACAAGAAATTCCATTAATGCCACAACAACTCACTATCAGTATGTTTGCAGTATTTTTATGAAAATATACTTACATTTCCAGATGTTCTTGTCTTATATCATCTGAACAGAAAAACAATTGAAAATATTAACGTTAACAAAGTCGATGCAAAAATATAAAAGAAAATGACATTATTTATAATTAAAATTATAATATTGCAATGCTATTCAAAATACACCTAAATCAACAAATCAAGGTCTCTGGCTCTAAAAAATGACACATGCAAACTTTCTTCATGTTCTTTCTCACAGAAACGCACAATTAAACTATGGTTAAGTACATGGTCATTATTTATTAATATGTTTCAATATTACAAATCAAATAAAGAATCATTTGATATCTCATTTATACCATCACAAACCCATCAATAAAAATTGTAGCTACGTTAGCAAAGTTTCACCAGGAAAAATTTGTAATCATGGCTGCGTTGCGTTGCGTTTTATTATAGCAATGTACCATTACGATTTAACCAAACATTTCACTGTTAAAAATTACACAAAAATAACTTTACTATATTTTTACTTACCGGAATTAAGATTGCACACAATGTCTCCATCTTGATTTGAATCAGCAGCAACGAGGTGAAAAGGACCGCCTTTTGTAAATATCCTCCAATTAGTGCATTAGTTCTCTTGTTGCCAAGCAGAACTCCTTGCATGGCCAATCACATAAAAGCAAGACCGGAGTGAGCTATTTTAATTAATTATAATTTTAAGTGCGTAAAACTTGAAATCTTAAGTGTATGTATTTTGTAGGTTAATAAGTTATACTAACTTACATTTTTGAGTATTTTGACTAAACTAGTAATATTTAGTCAATATTACTTGATTGTTTAAGTAAAGAGTAGGGTTTTCAGTGCAAGCCAAGGATTGATGGGTAAGTTCCTGATTCTTAAGGAGGCTACTTTATTCTATAATCGTGATGGACTTGTGTCTGTGAATATTAAACGGCAAAAAGACAGTTTAAATATGAATCCTGCATGTTCTGCGTGTCTCTGGGTTCCCCCAATCTATATTGCTATATTGAGATGAGCGAAATGGACTGAAATACAGTGAGGAAAATAAGTATTTGAACACCCTGCTATTTTGCAAGTTCTCCCACTTAGAAATCATGGAGGGGTCTGAAATTGTCATCGTAGATGCATGTCCACTGTGAGAGACATAATCTAAAAAAAAATCCAGAAATCACAATGTATAATTTTTTAACTAATTATTTGTATGATACAGCTGCAAAGAAGTATTTGAACACCTGTCTATCAGCTAGAATTCTGACCCTCAAAGACCTGTTAGTCTGCCTTTAAAATGTCCACCTCCACTCCATTTATTATCCTAAATTAGATGCACCTGTTTGAGGTCATTAGCTGCATAAAGACACCTGTCCACCCCATACAATCAGTAAGAATCCAACTACTAACATGGCCAAGACCAAAGAGCTGTCCAAAGACACTAGAGACAAAATTGTACTCCTCCACAAGGCTGGAAAGGGCTACAGGGAAATTGCCAAGCAGCTTGGTGAAAAAAGGTCCACTGTTGGAGCAATCATTAGAAAATGGAAGAAGCTAAACATGACTGTCAATCTCCCTCGGACTGGGGCTCCATGCAAGATCTCACCTCATGGGGTCTCAATGATCCTAAGAAAGGTGAGAAATCAGCCCAGAACTACATGGGAGGAGCTGGTCAATGACCTGAAAAGAGCTGGGACCACCGTTTCCAAGGTTACTGTTGGTAATACACTAAATCATGCATGGCACGGAAGGTTCCCCTGCTTAAACCAGCACATGTCCAGGCCCGACTTAAGTTTGCCAATGACCATTTGGATGATCCAGAGGAGTCATGGGAGAAAGTCATGTGGTCAAATGAGACCAAAATAGAACTTTTTGGTCATAATTCCACTAAACTTGTTTGGAGGAAGAAGAATGATGAGTACCATCCCAAGAACACCATCCCTACTGTGAAGCATGGGGGTGGTAGCATCATGCTTTGGGGGTGTTTTTCTGCACATGGGACAGGGCGACTGCACTGTATTAAGGAGAGGATGACCGGGGGCATGTATTGCGAGATTTTGGGGAACAACCTCCTTCCCTCAGTAAGAGCATTGAAGATGGGTCGAGGCTGGGTCTTCCAACATGACAATGACCCTAAGCACACAGCCAGCATAACCAAGGAGTGGCTCTGTAAGAATCATATCAAGGTTCTGGCGTGGCCTAGCCAGTCTCCAGACCTAAACCCAATAGAGAATCTTTGGAGGGAGCTCAAACTCTGTGTTTCTCAGCGACAGGCCAGAAACCTGACTGATCTAGAGAAGATCTGTGTGGAGGAGTGGGCCAAATCCCTCCTGCAGTGTGTGCAAACCTGGTGAAAAACTACAGGAAACGTTTGACCTCTGTAATTGCAAACAAAGGCTACTGTACCAAATATTAACATTGATTTTCTCAGGTGTTCAAATACTTATTTGCAGCTGTATCATACAAATAAATAGTTAAAAAATCATATATTGTGATTTCTGGATTTTTTTTTTTTAGATTATGTCTCTCACAGTGGACATGCACCTACGATGATAATTTCAGACCCCTCCATGATTTCTAAGTGGGAGAACTTGCAAAATAGCAGGGTGTTCAAATACTTATTTTCCTCACTTTATATAATAAATGCTAAAATAAAATGTCTTAGCAATGTATTAAACTGCAAATTAACATGTATGGGATCTTTAATATAACAAATACGATACATAAAATGTCATACATGTAATATGAATGTTTAGACAAGATTTCTTTGGCCTGTTTTGGACAGATTATGAAGTGTAAAATATCAATAAAGCTTTTGTTCGCAAAAACTAAATACAGTACTGGTCAAAAGATTGGACACATTATGGATGTTTTTTTAAGAAGTATCTTATGCTCATCAAGCATTTATTTGATCAAAAATACAGAAAAAGGAGTAATCTTGTAAAATATTGTCATTTGTATTTGAGATAATGAGGGAAAGAACACATTGAAAAATGTATCCAAATAGCCTCTTCATCGCTCTTTTGAATTGTACATTACTCACTTTAATAATTATACCAGCTAAATATCACAATCAACACATAACACACTGCCAAACTGCAATCTTCTTGCACTAAGAATATGCTCTCACTTGAATGCAGTGGTTAACTAGACAGGAAGTCAGCATTTTCATGTGGGAGCAGAATATGAAATGATAAAAAATAAAAAAAATGGAGGAGTGTACAAAAACGTCACAATGCTGAAGGAAACAAAACGAGGAGAACTCAGACAAGGGAAAGAGAGAATGAGTGAAGTTTGATAGAGAGATAAACAGATGTGGGAACCTTCGAAGCTCCACAAATCAGCATGTATTACTTCATTCTTAAGGCTTTGATAAAGTCAGTCTAACTTCACAGCAAAGAAAAAGATTTCATGACATTTCAGTGCTTTTGGAAAATTTACTTTGACTACAAGTACACACAGAAGTGCGCATAACTTAAAAAGGAAAGAAAAAAAACCACATTTTAAGGTGAGCGAAGAGAAGTTTGACCAGAGATTTTCATTGTAGCGATGGCGAACAGTAAGACATTGATGCTGATCACCCTCCTAATTATCTTTATCGCAAGAAGTCACACAAAAGGTGAGTTTCAATTCATTTTTATATGATACTCTTTAGATCTTTTTTGTATGTAGACGATTTGGCCTTCAGATCTAATATCTTCTTAGTCTTGCATCAGTTGTAGATGGATCACTTGATTTGGTATTTTATTTCTAATTAAATGTATATGTTTATGGCCTGGTTTCACAGAAAAGGCTTAAATTAAGCAAGGTTTAGGCCTTAGTTCAATTAGGACGTTTAAGTAACTTTTATAAACGTGCCTTTGAAAAAAAAAAAAAACTACTGGTTGGTATCTTGAGACAAAACAACGGAACTGACTAGATAGATTGCCTGGGCCTAGCTTAAGCCTTGTCTTTGAAACCGGGGGTATAAGTGTCCCAAAATACTTGGGTATTTGCTTAATGGTGAAAATCTTAGCCTTGTTTAATTCACTCAGACAAAGTATATTGAAAGTGTGAAGTGAATCATGTGGCTTAACGTTTGATCAATATAGAAAAAGTCTACTTTTATATTCTTCAACTTAAAATGCAAAGACATTTACAGTGAATTTATGCTTCAATGGAGTTCATAATAGATGTACAGCAGACTGAGGAATCTGTTCAATCACGTGCATGCCTGTAGAGGCTTTGTGTTTGTTTGTGTTTGTTGCTATTTCGAGAGGACGTGCCATGACGAAGCGCTCTTCCTCTCAGGGGGGATTCTTGGGGGGAGATGAGTTGTTGAGGTTTTTGAGGCTGACAGAAGAACCAAAAAAAAAGAAACTGTAAATGTAGAACAGTAAATGTAGCCGTTTACTTGGAACCATATGACATTTGTGGTGTGACTTTTTACATCCATGCCATTGAATGCCATATGGCAGTCGTTGATTTAGGCCAGGTGTTCAAACTACGTATTCTTCAGAATTAGGGCTCGTTCTTCTTGTGCTAAAATACTAAAGTTTGTCTAATCTTTGAACAAAACTGCACACCTGACTAACATTAAAGGGATCGTTCACCCTAAAATGAAAATTCTGTCATCATTTACTCACCGTCAAGTTGTTCCAAACCTGTAACAACTTGAGGGTGAGTAAATGATAACAGAATTTTCATTTTTGGGTGAACTATCCCTTTAACAAGAAATATGACAAATAAATGGACTAAGCCTTCAATATCCCACACTTACTAATGTCATAACGGAAATTAACTGGAATACTCACTTGAGTGAATGATTCTGTTTCCATGTGCTGAGCGCTCACATTAACCTGTTACTAACATGCTGTGCACTAACTGTCTTAGGAGATCAAGACATTCAAAATCAAGATGCTGTTGAAAACAAACTGACAGGTCAGACAATGTACACTTTTATCATTTACTTTTTTCATTTATATAAATAACCTGGCACTTTTCATGAATAAGGTACAGAAAACGTGTATAAAATTGATTAGAAGTGAAACAAACTGTTTATAGAATTGTATAGAATCTCCATTTTACGGCGAAATGCGTATGTTGGATGTTTTTAAGCTAGGTGCTTTTCATGCTGAGATGATTAGTCATTTGACATAATTCTCAAAAAAAATGTGCTTCTAATGCTTTAAAAAAGGTTTCGAGACACTAAAGTGAACTCTATTGATGGAAAGTGCCAACTGTTACATCTTTTGTCAGAATAGAGCTGCTGTGTGTTGTAACTATTTTTAGGGTTAAAAAAGGAAATGACACACCAAAGGATAAAACTAGTCTGGCATGAGAGATAAGTTTAGTGTATAGAGGGGGGAAAAAAAGACAAAATGCGTCAAAATACCCACATTTTACACTCCCGGTCAAGTTTGAAATCATTTTATTTTATGTTTTTGAAAGAAGTATCTTTTGCTCACCCAAGTTGCATTTATTTGATTAAAAATAGAGTACACATGGTAATGTACTTTGGTAATGTTAAATTACTTTTTTAATTTAAGTATATTTTAAATTGTAATTAACTCCTGTAAAAATCATTCTAATATGCTGATTTGGTGGTCAATTATTAATAATGGTCCTTACTATTATATAGGTTGAAAACAAAGTTTTTGTTGCTTAATATTTTTGTCGAAATCACAATATTTTTTTCAGCATTTGATGAATAGAAAATGTAAAAGTAGCATTTATTTGAAATATAAATCTTTTGTAACATTACAAATGTCTTTATTGTCATGTTTGTTTAATTTAATACTTCCTTAAATAAAATAATAAAGGTACTATTTTTTTTATCTTACTTTTGAATGGTAGTGTATCACAGTTTACTCAAAAATACAGTATTAAGCAGCTGTTTTCAGCATCGTTAATAATCAGAAATGTTTCTTGAGCAGCAAATAATCATAGAATGATTTCTGAAGACTCATGTGACATGGAGACTGGAGTAATGATGCTGAAAATATGCCATCACAGGAATACATTTTAATTATGTATTAAAACAGAAATATATTATATACTTTAAGAAATATGTAATATTATTTTCACAATATTTACTATTCTTTCTGTATTTTTATCAAATAATCGCAGTAATGGTGAGCATAAGAATTTTTTTTAACAACTTAAAAAAATATGAATTATTTCAAACTTTTGACCAGTAGTGTATATTCATATATTTTAATTATATTTGAATTTACTTCATATGTCAAAAGTAGACCAATTTTGTATTTATTTATTTAGTAAACAGACATTTTACTCTAATCCAATATTTAATCTGATTTTGTACAATACATTTTTTCCCCTCAGTTTTCAAAGAGCAGATCTTTGTGGCGGGCGCCGATGTCACTTTACGGTGTGCCGATAATGTCACTGATGCCAAATGGAGTGAATTCATTTTTATTGTGTGGAACATCAGCAGGCAAGGCAAAAAATGTTGGCTTGGTTTGTCACCCAATCCGGGTGGCAATTGTACTAATAAGAAGAGGCTGGTCAACACCACAGATGGAGTTTACCTATTCATTCCCAAGATTTCAAACGATGATGAAGGGTTTTACTCTTGTGATTTATCATATAAAGGAGGAAGTAATGCTGTAAATGTCTCTGTAAGAGGTGAGTACAAACACAAATTATTGTAACACTCTTGTAAAAACTGTGAAAAAAACAACACAGGATCACTGATCACTAACAACTTGATGTTACCTAATACAGGGATAGACTGTCATCATGAGCCAGTGAAAATTTAAATTAGTTGTACAAAACATAGTATTTAGAGTTAGCATTGAAGACAATGGTACTGATATCATACCGATATTCAAATTAAATTAAAGTTCTTTGTTTTTAGTTACTCAACTGGAAACTCACCTGGACATTGAAAATGGTCAGAGGATTGCCGTCTGTAAGGCCACATATAAAGAGACGGCACCCACTCTTCACTGGGAACCTGCCTTGAACTTTTCCTTCAAAAACTCTTCTGTCAAGAAGAATGACACATTTTTTATTATGGAGAATCGAGTACTTCTGGATGATAATGTGTCCATCAGTAACTTCAACTGTGTGGCCTCATACCCCTCTGTGTCTGGCTCTGTGCTGCAGAAGAGCACGCTTAATATTACAACAAAAGGTGAACACACTTTACTGAAGTTGACAATTGTATGTGGATCAGTAGTAAATTCTGTTTTGAAATCAGACACAGTGTCAGATAAATCAGCGTTATATGAAATATGAGGCATATGATGAGTAAAGAAAACAAATACATGTAAATATATATATATATATATATATATATATATATATATATATATATATATATATATATATATATATATATATATATATATATATATATATATATATATATATATATATATATATATATATATATATATATATGAAGAGTTCAGATGCAAAAGCCTCTAAGTCCGTCTGACGTTTTTCTTTAAAATAAGCATTTTTTTCAGGCTTCTATGTTTCTACCTAAGTACCGGTACTCCTGAATGGGCTGAGGCTGGGATTTAGTGGGTTTGAAGTGAAAGTATTTTATGAACGTGTACTATATATATATATATATATATATATATATATATAAAAAACAGAAATCAAGCTATTTTACACAACACATTTTAGATGAGGTGAAAATTATATTCACCATCAAAAAAAAAGAGAATTCTCATTTTATGTATGTACAGTATTGGTGGACATGTTATTGCACAAATAAACCAGTGAGAGTGTGAAAAGTCTTTAGAAAAGTTTACTATTTTCTAAAAGTCCACACGGTCAAATTTTCAAATATTGTGCAAAAAAAAACACTCTTTGATTAAATATGGAGCACATTTAACCACATTTAGTACAGGGGCTTGTATTACAAATCGGTTTTGACAATATTACAGACTTTATAGAAACATGAACTAACAATGAACAATACTTCTACAGCATTTATTATTAGTGCTAACATTAACACACACACACACACACACACACACACACACACATATATATATATATATATATATATATATATATATATATATATATATATATATATATATATATATATATATATATATATATATATATATATATATATATATATATATATATATATATATATATATATGCACTGTGAACTAATATGAATGAACAATTATATTTTATAAACTAACATTAATAAGGGTTAATAAATGCTGGAATAATATTTCACTCATAGTTCATGTTAACAAATGAGACCTTATTGTAAAGTGGGTAACACTTTACAATAAGGTCTCATTTGTTAACATTAGTTAATGTATTAACTAACACACTTTTAAAAAGTTGCTTACAAATTTAAACTTAAATTGCATTAAACTGGCTTAAAAAATGAGGTGAAGATTTCTTAACATATTTTGATGAGTTAAAGTAATGTAAAAACATGTTGTTCTAACTTCTTGATCTTATCTTTTATACAGTACATGAACTAACCACGAGCAATACATTTGTTACTGTATTTGTTCTTCTTTGTTAATGTTAGTCAAAAAAAAATACAGCTGTTCATTGTTTGTTCATGTTAGTTCACAACTAATGTTCATGTATTAGTCAATGCTGAAAGATTAATAAATGCAATAGAAGTCGAGTTCATTATTAGTTCATGTTAACTCATGTAGTCAACTAATGTTAACTAATGAAACCTTATTCAAATAAAAATGAAAATAGTTAATGCTCTGAACTAACATGAATAAACAATGAACAATTATATTTTATAAACTAACATTAATAAAGGGTAAAAATGCTGTAATAATATTTCCCTCATAGTTCATCATGTTAACTAATTCTTAACTAATGTTAACAAAAGAGACCTTATTGTAAAGTGTTACAACTTTATTTCATATTTTTAACAAATGGGGGTGAAAAAACATGTTTTTTAATGTTTACAGTGTTCTTGTTACGTTACATAAGTAATAACAGTAAATTATGCATAATTACATGCAACTAACCCTCAACCAAACCCTAACCCTATAGTAAGTACATGTTGTTAATTAATATTACTCCGTACTTAAATATATAATTACACTGTAACAATGACACCGTAAAATAAAGTGTAACCCAAAACCCTAATCCTATCTCTAAATCTATAGTAAGTACTTGTTGTCAATTAATATTGCTTAGTAAATGTATAATTACACTGTAACAAGGACACATATGGTAACATTAATTATTATTACAAAGTAAATTATCTTCTCTCTGTTTTTTGTTTTTTTTTAAGTTGTTTTAGAATCGGAAGCAAATGAAGTTCCATGGGACATTATTGCCATATCATCTGGTTCTTTGTTTTTTATGTTTGTGTCTCTGGTCGTGGTTTACTCACTGCGCAGAAAGCTCATAAGGTGGGTTTTTTATCGCTTTGCATGGTATGATGACTAATTAATACAGTAATGTCTTATCGATGTCTAATATCTTTGTGTTGTCTTTAGTGCATTGAAGATGCTTTGCTGCAAATCCAAAATCCCTCCACCAGCTGAAGAAAAACCACCCCAGGTGAGACGTCTCTGTCAAACCCAGTTATTTTGTATATACACACCAAACTCAATTATTCACTATGTAGAGTCCATTGTAAAAGTGCTTTGTATTGCTCACTAAAGCGTATGTCTGTGTGTTTAGCCTACTGATGTCGAAGAGGTGGAACCCTATGCAAGTTATGTACAGCGAGTCAATTCCATCTACAACTCCTCAGCTGAACTCTTTAACGCCTGAGAGTCACAACACACACTCACTTTTCATGATGAAACAGGATATCAGAAGAGCACTGAGAATTACGAGGGCAAAGACATGTCTGTGGTCAGAATTTGCACATGAAAAACCATACTAGTGGAAAAATAGTCATCTCAAGAGAGCATCCCCAAAGCAAACAGTGCCTGACTTGAGCAACAAAAGTTACACTGAGTCAAATCATGAAAGATGATGACAGAGGAACATTTGTCTTAGTATGTAATGAAGAATGACTGGGATAACTTCAGAATCACTGATATCACTAATATGTAGATTTGTAGACAGAGCCTGGTTAGAAATTAATCATAATCTTTTCACATTTGTACAGATATCTTTCCTTTCAGAGAGTAAAATGTAAAAATATACCTATTGTCCACTTATAATACTAAAGAATTTACCTTGTAAAGAGAGAATATTTCACATATTGCACAGAATTAAAATGATGTAAATAAATGTTAGTATCACTTCACATTTCAGTATTGCATATGTTCTTTTTTGTTCTTTTGAGTTTAATAAAAAGGGTTTTTTGTAACAATGGCATCGAAGGACCATTTCAGTGAACCCTTCTTAAAAGTGTGAAGAACATTTTAATAATCTAAAGAACCCTTTTCCACTCACTCTTGAAAATAAAGGTTCTTTCTTGGCAATGGTGGTTCCTTAAAGAAGCTTTAACATCCATGGAAGGTTATAAAGTTTCTTTATTGTAGAAAAACATCCAACATTTTTAGATGGATAAAACGTTCTTCACGCTAAGAAAAACACGGTTCGCTTAAGAACTGTTTCTGAAAGTTTCTTCAGGGAATCAAAACTGGTTCTTCTATCCCTTTTGGAACCTTTATTTTTAGAGTTTATGGAATAGAAAGGTTCCATGGATGTAAAAGGTTCTTCACGGAACATCTACGTCAGTTTTTTTTACCTCTGATGTTGGTTGTATCTGTAAAAAATAGGCCTTTCTAGCGGGCCACAAATGATCACTGTTTAATATAAGTATGTGGCTTGTCACCTTTTAAAATATCCCCATCAGTGTTACAAATGATTGCAACATTGTGAGATTTGTGGTCAGGTGATGGCGAGTCAGACCCTTGAGTCTTTGTCATTTGTTCCTTAAGGAAAAAATCTCACAACGTCCCCTTGATTCAGTGTGATTCAGTGTTTAGTGGAACGATGTGGTAACTTTAGGGGTAATTGTAATACCTATCTGAATGCTTGTAACTGGAAACAAAAGATCAGGTACACACGCCCTCAGATGTCACATAGATCCTCCTGCAGAAACTGAAACTGGTGGGATGCCGATCAACCTCTTTTTAGCTTTTTTTGATTTTGTTGTGGGATTCCCCAACTATGACAGTGTTAATTTTCATTCGATCCAAATTTAGATCTTAAAGCTTTGTACCTTTGTCTCACGATCTACTTCTACTATCACGCTCTACATAGCATACAACATGAAAAGCATATTGCTCCCTCTAGTGGTTGTTTATTGCTAGTATAATTTTATTGAAATCCCTATAAAAAGCTATATACATTAATAGGGGTGTAATACACATGCAAAAAGTAAATATTCGGTCATCAGTATAGGTATTAACTCTCACAACTTAAAATTTTGTCAAAAAAACAATTTGTTAAGTTCAAGTTCAAAACTTGTTGAGATAACTCAAATATCCAAGTTGTCGAATACAGCTTCACATTTCGAGTTGAATAAACTTAAAATGTTACACACTTTTCTAAGTTGAACAACAGTTTATTTTTACATTGTATCTAAATGAATAATTCATTCATTATACCATTATACCATATTTGATTCTCTCTCTTGAGTTTCATTATTCAAATAACTAATTTATATAACACATACACTTACAGGAAGATATACATAATATGCAGTTTAATTAACTGTTCACATAAATCAAGGCAGCTATTACTTATAATGCATATATTTAATATAAAAAATCTTGAATGTGTTATACTTAAAAAAACAGACCTAAAATGAAAACCTTCATAAATTAATTAAACTATAAAAAACTACAACAACAAAAAACAACCTTAATATTGCAACCCATACAAAGTCAATAAGCGTTTAAAGTTGTCTTTGCTTATCTCAGGCGTCCATTCTGGCTGATTGTGCTGATTTCAGCCACATAAGTATTTCAATGCTCAACCCATGAGCACATAATCATCTGAACAGTCCTCGCTGATTTTGTGTTTGCCCATGTCTGTTGTCTTTTGAGGGAGCATTACAACGGCATAATCACAATCGTTGTCCTCCTTTTCTCGAAAAGGCCTTTCTGGATTGATGGTAGTGTGGTCAATAGAGGCATAAAGGACATCTTCTGTCTGTAGGTCAGAAAGAAAACAAAAGCCTGTGAATTATTCTGAGGAAGTCTTTTAACTGGCATTTGAAAACTTTCAGTATCCATTGCATTAGTGTGTGATAAAGGCCACAGCACTAATGTTTACTCTATGTATAACAATTCTCTAGTCAGAGAAACTAGAATCAAACTATTCAGACTAAGAAAGAGTTGTTTATGTATTTTTTTATCCTATTGTGTGGCCTAAAGCAGAATAAATCAGTGTGGTGTCGCTTGTTGTTAAAAAATGACCATTAACTAAGATTAATAAATGCTTTAGAATTATTTTTCATTGCATGTTAACTAATGCGCCATTCCCTGATAGAGGGAACGAGACGTGGTGTCGATGACTGACACAAGGGGACATACTTGGGACCCCCAATCAACTCTGATACTTTGAGAAAAAGACTATGAAAATTGGTGAGTGGAATTTGCATGTGCCATTCCCCAGGACATATGGGTATAATAGGAGCCGGCGTGCATTCATTCAATTAGGTTTGAGGAGCCAAAACAGTGTCCCAGGCAGTTCAGTGTTATGGTAGGAGGGACACCTCATCTCGTTCCTTCCATCGAGGAACTGAGGTTACAATAGTAATCAGTCACTTCAACGTGGTGTCAATGTCTGACACTGTCTAGGGGTCCCCCGGGGGGTAAAGCCACAACAGCTGAACCTTGTTACGAAGTCTTGGCAGTGCAAATGTCTGCAAGCCCCTGCATGCTGGGTAACAAGTGCACTCACAACATTGTTACCTACCCAATGCCCCACATTGTGATTTCATGCTCAAAGACTTAAAACACACACTCGGTAGGCAGTTTTTGTAGGCCTAATCAAATGTCTTTTAATTGGTTACTTTTCTTTTTATAATAAAAAAATATATATGTAAAGGCAAATAAAACTTCATAATTAAATATGTAAAAATACAATAATCACGCTTTCTATCAATATGGTGTGGTCAGCTTAGGGCTGTACGATTAATCGAAAAATAACCGAAACCGACATTCAGAACCTCTAACCGACGTATTTTTCCCATGTCGGTTATTTCGGTTTTCACGTGACTCCGCCCCGTCAGTCATATCAAGTGCAGTTTGAAGGCACACAGAGAGATGCAGGAGCAGTTATCTGTGTTTATAGATGCCCAGAATCACTATAGTAACTGCATGTTTTACACAGTTTATACAGGTAAGTTAATTGCCGTTCTTCATATAGCCTACCGCTGACGTATCACTATCCAAAAAGGCAATCAACTCATCAGTCTTTTATACTCCTGTTGTTTACAACAGACATTAGCTCATCTTCTTAATTTATGTACGTTTTTTTTGTAAGTTTGTAAGTAACTTTCCCCAAATTTCCAAGATCCTTCTCTGTGAGATCTGTGAGTTCTGTGAACCATTCCCCAAAAGAGCAACTAAAGCCACCGTGGGGACTTTCCCCAGGAACTAGGAAACTTGGGACGGTACTCAGTGTGTTTCGACCGCAGGAACCGGGGTCTAAATAAAGTTCCAGGTAAAGATTTCTTCCTCAAAACGGCCCTGCTTTTGAGGTATTACTATTTCAAAGTTCAGGAACTTTCAGGGGTGGGACTGAACATGCTGATTGGTTGAGTTCACGCAGCATTTTATTTCAACCTAAAAGTCTGTTGCAGTGCATGCATGTAAGAGTCGTTTGCTATTCAAATCAACAATGGAGTTTAATAATATGACCAATGGACTTGGCGACAAGGTTCAGGCTTTATTAAGTTTATTTACGGAGGATGAAATCTAATGGGCTCTGGAAAGTCGCGCACAGTCCTACGTCATTGGACTAATCTTCACGGTACTTTAGACTGCGATGGAAACGCAGACAGCAGCAGATCTGGGGGGAAAAATAAAAAAATGTCCAGGTAATTTTGGTGGAAACGGGGCTTAACACCTCAAGAACATATACAGCGCTCAGTTACCAGGACTATCATCTGATAAGACTTTTTATTGCTCAAAATAGGCCACATGGAAAAGCAAAGGCCATAGGAAAGACATATAAAGTCCGTAAAACAGACTTTTGGTAATTCATTTATAGGTAAACTGTTCATGCATGCATACCCCCAAGACATTGGGCACTATTTTAAAGATCTGAGCGCATGGTCTGAAGCGCATGGCGCAGGTGCACTTAGGTCCGAATCCACTTTTGCTAGTTTAATGACGGAAAAAATGGTCCAAAAGGGTTGTACCTAGTCTCATAATTTGACTTTAGACCAGGTTTTTGTTGGTCAATGGCGCAGTCGTTTTCAGTTGCCTCAAAATAGCAACACGCCAACTATGCGCCTGAACACACCTCGTTTTCAGACCAGCACGCCCATGGGCGAACAAATGGGCATGAGTGCATTTGATATATAAACAACGTGGCACTGGATGTGAAAATCATAACTGCGTCGGGCTGAAAATAGCAAAAAAAAACTACGAGCCTGCCGTCGCATTGCGCCAGGTGTATGATAGGGCCCATAGTATGTATGATTATTACTCGCTTATATAGTGTCTTTTGTACTGTATTGTTTTATGCATACTTTATGATAGAATTATTAGATAATGCACCCTTTTCCTACTCAGTTGTATAATCACTTGAGGCATGTAGAGTCAAATTGGTTTTTTATCCAATTTTCCCGTGAGATCATACATTCTTTTATAGCGTTTGGCCATACATTAATCCTTGAATGAATATATTAGTTGTAGCGAATTAGCTCAGAGGTAATAATTATTCATAACTCATTATGATTATTCATTATGATTAATTATGAATATCTGAATCAGTTAAAGGGATCAGACTTAACATAAATGATGTCTCTTACTGAAATATGTAGTAGAAAACCCATGAACTATCTACGTTATTTAAAAAATCCGTTATATATTTGGACAATGGGCGGCACCATTTTGTTTGCGTTCTAGGTCGAGGACGTATTATGGTTGCACTCGGCAATCAACTGGCGCTGCCCGTAGCTAAAAAAAATATTATTCCTTTGTTTTCACATAAGCGCTTAGAGCGCATAACAAGATTGATCATTTAAGTTACAATTTGTTTGGCAAGAAGTCAGAACCAACATATTGTGCACAAACTTTAATAACTAAATCACGTACAAGGCTAAACTGACATAAAACATACACAAAACATATACATGGTAAGAGTTAAAGTGGTTGGAAGAACCGGGTCAGAACAGATGGATGAAGTTATGCAAAGAGTCTAAAACCTGGGAAGAACCACCATTGATAAACTCCTTTGTCTGAACAAAGGGGTTTGCAGTTTTACTAACTACACAGCGATTTGTGTTTTGTACTTTACTTGCATTTAGCCTGAGCTGTAGAAGACTTTCTGAGGTGAAATTGCAGGAGAATGTTTCGATGGTTCCGTTCAATGGCATTGAAGTGGCGATCGAGTTCTTCTGCATCAATTGAAGAAGAAATGATGAGCTTGCATGGTTGTTTCGACTCCATTGAGGTTGAGGAGGTTGCACATGGCGTGAGGAGTTTAGGCCCATGGCTGTGTGGTGGCATCGGGTTTCCTGTCCCACACAATCATTTGGCTCTGTGTGTGTAGGCCCACCATGCTTGATGGCCTGATGGGCGGAAGCCCACAGGCACAGTGTCTCCGTTGTAGGCACGAGGGAGAAGAGAGAGGAGGGTGGGGGGTGAGGGGTGAGGGGTGGGGGCAGATCTGTGTCTCTGATACCCCTTGGTGGTACCCCTTTTCCACCAAGGCAGTGCTAGAGCTAATTCAGAGCCAGAGCTAGTCCCAGTTCATAGTTGGTTCGACTGAGGAGCCTTCTAAGAACCGGTTTGCTTTTCCACGGGCTGAGAGCCACAACAGAGCCATGTCTTACGTCACTGTTTACGTCTCATCTTTCTCAGCAACGCTAGCGAGGCAGCGGCAATGTTGCCAAGTCTGTGGTTTTGCTGCGGGCTTTTTTTTTTTATGTCCGCGGGATGAAGCGACCCCAATTGTGTGATATTTAGCCCCATATTGCGAATTTTAGTAGGTAACCATGCCAAAAAACACATATTTTACCCCCAAATGTGATTTTTACTGGGGAATCCCCCCGCTGGAACGCGATTGGGCTTGTTTTGAGTAGCAATTGGGCGGGTTTGTTGTGAAAACCTGCTGGCAACCCTGGGCAGCGGGAAACACACACACACACCAGGCTTGTGCGAGATGCATCGTCACTGCGCAGACCGATCCACGTATGATATAAAAAAACGCATGAGTGAATCAAAAGCATAAGGAGTCGTATGCTCTCGCTGGACTCGTTATCATACGGCGATCGGTCTCTGCATAGCACCGCTGCGAACAAGCCTTCCATCAACAATGCAAACGTTGCGTTACTATTCATTCACATGGCTTTACAATCCTACATCGGCATCAAAACACAACGCAAACACAGCGAATCCAACGCATTCTTGTAGTTCGCCGTAATTTGTATAGACGGAGATTACAAACGAACAGCAGCTGTTAGCTCGATTAGCTGCTATTTCAAACATGGCGGATCTTAAGTTTGTGTTCGTCTTGTTGACCCCGCCCCCAGCGCCTGACGTAATCGGTTCTTACTTCTAGCCCTGTTCTAGCCCAGCAATGTTTTGGTGCTACTTAAGAACCACTTTTCCTGGCTCTGAGCTGGAGCTTTGGGTGTGGAAACACAAAGAACCGATTTGAAACTAGGCTCTGGCTCCGATCTAGCTCTGGCTCTGCTTTGGTGGAAAAGGGGTATTTAAAAGGTCTGCAAGAGGTCACCACCCCTTCAGTCAGAGCCAATCGTATTCGGCTTTCGGAAGGAAAGTTTTATGATCCTTTGTCTCAAGCAGATAGTTTGCAGATTAGTTGCTGATGAAGGAACTATTAAAGATTCTTGTAATACTAATATGTTGCACAGGTATACACAATCATTCAGATCTTTAGATTACAACTTCGTAGACACCAAACATGCCATACACATGATTTTCATTAACCATAGTATGCAATTATGAAACAGAGACACAGTTAATACATTGACCAAATCCTATAAAAGATAAACCATGAGATGGATATATGTTTATATATATTTCTCAAGCGGTTATTTGGGTTTAAGATAGTTTTATTTGTCCTTTTCAGAAAGACTGTGAGAGTCTCAGCTCTCTGCAAATTCCTTTTGATCGTAAACTGAGTCTTATCTGATGGTAGCTCTGGTAACAGAGACCTTCCCTGCGCTCTTGTGGGCCTTTTTGGGGGGATGGGTCCATAGACCTTCAGAGTGAGTTCTAAAGATTATTTGTTATAATTGTGTCTGATCTGTCTCAGTCGCTACATAGTACTATTCGATTAATCAAGATCACGGAAGAAATTGATTGCACTTCAACACCATCGACTCAAGACTTTATCCTGAGACTGCATGCAGATTATTTTCAACAGTTAAGGCACTGCAAGTATCATACAATTAACTAAATAAACAGAGGTTTATTATAAGCGGTAGACCCCTCTTAATGAACTGATGGTTCTGTTCAGATGTTTAAATGACTCTTTTCATAGCTTAATTTCCTGTTTCCATTCACTTTCACTTTCCATTTTACCCATGTATGCGTGATTGTGTGTATGTGTTTGTTTAGATTTGTTAAGCGTTTGTGATTTGGTTAAATAAAACTTTGAGTACATTCATGCAAGTTGATTCTAGTCCCTTGCTTTTGTAAATCAACATCAATTTAATGATTGTGTTCACAGCTATGTGCTAAGAAATAATTATTTTTCTTTGGCCACGTCCTCAGCAACGAGCAGACGGGGTGTGGGGCCTTGGCGTCCTGAATTCAGAGGAATGAAGATGTCTTTAAGATATGTTTAATGGCCTTCATCTGCTGCCTTACTGCAGATAACTGCTTTGCAAAGTCCTCAATAGTGTCCTCAATAATGTCACCCGAAAAGGCCACCCTGCGGAATGGGGGCTTCTTTATCGGCTTCCCTCGTTTTAGCAAAGTTGAGCAAGAGATGGCGCTCCTCGTCCATCATGGTGGACATTGCATGACCGAGAACCCGCACCATGACCTTCGTCACTCGGAGAATGACGTTGGTCGCCAAGCGTTCCTGCATCAATCCCAAATAACGTTCCATCTCTCAGCTCTAGCTCACGGCAGTTTGTCTTTTGCAGGGGAGCAAATAAGGATGTTTTGCCAAAGTAGTCAACTGACGCATCAGAGCAGGAACACCATTCCAGAAGGGAAGTCATCTTCACATTTTGAGTAAAGATTATTGAAAGACAACATGTATGTTGATGAAACGTTTTCCACAAGACTATCTATTTGTGCTAAAGACAGGGTCAAATCGGAATTTCTGATGACCTCAAGGTTTTTCAATTACCAGCAATATGCTTGTTGCCTAAGACTTCTGATGGTTATTGTTAACATGTTTGGGGCTTAACAGCTCAGACACACCAAGCCTAGAATCAAGGACTAGTGTCAGCAAACGGTTTATGTTTACATTGCCTGCATCTGTGTCAAGTTGCGCTCAAACACAGTGCAAGACTACAGCCAATAAGCATGCACATCTGCACCTTCATGAAAGATAACAACTGTCCACACCAGCAGGTGGTAGTAGTATTCATCACTCAAAAGAAAACTGGACCTTGGACTGCAGTTATACAAACTATAAGCAAGCAACGCTTGATTGATGTTGATCACTTTGGGCCAGATTTACTAAACAGGGAAAATTAGCGTGAGAGCACAATTCCCCCCCCAAAAAACGCTGTTTAAAAGTTCTGTGCATGATCTACTGATTAAAGAACACAGATGCAGCCAGATCATTTCCATAATGACCAACGCAATCTACCAGTTAAGATGTGCTATTTTGGGGTGGTAAATAATGGTGCAAACACCATGACGAGTAATTTATCTCAGTAAATCACATTGCGTGATTCATTTAAATACTCTCCTCCCATAAAGTTTGCATCTGAAAGGGCAACTCCTACAAATGCATATGCAATAAGGTCAGCTGCAAAATAACTAATTTTACACTGCGTGTCATTTGTAAATCCTGACAGTATTTTTTTAATGCCAAAAGAGGGTTTGCGCTGGCGCAAGCTGTTAGTAAATCTAGCCCTTTATCTTCCTTCCAAAAGGCATGACATTTATGGAAATAATGCATTGGAATACTCAGAGGAACCCTTCTGTTTGTGCCCTCTTGACTTCAATGTTTACTTGCTTAATCACTTGCTTTTTTCTTGGTTTTCCTGGTTTGTTAAGCTGAACAGTCAATCAGAGCGATCTCTCTCTCACCGACAGCTCCGATGCTGATTTAACATGCTCAATCGGCTGAAACACTTGTACGGGTATTGGCAATAAACTCGTTTAAGTCATCTGGGTGAGGGCAACATGCTTGTTGCTTAAGGCTTTCCAGTTAATGTTGGCAACATGCTTGCAATTAAGCTTTTCAGGTATTGGCCTCCATCCCCATGCTCCTCCTCTCGTTCAGTCAGGACTTGGCCATCTGATATTCAATTTCGAATAAGACAAATTTTTCTTGAATTATGTTGTTACATTAAATTATCGAACATTAATGATATCTGCAATATAGTTATGTTGGTTCTGTTCTGTTTAGCCTAAGGGGGACTATCACTGATATCACTGGCAGGGAGTTCTTGCCCAGAACAGAACCATGTATGCCGCCAATCCAAACTGTATGCTAATTGTAAATCATCTTTGATGATAGTGATCCTGATAGAACTTTGAATTAAGTAAAATATAAGTACAATTTTGTATCTTGCATATTTTGCATGTTCTTAGATTTATAAATGTATTTTATTGTGCATTGGAAGCTGGTCAGAAACCACCTGTCACTGTTCAGTTTGTTTTAGTTTTCATGGACATTCAGTTTGTTTTCATCAGTCAAGTGTTCCTTTGTTCTATTTCCCGTCACAATCTGTCACCATGGACACTAACCTCATTTATCACAGCTGTTCGTCATTTTAGTTAATCATCTGTGTATTTAATGCCGCGTTCCAGGCAACCCGTAACCCGTGTTTTTCCAACCTTCTACCCGTGAAAGTGCACTGGGACAGCAGTCAAACCTGTGACTTCCCACCCGTGAACTCATACTAGATCGATGTACTCCCAGTTACGAGCTCTGACATCACATAGCACGCAAAACAACAATGGCAGCCCCCTATGGATGCGGTGCTTATGAAACAAATATACAAATAACGTAAAATAAAAGGTATAACAGCTTATCTTGCCGTATGCGCCATTTTTTCTCCTCCGTTTCCCTCAAATAAGCAAGGAGTAAGCACCTTTGGCGATAGAAATGATTGTAAATGAGCATAAGCCCCGTACTGTCCGCCATGCTTTGTTTACATCTGGCTACCACAATTCCTTGTGCTCAGGTAGTTTGGCGTGACTTTGCCTGGAATGCTACAAAGTCGTGAGTCGTGGTTTGAAGTTGTAACTTACAGCTCAAAAACCTGCCTGGAACGCAACATTAGTTCCTGCTTGTTTTCAGTTCATGGTCCGGTATTGTTTGTGTCCTATGCACACTGTCTCGCACGTTGGCTTATTATTTAAATCTTATTAATAAACCCCATGTTATCTTCATCTTCATCCTTGTCTTAATCTTCCTAGAACCTCAGCGTTACACCACCTTTCTTTTGTGAAGTGCCTTCATCCAAAAATGTTGTCAGTTACTGTAAATGACTTGGCAGTTAGACACATTTGGCTTCAGTTCTAAATGCACTTTAATGCTTGAATTGGAAAAATGCCTTTGAAAGAGAAAATAGCATTTGGAACTTAAAGTTAAGTGTGGTCATTAAAAAAAAAATTCTAATCCAATTTTACAAAATGTAAATTTATAGCACAAAATGAATGAATCAACTCGTACAATTACATAGCAAAAGCAGTATAAGGGAACATAACACCCTGTATGTCTATGTCTTCCCTGAAGGCTTGAGGTCAGCAGTCTTCTTTAATGAGCCAATATACTAACTAAGTAATTGTACAGTGTGCATTTTTTCAAAATTACTGTATTAGTTCATTTAATTTGACATTTGAGATTTCTATTGGGGTGATCCATACATCCTTTATGCTTTTTTCAATATTGTAAAATATGTACATTTACGGATTTGACATTGCATTCAAGGTTTCTGTTTGTTTAACCAGCATCATACATTTTATAAATTTAAAAAGTTATTCGCTTTTTGGCATACTTTCCCACCTGGATTCTATTTCTGTCACATTTGTAGCATCATTTGGAGAAACAGGAAAAACCACTGTGACTTAATGTTTATCATTTGAATATTACTTTAAAAGACTCATTCAGAGCAGACTTCATGAAGCCTCAAAATGCAAAACAAGCCAACACATCAAATGTATTTTAAGAAGGAACCAAAAATACCTGTGATGAAACTGACATAGATATAAACTAACGGCCTCCTGTTTTAACATGATGTTATCAGATGTGCGAATTTCAACATGTAACATCAGTTCTACAGAAAAGGAAGGGCTACATACTTTATATATGTATATGAAATGAAAATGCCATTTTAAGTGTACAGTTTATTGTATTTTAGTTTAACCTGCTTATAGTAGCAAAGACAAAAAAATGCAGTCTAATTAATTCCCATAAAACATTATGGTTACACTTTAATAAGTACTGAGTAATATTAATTGATTACTCAATATATTGATGGTAATAGACCATGTATTTACGGTTACGGTTAGGGTTTGGTTTAGGGTTAGTTACTTGTAATTATGCATAATTTGCTGTTATTACTATAGTAAGTACATGTAGTAACGTGTAACTATGTCACCTTAAAATAAAGTGTTACCAACATTATGACTTATTGGCATTCTTACCTGTGTGCCTGCTCTCTGATGTTCATTATCTTCTGGACAAAACATACAAAGTATATGTCAATAAACAGTCACTTCACAATGCAGCCATTCATTGTACTCTATTATTATTATCATAGAATGTACATCCTCACAAAACTGACTGTCAGCTATACAGAAGTGCAGCGTTTAGTGTGAACCATGTGAACTTTGACTTAAAACTGAATGGATGCTTGCATCTCTGCCAAAGGCTTGCCTACTCAAATAAAAAGTCACTTCCCCTTTAATGCATTAGCTGGAACATGCTATGTCAGAGTATATTAATCAATAAATTCTCTTACCAGAGCTTTCAGGTTTCTTCTTCCTGAGGATAAAAATATGTAAATTATATAAAGTCTCATGCACAATGCAATTTTCCATTTCCGAAACATTTAGAAAAAGTAGCACTTTACAACATAATAAGCAATATATTTATTTTAGATTACTTAGTCCCACTACTACTACTACTAATAATAATAATAAAACTTAAATAGAATGCTAGTGCATAATTTCAGTAAATGATCAAGCTCTATAGATGTCCTACCTTTGCGTGCAACTTAAATTTCCCATAGTTCCAACGAGCTCAATAGGGTTTGTTTGCCGCAGTACAAATACTGAAGCTAAAACCACAAATTGCAGACTGCTGAAACTGCCAGTGTGGTCTGAAACCAGAGTTTTCCACCTGCCAATCAGACAGAATAATGACAGATATAGTAAAACAAGAGAGGGATGGAGAGAGTGATTCAGTTTAAAGCGGTCCAACAACAGACTGCTTTTTTTTCGTTTGTATTTCCTGTGTTCTGTGGTTCTCATTTGACTCAGAGTGCATGACACGAAGACACATGTTTATTTTAACGTGTGTGCGTTTACACCTCTATCAGTGGTCATTCTTCTTTCACATATCTGTCTAATGTGTGTGTTATGTGTTATTCCACGACAGATATTCTGTGACTATTTTATTATTTTGACTAATCTTTCATATGCCATATCTATGCAAATAGCTGACACGAGGAAACACAAGCAATACAGTGTGTATATATATATATCCTTTCATTTATGTAAATAGTTGTTGGAAAACAAGTTCCCCAAAACTATCTATGAATTGTTGAGATATACATATATATATATATATATATATATATATATATATATATATATATATATATATATATATATATATATATATATATATATATATATATATATATATATATATATATATATATATATATATATATATATATATATATATATATATATATATATATATATATATATATATGTGTGTGTGTACATATATACACAACAATTCATAGTGTCTAATTGTGTTCAAAGATATGATAGGTGTTTGGTTTCTGTCAGTTGATGCTTGTTAGGCACAGGAAGTTAAGCATTTCCTTCAATACCACACAGTAGATGATACTGTAGCAAGTCTAGAAACTGTTTATGTTTTATATAGAGTGTGTTCTAAGTGGATGTATGTTCTTTCATGTGTTATGTGTTCTGGTTGTGTGGGGCTTTAAAGCATGGGCTATTTTTCTGTAAAACAAGCCTGTGCAGTGATGTGTGGGCGGGTTCTGCGGAGAAAGTTTGTGTAGTTAGGGTTCGCTGGTCGGTGTGATGCAAGAGCGCCGGCCACACAGGTGCTCACGTTAATAAAAGAGCAGTTCAACTGTTAAGTGAGTCTATCATTTTCTTTGTTCGCTACAATACTCATAAACTATGTGTTAATGACCATTAGTTGCTTTATAATATTTAAAAATATCATTGATTTTCTTTCACAATCTGCCTATAAGTTTATGCCTTAAGCTCAATGAGGAACATAAAATGCTTTTTTCGATATTTTGAGCATGAGATTCCATCAGACCAGCAGTGTGAGACTCTTTCTCTGCACTGTCATCCTTAACCCTGCAGGGGTCAGTAGGAAAACACTAACAAAACATTGATTGTGTGTGTTGGGGTGGGGGTAAAGCCTCTATAAGAATGTGTCAAAGACTATACATAAAACTACCTGCACCACTTTCTGCCATCATAAAAGTCGATCGCTCTTTTGTTGAACAGTTTAAGACGCCAAGTATTTGGCTACTTTAGCGTTGATGTCAGACTCATTTCTTTATGGTGGATTTCAGCAGGGATGAAAAGTTATCGGTGCATCATCTTCTTAACTCTCTTGCAGCTTACTTTGGGTGAGAGTTATACTCTTATGTATTATTATTAAGCTGGGTTACGATTAAACACTATTGCTTTATGACAGCCTGTCAAATTGTTTTATGAAACAATTGCTGAATGTACATCATAGGGTTTTCTTAACAAAACTTAATCTTTATTCAGACCACAAAGTTTTTTTTTTGTTTTTTTACAACATAAGGTGCTGTTAAGTGGTAATAAATGTTTTTTTTTTTTTTTCAAAGAAATCAGCAATAATTATTCTCTATATTGTCGAAGAAGATTTATTTCACACATTATTTAGGATCAACAGTGTTTTAGTGGTGAATTTGAATACAGAGATGTGGAGACATTGCTTTTCTACACTCTTAAATATAAAAGTTCTGTAATGGCATCTATGGTTCCATGAAGAACACCCACTTTCAATTGCACAAAAGGTTCTTTAGTGGAAAAAGGTCCTTCAGAATATTAAAATGTCCTTCACACTAAGACAAAATAGTAGAGAACATTTCAGCAAAAGGTTCTTTGATGGAGCCCAAATGGTTCTTCAATGACTCCCTTTTGTATCCTTCATTTTTAAGTGTGTATTTGGGTGGTTGAAGGTTTCATTTTATAGGGTTAGTTCAGCCAAAAAAAATTATTCTGTCATTAATTACCCACCCTCATGTCATTCCAAACCCGTAAGACCTTTGTTCATCTTCGGAACACAAATTAAGATATTTTGATCAAATCCGAGAGCCCTCTGACCCCTCCATAGACAGCTATTTAATGAACACTTTCGAGGCCCAGAAAGGTAAAGACATCGTTAAATAGTCCATGTGACTCCAGTGGTTCAACTTTAATTTTATGAAGCGACGAGAATGCTTATTGTGAGCAAAAAACAAACAAAAAATAATTACTTTATTCAACAATTTCTTCACTCCTGTGTCAGTCTTCTACGCAGTTTACATTGGGCAGCTCCTCCGTTAGTATTACACGCATGCATCATGGTGCTCACGTGAACAGCATCGGTCAATGGTAAACCGGCGTTCTGGCGTAGCTCTGATGTAACTCGGAAGCACTGGACTGTATTTACAACGTCAACAGTGTTGGAGACGGACACAGACGTGAAGAAATTGTTGAATAAAGTCGTTATTAGGGCCCGAGCACCGATGGTGTGAAGACCCTATTGGAATTGTTTGGTATAATTCTTCTTCTCCTAAATGAATCGCATTTTTGAGGGCCTAAACATGCTTGAAAACTCATGAAACTCATGAAACACACACGTCAAAAGTGATGAAAATTTACATCTGATATGGGTAGGTGATAGGTGTGGCAAAATGTACAAAAATATTAATGTTTCAGGAAACATTTAATGTTTCTGGAATGTTCTGAAACAAGTATTAATATATATATATATATATATATATATATATATATATATATATATATATATATATATATATATATATAAGGTTATATGAACGTCCAGCTAAAAAAAAATTGAAAAAAAAAATTGTGATTATGACTGCCTTTCAAATACCTTTAAGATGAAAATGAATATTTTTTTTAAATTATTGGTTGGAGTGTGACACTCCGAAGGTTTTTCTTATAGTCTTCTTATAGCCTTTGTTTTAAAGTGGCCTAAATTTCTACGTATGAAAGGTTAAGATGCGTTTTGGTCGATCGGATCACAAGTAGACGAAGGAGACGCATTGAAAAAGTGTATGCAGCCCACACACACTGCATAGCAGTGGCAACTACAGGAAGTACCATTGACAGATGGATTATCTCATGAACTACTGGATTTGAACTTGGGACCACCGGAATTGACTTGATTGCCTCTCGCACTGACCTCAACTGAGGATCCATTATACTCATGGTCAGTCTCGTTCACTTCAAGACTGGTCCGTTAGCAGAGGAGGTTCATGGTGAAAATGGCCAAAATTTAGAGCTGTAATAATAATAATAATTTATTATATTTATATAGCGCTTTACATGGAAGGGGGGAATCTCCTCAACCACCACCAATGTGCAGCATCCACCTGGATGATGTGACGGCAGCCATATTGCGCCAGAACGCCCACCACGCACCACCTTATTGGTGGAGAGAAGACAGAGTGATGAAGCCAATCGGTATATGGGGATGATTAGGATGCCATGATGGACAGAGGCCAATGGGCAAATTTGGGCATGATGCCGGGGTTACACCCCTACTCTTTTTCCGAAGGACATCCTGGGATTTTTTAATGACCATAGAGAGTCAGGATCTCGGTTTAATGTCTCATCTGAGCACTCCCCTCGGACAGCATGCCAAATAAACATACAATTTATCTGTTTATTTGTAAGTGTGAACTTGTGAACTGCAACATATTGTTTCATTTACTCTTCACATGTACAGGTCAAAAGCTCTTTTAAATTCTATCCTGAAGCAAACCATCTATCTTAGTTATTGTTAACTGTGTTAATAAAGAAATATAAAGCATCTTTAGGGTTGTTGTTCTAAAATTGATGGCTTGACTGCAATATGTGCCATTAACACGCTTACTTTAATCAATTAATAACTTGATTCTCTCTCTTTTAAAAGGTATACACACATCCATACTGAAGGGACAGACTGTAATATTTCCTCTCCCTGAATTTCCATTGGAGCCCACTAATTCCATTAATTCGATCGAATGGAAATACCACACAATAAACCAAACCATCCTGCTGGCCAGGATCAATCTCAATACAAGACATTCAAAAAAATTCCACAAGAGGACTGGGATGCAAATAATGGAGAATGGTACACTTCACATTGAAAATATTAAAGATGAAGATTCTGGGAACTACTCTTGCACCATCATTTTCGCTGATCAAAGGATGCACATTGAGCAGATTTTTCTTCAAGTATTTAATGGTACCTTTCTTTTTTATCTTACGAATAACTCAAGGACATTTCTCAAGATAATAAGGATGATCAATTATCTTGGACCGAAGCTAGTCAATAACAATATCATCAATGTATTCAGTAAGGAATGTGTTTTTTTTTGTGGTAATAATTATTTGTTTTCTCTGCTGAAGACTTGAAGACTGAACCACCAAACAGCACACTCTGCACTTCAACATTAAAACCATCAGGTACCTTTTCTTTCCCTTCATTTAACGTGAACATTAAAGGCACATTCCACTCCTCATATAACAACAGCCTTCACACTTTGCTCAGTCACCTACAAATTCAACAAAGACTTTTTAAATGACGGGTGGCCATTGTGCAACTGCAAAGCAATATGTCCCTTCCCCATGAAGAATGAGTAGTAAAACATTTTAAAATGAAGTGACGGCCAAGTATGGCAACCCATACTTGGAAGTTGTCCTAATGCAGTTAACCCATCCAAGTTAGTGCACACACAATATAGAAGCAGTGAGTGATTGAACACACACACACACAGTCACACACACACTTAGAAAACCATGGACACACACCCCCAGAACAGTGGGCAGCCATTCCCTGCGTTGCCTAGGGAGCGATTGGGGGTTATGTGCCTTGCTCAAGGACACCTCAGTCGTTTCCTGCCAGTATTGAGAATCGAACCTGTGACCTTCAGGTTACAAGTCCAACTCTCTAAACATCATGCCACAACTGCCTGCATGCCATCCATCCATCCATCCATCCATCCATCCATCCATCCATCCATCCATCCATCCATCCATCCATCCATCCATCCATCCATCCATCCATCCATCCATCCATACATACATACATACATACATACATACATACATACATACATACATACATACATTAAAATCTAATCTTAAAAAAAGCATGCAAACCGATTGCCTTAAAAAACAAGTAAAGTGAAATAGGAATAGTATGTTGTGCTAACAAATGCTTAGTTATAGTTCACTTACACAAGAGTTCTAGTAACTAAAAAAGAACTGTAGAGAGTACTTGATCTTTTACTTTACATTTACTCTTTACTTGTATAGCTACCATTGTTGTTACCATTGTGTTTTGCATGCTGAATGTTGAAGTCTGTGTGTGACTCAAGCAAGATATTGTTACAAATATAGATATAATTAAAAGTTTCATAGGTGTTTATGGCAAGTGTTAGCACTAAAATTGTAAACGATCATGACATAAAGAGAAATATTACATAGGTTAATTTTAAAAGGTGATCTAATTTCTGACTAAATCATTAACTATAGTTAATTATTCAGTCAAAAGCTAGGTCAAATTTTAAAAGCAACCTATTTATTACTTCTCTTCCTTTGAAACCAAATAACTGTGATTTCTTGTTGCATCGCTGCATCAATAGGAAGAGAGTTATAATGAATGTTCCAAGTGGCCAAACAAAGTGAACACTTTTTTTTTTTTGCTTTACAAAATGGCAATGAAACCAATCAATTATTCTATTTTGGGTTTTCTGAGTAAACAAGGAATAGTATAGATTAATAGATTTTTACAATTAAGTTAAGACATTAAGTAAAGTTAACTAAAAAGTGCTGTTCAGAATCAATGTTGGATTTTACAGCATACAAATTAAGGAACAGCACAAGGTTACAGTATATTTAGGAAGTATCTTTTATATTTCTACCCCTTTACCTCACATCACCCAATGTGACAATAATTTTCTTTTCTTCCTTTTTTTTACACACGTACGTACGCACACACACACACACACACACACACACACACACACACACACACACACACACACACACACACACACACACACACACACACACACACACACACACACACACACACACACACACACACACACAATAAATAAAATAAAATAAAATATGATTCTTTATAGCATGACCTTAAGCAACAGAGTAGAACAATACAAAATCCACTTGAATATTTACATACATCATACATATTGTTATAGCTCATGAACATTTAGTTTTCTTTCTTTTCCTTTCACTGTAGAAACCCATGTTCCTGGCACAGCATGGATCGCAATACCTGTGTGCTCAGCACTTGCAAGCCTCTTAATTATAGCCACTATTTTAATCTTCAAATGCAGAAAAAAGTGTTGCTGCACTTCAGGTAATTGTTATTGTATTTTATTATTTCTCTCTTATATAGTTTTCAATTCATCACTTACTCAACCTCGTGTTACACCGATATATATCTTTCTTTCCTCTTTTCCATTATAATGCATTTTAATATGTGAATGAACTAGTGTGGTTATACTCCAAAATGACAAAACTCCACTCCAGCTTCATAAAAGTACTATCCAGAAATTTGGTCCATATGACTCATTTAATAGTCAGGCTAAAAAAAAATTTTCTCTAATGAAATCTTTTACGTTTTGTAAAAAAAATTGGTTTTGACCAGTGGCGGCTGGTCCATAGAGGGCGCTGGGGCGCTGCCCCCATCAAAATTCCAGAAATATACATGTATACAAAAATGACATAAAAGTGAAATAAAAATAAAATAGTTTACTCATACGATGTGCTGGCGGTTAGTAAGAGCCTCAGCATTTAATAAAAACTGGCTTTGATGGGTTAACTATTTTATATGTTCTTCAATATGTTTCATGCGGTTTCATGCGCGAGGGACGCCGGACAAATGGACGTCTATCTGAGTCCAAAAATATACTGGCAGCATGTGACCTGAAGCTGGTCTCTAATTGGTTTCTTAAAGATCCTCCTCCGGACACAAGTCGCTGCGTCCCTGGCGAATCAGAATTGGATGCGTGTTATTTTATCCAATCTGATTGGTTCTCGTCACCTGTCATTCAACTTTACGCTCTTGGCCACTAAAGCGAAAGTGCGCGGGCGACGTCACTCCGACTCCGCTAAAACCTTGTTAAGATGATCCCTTTCGTAGAGATGGCAGCAGTTAAACCAAATTCTTTCACAAGGCGTTCGTTGGAAGAAAAAAAAATTATAAAGGATCCCGAACCGGAGCAACGCGATTTACAAATCCAGCAGCAGGCCAGTGACAGAGGACGAAGCTACACTCGGAGCTTCACGCACTTATGAGAAACGTAGGTGGCTGGCTGGATGTGTTGTTAGCAATGCCCTTTATTGCTTTCCCTGTCATTTATTTCTAAGTGTCGGTACTGAAGTTTTGTGGACAACAACGGGGGTAAGAGACCTCAAATATCTAACTGAACAATGCAACTGTCATGACACTACTGAGATGACTGACTTTAATCAGAGAGTCATTGATAAAAAATATCAATGACCCCCCCCCCCCCCGAAAAAAATATATATATCACCAGCCGCTACTGGTTTTGACGAAATTGGGTGTCTAAACTAGTATCTGTCCAGTGACATGAGGTGAAGATGCTCAGATTCAGTAAAAATGTTGGAAAACTCAATCAAAACCCACTCAATAACTCAATCAAAACGTCTAAAAACTAAAGAAGTTTTTCTCTTCCAATGTTGGTGTAGTTACTGCATTGCCGTTGAAGGTGTCACATGGGTGTAATAAAGAGCATATAGAAGGAGTGGAGAAACAAAGCTTTAATAAATCCAAAAGTCAGGAGATCGGAGGAGAATAACTTAACACAACCGCATGAACATTGACGATACCGGACAAAGAACTGAACAAAACACAGGGGTTAAATACATGTAATCAAGGATAAAACGGAACAGCTGTGGGAACTAATCAACAACCAGGAAAACAAACTAGAGACCTAAGCGGGCATAACAGGAACAGAACACACACACACACACACACACATACACACACACACACACACACACACACACACACACACACACATACATATATATATATATATATATATAAAATAATACAAATCATTTGAAATGCTACTACCTAATCTGATTTTGCTTTTGCGTTTTGCAGAAGAACCCATCTACGCCAATAAAACAGCTTATAATTCAAGGAAATAAAAGGTCACAGGTGGGCAGAAGGATGTCAGATCATACAATCATATAAAGGCCCCCTAATTAGAAAAAAGGTTAAAAACCCATGATGATGCTTTTTTCCCTTAGAAATATATGTATAGAGTGCAGCAGTGATTCATTTTCTGTAAGCCAAACCTGAAGTTAACACCACCCTAGTTCTCTAAGCCTTATTCATTAATCAGAACACTATTTTGGTTTATGGTTAAGTGATAATTTTTCTATTGCTGTTCTTATGTGTAAAGTGTATGTTGTAAATTTCTGACAGTTCACTGTTGAAATTTTTGCTTTTGCTTACCACTGCGAGTGAAAGTGCGGGCCCTATCATACACTCGGCGCAATGCGGCAGTTATAATTTTCACGTCCTGCACCACATTGTTTAAATATCAAATGCACTTGCACCCATCTGTTTGCCCATGGGCATGCTGCTCTGAAAACGAGGTGTGTTCAGTGGCATTGTTGACGCGTCGCTATTTTGAGGCAACTGAAATCGACTGCGCCATTGACCAACAAAAACCTGGTCTAAAATCAATAGCGCAGTATTTTTTGTGTTATTTAAAGGGCGCGTAAGTAATATGCACCTATAGGCGGGTCCACAACGCACGTACACTCTGCTTATTACACACACAGGGACAAGCAACAGCACACAAACTTTTTTAAATATTAAAAATAAAAGGATTCCTCTCTGGAGAAGTGTTCAGTCTTTCTGCTCGGGAATTCTGCCATGTAAATAGCGAATCCGCCATGGTGCAAGTGCAACTGACTTTTAAAGGGGATGGGAGATGAAACTCTGATTTGTTTATTGCACATCACGCCCAAAACACACCCATTACTCATTAAGAGAATAGGTACAACCCTTTTGGACCATGCGCCTGGCAAGCCAACTGTTTTTTCCGCCGTTAAAATAACAAAAGTAGATTCGGACACACAAGTGCACCTGCGCCATGCGCGACAGACCATGCGCTCAGATCGTTAAAATAGTGCCCTGTATATCTATAATTACTCTGTTGACTTAAGCCACCCTTAAACGTACACTGTAAAAAATTATTGTGATTTTAATGGTATTTTACTGTAAAAATTCTATGGTGAAACCGAAACGGTTTCCGTACTATATACGGTGAATAACTGTAATAGATCTAACCTTACATTTCATTTAATTTTACAGTAAAATACCGTTAAATTTACAGTTTTTGGAAGTGAAAAAGAACACGTCATTGTGTAATTTACAGTGAAAACCCGTAAATTGATATTCCCAGAATTCCCTGCGTGACACTTCGCATTTGATGTATTTTCATTGCAATAACTATGTTTCTTCTTTGTTTTTTCTAATCAGTTATTTACATTAGGGTTTTATGTTACATCTGATGTTGTTAAATTAATGTTTATTGCATTGTTTTTAATTACATGTGTTTTACCATGTTAGTGTTTGTGTGAATGACACTGAGCACCTTCTATATATTAGTATTATCCTCTTAAAAGCTGCTTGTGATTCATCACATGATTCTCATCACCACTGTGATTGGTGGTTGTCCATTTATTAGTATTTCAATAGGTTGGTAATTTCACATTATTTTAGTTAATGAAATATGTTTTTTTTACTGTAAATTGTTTACAATATAAACCTTTAAATTATACGGTTTTGAACTGTAAAATAAAACATTTTTTAACCGTAATTAATACATTATAAACCTTTAAATTATATGGTGCTAATATAAATATAAATATAAATGTCCGTAAAAACTTAAAACGTAACTGCCGTATTTCTTACCGTAAACTTTACGGGGATTTTTTTTACAGTGCCCATACTACCAAACCTGTCCAGAACCACCTGTATCCCACATCAATTACAGCAAAAGTGTTTTGCAATAGAAAATGAAAAGCTGCAAGCAGTGTGTGTTTGTGTATACATTTGTTTCCAGTTGATTCAATGTAAATAGGCTACTTCATATGCTGAATCTTATCTTTGAAAACCTGCACACATGATGTCAACGACTTGTTTGTTAAACGAACACAGGATTCTAAAAAATCTCTAAATTTAGCGACAATGTCACCCAGATCTCAACAGTGCTTCTGTGGTGATCTAGCAACATTGGTTAACTGACCTCTTTATAACTATACGGAAAATGCTGTAGTTGTGTGCTTTATTAAATGTGAGCAGATTATGTTGCACCTTCAACCAACAAACTAAACATTATTAAACAAAACTAACAAAGTGACCAATGAATCTAAGTGTATTTACTTTTAAAGAAATTTGAATACTGGTGAATGTGATATAGATGAGGCCGAAAAGTTTGAGACATCTGTGGTGTGTTGTGGTCAAGGCGGCTATGCAGAAATTGCTGGAAATTGGTGCACATGCTTTTTTGATGTCATCTCATTTACTGAAAACATTGATCAATGGAACCATCTTTTGTTTCGACTTTGGTGTCTTATTATTAAAGAAACCACACTTAAGTGTGTCAATACAGAAAGCATTTGATGGCCACTCGCAAAAATACCACTACTGATTTGTTCATTTTCACTTTTCTACTTCTGTTGTATTTTGGTGATTGAGCCATTTTTATAGTAAGAGCCTTAGTAGAGGTGTGAAATCCTACTTAAGATAGACCAAGGCAAACAAATAATGCAAACTAAAACAGGAATATGTGGACAAAAAATCTGACCACAATTGTAGATTTTCATTATCAATTCAGATTTGAGTAAAATTGCCAGGCCCATTTTAAACACTAGAGGTCAGACTGAGAACAGTGTTGTGAGGTCTTTTTACAGTTTCAACTAAAGTTTAAATTTGTGTCAAATTAGGATTATATCCTCCGGTGTCACAGACAAGCCTTTAGCCTAGCCCCAGACTAAAATGCATTATTGAGCTGTTTTAACTGATAAACTTGCACTGGCATATCTTAAAATATGTCAGTGCTATTGTTTAGTCTCAAGATGCACCAGTAGGCTCTTATGTGTTTTTCTAAGGCACTTTTATAAAAGCTACTGAAATGTTTAATTGAACTAAGGTATAATCCTGGTTTACTCAGCCCTGTCTGTAAAACCGGGCCTTTATGTATTAAACTAAGACATACATATTAAAGGGTTAGTTAACCCTACAATGATAATTAATTACTCACCCTCATGTCGTTCCAAACCCGTAAGACCGTTGTTTATCTTCTGAACACTTTAACCAATGCTAAAGAAACTACAGTTCAGCCAACTGTTCCATTGGGCTTCCCTGTCAGGGTTCTGTCACCTTGATTTGTTGTATTCTTGGTTTCGTGACAGCAGGATCCTGACACTCATGTGTTGTTTGTCTTGTCCTTTGTGTGAATGTACAGCTTTGTGGTTGGTCTCTGGGTTGTGTGCTCTCATGTCTTATATTTTGTGTGTTCAGGGCATAGTGTCTGAGTTCTGACACTTGTTTTGTGTTGGGTCAAGACTTCCATGTTCCGTGCACTTCTGTCAGTGTTGTTTTTCTTTGTTTGAGCGCTGGGCGGATGACAGTTTGTTGTGCTCTTCTACTTGTCTTATGTGTTTGTGTGAGCACAGCTTTTCTGTCAGTTTCTAGTCTTAGCCCCACCTCCTTGTTACCTGGTCAATGGTTTATTTGCCCCACCTGGTCTCCCTCATTATCTCCCTCATTTCCTTCCCTAAAGAAGGTTTGCATCAACGTGACTTTCTCGCCGGAACACGCCTCCTCAGCCAGGACTAAGTGGCAGAAGAGCTGCTGCATGACTTGATTTAATAGGGGAAAACATGAGTGAAACAAACAGTTATCAGTTTAAACTACATTTAATCCAATTTAATACTTTTATCCAAAGCGACTTACAACTGAGGAGTACAAGAAGCGAACCGTCATGAAGAGGTAACGAAACACAGAAAGTGTCGGAAGTACTACGTTTTGGGCATTACACACACTCAAAAAAATTATATGTGGGTTGTTCTTAATTTTTTTATGTCAACAGGTTCCACGTGATTGGGTTATGTTGAATTTAATTAAAATAGTTTATTTCAGTAAATTTTCGTTTTTTACGTAAGGTTAAAGGAACTGTATGTAAGAAATGTATTTCAATTAATCATAAAATGGCCCTGATATGTCACTAGACATTAAGAAATCATGTTAATTTCAAATATTTATATCACTGACAACGGTTGTCCGGACAAGATATTGTCATTTTAAAAGTGAAGTTGCAGCCCTCAACTGATGTTGATGTTGACATGTTGTGTTTTGGCCTGAAGCGCCACCCTCCACCTATCTACCAATCACGAAGTCAGTAGTATTTCTGCATTCAGGTTGCCCGCTCTGATTTAGTTACCACAGCTGCAGCTACAAACTTTTTGGATAAACAATGTCTAACTTTACGAAACCTAAACGACCTCGTTATGAATCAGAAAAACATCGTGACAGTGTCCGAAATAAAACAAGGATTTGAGATGCCTTTGAAAGATAGAGACGGCTGAAAACGGAGAATAATTTGAAGACTGATGCCAACGTTGCTAATTTTCTCCTGGACAGGTAAGGTTCATCTATGTTTGGCTAACTTGTACTTAATGTAAATGGACATTTCAAATATTTATGACAGTCGAACAAAGTTATGCATGTTCGTGCAAAGTAACGTTAGGTTAGCGCAGATGGAGGAGGTGGGTCATTGAATTGAAAAGGTAACGTTAAGGAATTGTTTGGTAAATAAAAACGGCGAGTCGTCATTGCTAACATTAGTAATGCATTATCAGAGCCCGTTTCTCTGTCATTATGCTGGGACGCTGAGGAAAACAACATTAGCACGCCTATTAGCACTGTGAAAACGTATTTGAGACAGTAGCCTAACGTTACCTCAGTAAAAATGATTCCTCATTCGTTCTTCGCATATATAGTGGACAAAACTTGCTGCAAGTTGACCTCTATGACCATTGCTAATGTTATTTAGCTTTGCTGTAATTTTACTATAGTATTTTTTCATGTGGGAATGTACTGTCACATACGAGCGTTCATATTTACGATTATATTTGGCTAATCGCCATTAGTACATTTTTGCGATTCATAATTACTTCACAAAACATCGCTCTTGAAGCATAAACATAATTAACAGAAAGAAAAAAATCTTACAGCGTACGACTCGTCACTTGCCATTGAAAGCTCCGTATAACGTTAGCAGCCTACCTTCCTGCTGGATCCTGCAGCCTATCTGGCAACCTCGAGTCAGGGGGAGGGGAAGAGGGGATACACCGCTCAACAGTAATTTGAAAGTGATTGCAGTACCAGTTTTGGCCACAGTCCTACATACAGCTCCTTTAATTCAATGCCATTTAGTTAAATCAGGTTAACATTCTTAATTTTGTCCAAAACTATTCAATTTAATTATTCTAAAATTAATATTAAAAACTAATCAAAACATGTAATCCAGTTTAATTGATTATTTTTATTTAGTGATATACTATTTTTACAACATTTACAAAACCTTTTACAAGGTCTTATTGGCTAGCTAGAAGATGGTTTTGTTACATCCATGGCATGCCCACAGTAGTTGTTTTTTATTATTAAAATTTCTTCGATTGTTATTAGCAGGTCATCACCCCAAGCATATGCTCTACACTTCACCACAATGGTAACCTCCAAAAACACTAACATAACAAAAACTTTTAAATACCAACATAACAAAATATTAAGCATTAAAAAGTCTCTCGATTGTCTCATCTTGTTAAAAATGCATCAACTAGCACTTTATTTAAACATTTACTCTACGAATTCAGCCCTTTTTGCAAAGCATGATGGGAAGTGAAAGTCTTGTTTGATTGGGTTACTTGATTGAAACATGTTATTTCAAAATGAAAACATCAAGTTATGTCAAAGAGTAACGGTTTTAAGTCAGTTTAACATGAATCAATTACATTTGAACCAGAAACCTGATATAATTGTGTTAAATCAAGATGAATTGCTTAAATAAAGTGAACAGCATCATAAAATCATTTTTTGAGTGCAGAGCATCATACACTAGGGTAGGGAGGGAGTAGAGGAAAATAGAAAGAATAGGACTTTTTTTTCTTTTTTTTTTTTTTTAAATGAGGTTAAGTGCTCACGGAAGAGGTGAGTTTTCAGCTGTCTTTTGAATTTTGTCAGTGATTCTGCAACTCGGATGGAGGTGGGAAGATCGTTCCACCAGCAGGGAACGGTGAATGTAAATGTTCTGGAGAGGGATTTTCTGCCTCTCTGTGATGGTACCACAAGCCGTCGCTCCTTAGCTGAGCGAAGGCTTCTGGTGGGGGTGTAGACTCGTAGGAGCTCGTGGTGGATCTGTAAGCAAGCATCAGCGCCTTGAACTTGATGCGAGCAGCGAGTGGTAGCCAGTGGAGAGAGATGAAGAGCGGTGTGACATGGGCCCTTTTGGGTTCGTTGAAGATAAGACGTGATGTTTCATTAACAAAGTTTGGGAGAAGCACGTTCAAATTATCTATCCAGTCATTATGTCAAGTCAAGTCAAGTCAACTTTATTTATATAGCGCTTTTAACAATGTAGATTGTTTCAAAGCAGCTTTACAGTGTTAAACAGGAAAATAATGCAGCATAATTTTATTCAGCTGTATAGCCATTCTGGAAAAATTTCAAGTATCATACAGTGACAGTGTGGGCTTTAGATCAATAATTTGATCAGTAATTTAGTTTAAATGGTTAATTTAGTTTATTATTTAGATGTATTTCGATGTTTAGTTGAAAAATTTAGTGTCCCCAACTGAGCACGCCAAGCCAGAGGCAACACTGAGGATTATGTCATCCCAACCAGCTGTCAGCAATCAGTAATCAACATATCTACCCAATCAGCACAGGTGGAGGACTACATAAATACCCAGTCAACTCACCAATGTTCCTTGACAGTTTTTCAGCATCCCTCCACCACCCCGTCTTCCTAACACTCAGCTGGTTACTTTCCCAACCAGAGATACGGGGAGAGTACTCTGGCCCTCTCCTCAGACAGCACTCCAAATACGCATACCATTTATTCTATCTGACTTATTTGTAAGTGTGAACTTGTGAATTGAAGCATTTTGAACGCACATGATGGAAGTCCAGCCAGAAACGGTAGTCAAGCCTAGAAATGACCAGGGCCATGGACGAGAAGCTGTGTGGCATGCTCTGTTAGGAATGGTCTGATCTTCCTGATGTTGTGTAGCGCAAACCTGCATGACCGAGCTGTTTTTGAAATGTGGTCTTTGAATGACAGCTGGTCATCAAAGATTACACCAAGATTTCTGACTGACCCTGAAGGGGTGATCAGAGATGAACCTAGCTGGATGGTTGTTATATAGTGTTCCTTACAACTTACCAAAGATCAGTGATCCATGGATATCGACATGCAGCCAGGAATCGTGTTTTTCTGACATTTATATGAGCCTGATTTCGATTCATAAATATGTATCACTGTCATCACAATTTCGTGCATCCCGCATGTATGCGGATGGGTATATGACACAGTTTTCACACACAGTATTCACACAGTTTTATTAAAATTCTGAATATCTTATAGGCCTATTCATTTTTTTTATTTAAATATCGCCTAGACAGCGCGCAAAGAGCTTCATAATTACTAAAAGCTGTCACTCATTCAATCAACGCAATCTCACAAAGTTACGTTATATTAATCAGTGAAGCTGAAGACACAATGAATCTCTTATTTACATAATATCCACACTTAGAGAGGATTAGCGCACATGCAGAACTCAGCACTGGACAAAAACTCAACCGGTGAGTGGATTCTAACTTCAACACCTGTGATTGGCCATTGCATTGTAGAAATCAACAAACATGTCTATTTGAATACATTACTCACAGAAGCAAAAACACGTTGGAAATTGAATCATTTGACAAGCGCAAATAGATATGCACTGGATATTTTGCCAACCCCTTTAATAATAATATTCTATTATTACAAATTCTTAAAGAGGATTACAGATCCTAGACCAGCAGTTATGGGCAGCTTTTCCCTCTAAAAGCAATAACTAGCAGAAGTAGCAGCAGGCGGCAGTGGTTTGAGTGAGAAAATTATGCTATTATCAAGTCCATTTCCCTCTGTCCATAGGGGGGCACAGTTTGGTGTGTTTTTCGTGGCATTCTCGCTGAAAACCAATGCTGCCTCTCAGTCTTTTTGCCACTCAGTGGGCGTAACCACAGTCACTCCAGCTGACAGTGACGTCACGTGCCTCTATATATCCTCACTGTGTGCTCTGTCTTGTGCTTGAAACTCATTTTGGCGTATACATTCCACGACATTGCACACTCGTACTATTGATACACATTCTCATGTGATCGTGTTGGAGCGGGAAAGGAAGGGTCAACAGTGTGTAGATGTAATTACAGAACATTACCTACAGATGATTACATTCAGGTAATTATTATAATATAACACTGTAAAAACATGTAGCCTATATACATAATAAGTGCATTGTATCAAATTATTCATTTAAATGTTAGTACATAGTATAGTTAAAGTCACCTAATACAAAGTGGGACCAAAAAAAATTTATTTAACATGGAAGTACATAACTCTGTACATCAGTAATAAAAAAATGTAAGCATCGTTAAAAGGTTTGTAAATACATGAATACTGTAGTGTATTTGTCACACTAGAAGCTATGTATAGGCCAGGCTAAAATACATCACAAGCAAAAATATATTTGTATACATTACAAGGCTGTTTAATTCGATCTTTTTAGCTTTGTATTTGGGCACTATATGCCATTTGTGTATGTGTGAGTGAGTGAGCTGAGATGCCTGACAATGCTGTCTAAGTAGGCAGCTCAATGAGTATTGAGACAAAGCCACCACGTGCTTGACGTTGGCATATACAGTGTGTTAGTGATGGGTGGAGAAAGCACCGTTTGCAGTCCAGCTGATTCAGTGTGTTGAAGAGTGTGTTGTGCATGTACAGCTGAGAGCAGAGGGCATCTACACCACGTAGAGGTATGTAAGAGTCCATCTTAGTTTACTTTCATATCAAACTTTAGCCTCATTTTGTTATCTAATTTTCCCAAAAGGCACTAGTTTACTAACCTTACATTTTAATTCCATTTTTAAATGTTATTTTGAATCAGATATACAGAAACAAATATTTGTAAAAAAAAAAGAAAGAAAAAGAAACTGTTTGTTATTGAACTGTTCTCAGCAAAGCCAAAAAAACAAGCATTTATCTATATATTTATATAATCCTTGTGGAATCATTTTGACCTCTTAAAATAATAATCAGAAAATGCATATCATGATTGTTGTTATAGTGTGGTTATGGATGAAACTGTTCAAACACACACTAATGATGTTTTTCTTAAATATTCATTGACATCAAGTGGTCTGGATATATACATTCGTATTTATTTATTTATTTTAGAAATTCTAAAGTCATGCAAACACATCTTATATTTGAGCTTGATACTGGACACTTGTATGCTGTTTTTCCTTCTCTATGCAATCCAGATCATCAATTCAAAAGTAATAATTAAAATTTTAGTTTGGTAAAGAAATATTTAAGCAAAGTAAATTTGGTCCCTCTTTTATATTTTAACTACTATGTAATAACATTTTAAATTAATCAGCTGATACAATGCACATATTGTACACGTCTTTACATTGTAATCTATAAATCTTATGTTTACATCTAATTACACTTTTGACTCTTCCCTTACCCTTTAACCCACCATTAAACCTAACCATACCACGGACCTGTCCCACAACCTGCATCCCACATCTATAGCAGCAAAAGTGATTCGCAATACAACATGAACATAATTAATACATTGTACCTATCCATTTTTTTATGCATTTCATTAAAGGCACCTAACATAAAGTGTACAATTTACATTTGCCTGCAAAACTCTGAGTATTTTCACTAATTTATACTTTTAAAAATGTCTGTAATGTGAACACAGATGGCAGCCCTTCAGTAAGATGTTGGAAACGACTCTAATTGACAGAAATCACCTTCACTTTAATCCCACAAGACTGACCTGGACTGTTAAATGCCCTCTCAATACAAAGGGTACAACATTCTGAACATCTTTAATTTTACAATTATAGCTTATAATCTGGTGCTATACTGAAATACTGTATTTCCTTTACACTAGGCTAAAATGTTTGTGGTCTCCTTGCCAAGATGTCTACAGATCTGTGTGTCTTTGGTAATGGTTTCCAGACTACAAGGTGTGTGATTTGAATAATCTCATTGTTCTGTCTGTAAGTGGTTTATTTGGATTAGTCTTATTATTGGTCTGTCTCAGGTAGGGTCTCAGCTCCGGCACGTCTGGAGGCCCTGGTTGAACAGCCCTTCACTCTGAGCTGTACGCTTGTCAAGGCTAAAGGAGAATCAATTAATCAGATCCGCTGGCTGGACGTGCAGAACCAGACGTTAATCACTTACCAGCCTGGTCAACAAGACAGTGTGAGCGGTCAACAGCATGTGGAGCTAGCGGCCTCTCCACGAGATGCCAGCGCCATCACCATCAAACGTGTCAGCTACAGGGATGAGGGCTGTTACACTTGCATCTTTGATGTTTATCCAAAAGGCTCAAGGGAAGGACAGACCTGTCTTACTGTTACAGGTGAGTCTTGGGCAAGATATTTTGGGAAAATGCATCTACGCTACTTCCATTTGACATGAGCATCACTAGTACAGTCCAACAACACTGGGATTTTAATTGATGGTGGAGATTTTTCATTGACTCATTTTGCAGATTACTTTGTTACACCAGTAGGTGGCAATTAAATTATAAATTAATAGATCCAAAGTAGGTGTCATCTTAAGCCTTTGCAATTGTCGGCATTGCTTGAAAACTTCGCAAAGGCTGGATCCAAACTGGAGCTTGCACAAGTTTGCAAAATCAGGGAAGCAAAAGGAAAATAATTACCATTTCATCAGGTATAATTATGGTACGAGTTTATGAGAAGCATTATGTAAATGTTTGGCTAAAGAGATGTGTCTTTAGTCTAGATTCAAACAGACAGTGTGTCTGGACCCTGAACATTATCAGGAAGGCTATTCTAGAGTTTATGAGACAAATACAAAAAAAGCTTTAGTAGACTTTGACATCCTCTGTACTATCAAAAGTCCAGAGCTTTGTGACCTTAGAGCGTGATGGATTATAGCGTGATAGAACATCAGTTTAAGACAAAGGAGCTGGACTGATTAAGGCTTCAGGGCCACAAGGGGATATTGCTAAATGAATATACAAAGACAAGTGTCTTTACTAGTATCCGTCTCATCTGGGTCTCACTAAGATCTCTCCCTCCCAAAACCTAAATACCCCAATTATTTAATGCAGTTTGTCTAGGGACATAGTTCCTAGATAGTAGTTTGCATGTCTATTACATGTATAAAATACAGTGTATTTGTTATCATGCCATTGTTAGTATAATAGAAACTTATTTTGATTGCTTTACAGCTACAGTGATCCCAGAAGGCAATAAGACTGCAGTGGGTGGTAAACAAGCCTCTCTGGCCTGTCGGTATGCCCTGCCAGAGAAAGTAAAGCAGGTGTTGTGGAAGAAGATTTTGAATAAAGCAGAAATGCGTGAAATCGCATTTTTTGCAAGGCAGAGTGACCCTGTAATTGAAGAAGAGTTTGTGGATCGTGCAAGCTTAAACCCTTCCCTGTCTGACACAGAGCTCACTTTATGGTCTGTCCAGGCTAAAGATGAGGCCTGCTACACCTGTGAGTTCCACACGTACCCAGATGGCATTAAGAGTGCCACAAGTTGCCTCACTATTTTTGGTAAGTCCCTCTGGGTTTTGTGAAATCTTCATTCATTGGATAATGCCAATATTTGATATACTTGCTGCTCTGTTTGTTGTTAAGATGACAATAAGTTTTTAAAGTAAAATGTTATGGTGGTCTGTCTCAGCAAGCTAACATCTCTCATCAGTGTCGAAATGATTGAGATCAAATAATAGAAGGCAGTGTTTATTGTTGACAGATCCGAATATGAATAGAGTGTAAAGAGTCGGGTTACAGAAGTAAAAACTCATTTATTTTCTCCATGGGAAATTTTGAACAATAACTTATTAACCTTTTAAGACAGGCCTTCTGTGATCTATGAGGTTGTTAATCAATGGTTGCCTATATACTTTTGTTGGAGCCATCAAAATAATCATGTTTAACAGCTGAATTTGTGGTGAAAAGAATTCATGGCTACTGCCTTGATGATTGTTAATTGTAATAAAGACTCTGGGCACTCATTTCCTAGTAAAATGCACAGAACAAACAAAAGTGCTTCACACTTCAATTCCTGTTGAACAGCATCTTCTTCAGAAAAATATCCAGAATACAAAACATATGCTTAGAGCTCCTTAGTGGTCATCATATAAAACATAAAGGAAAAATTCACATGTCACAGGTTACAGCTTGATAACTTAACAGCTTTAACCAAATGCACACAAGTCCAGTTCAGTGCAGCTGGTAGGGCTGTAGCACAGAGTGGTAGAGAGGGCAGGACAAGGCTAAACACACAGAACTGGAGAAAATGGCGACAACAGACAGAGAAAGAGAGATATGAAAGAAACTGATTGTTGGAGGGTGAGACTGTGAGATCTATGATTTATTCAGACTGTGGCCAAAGTGAATGACTGTGTCACTGTTTCACTAACACAGTGCTTTTCTCTATGTTATGCTCTTGTGCTCCTGCCCTTTCTCTTTCAGATTGATGTTCACTTTTTGATTTTGCTCTGTATTGTTTCAGTTGTTCAAACTAAAGTATGTATCCACCAACGGTTACTTTAAAAGGATGATTTACCCCCAAATTAAAATGATGTCATTATTTACTTACCCTTGTGTTGTTCCAAACTATGACTTTATTTCTTCAGTGGAACAGATATTTTGATGAATGTCTTTGTCTTACAATGACAGCTAGTGGTTCCAAAACAACAAGACTTTAAATGTATGAAGAAAAAAACACTGACATTTTTCAAAATATCTTTTGTGTTCCACTGAAGAAAGAAAGTCATACGGGTTCAGAATTACATTCACTCATCTCTTATTCATGCCAATCTTATTGTTCTGGGGTCATGGTTTTGCAAGAATGTGAATTGCTTATCATCTGTTAGAATGACAAGCATATACCTCTTTTTGGGCCAGTGCTGTGCTTTGAATAGACATCTTTGTAGCTTTGAAATACTGGTGAAACTTTGTGGGCTGTAAACACTCAGATGGCATGCAGATCTGTGTATGTACAAAGCCAACGCTTGCTTTTCAAGCCAAGACAAATGGTTACCATTCAAAGGCAATGCATGATTTTGTGTTGGGATTTGGTTTGGGAAAAAGGTTTGGTTTTTTAACATGGCTTTGTTGGCCTCTGCTGGTAAATTGTCAAATATGACACGTTTAGCTATTTAAATTATACCTTGTACTCTACCAATATTAAATCTAGAATTCCTGTTCTGTATCTGTGAACAGTAAATCCTGCCTTATTTTATTTCATTGGCCATCTCAAACATTGTTATATTGATGAGCAGTTAGATCTCCGAGGGAAACAGCCTAAAATTTGGCAAAAACAAAATCCTAACAACAAATAGAGTATCATCAGACATATTTGTGAGAAATTTGGGCCATTTCTAACTCTGCAGGTCTAACTCATCTATCTCAATGATGGTCATTCACATGTAAATAAAATGTTTAAAATGTTTTACACCCCTAGACTAAAATCTCTGGGAGTAAAACACAAAACCTATATCCTGTATCATATAAATTTACAGTCCTACCCAAACCTCAAGTAAGCTACAAGACCGCATCTCCTGGAGTGATTGAGGCAAACTGTACTGCCGTCGCCCGGCCACAGGCTGAAATAGTATGGAACGTGGAGGGGAATGACCGGATCATTGGTACACCTGTAACCACCGCTATCCAGCAGAGTGACGGCACGACTCTGGTCATCAGTACATTGACCATCCAGGCTGGACTCCTGAAGGATGTCTCTGTCAAATGTCTAGTTCATCATAAAGGACTGGAGAATGCCATTGCTGTTTCAATGAACACTAAAAGTGAGTGTAAACTATTTTATTATGCACTTTGCTTACGATGGTTTATATTGAATAAAATTATATTTTTATTTTCTTTTTCGTTTGAGGTAAATGGGTTCATTGCACTATGAAAACCTACTGTAGCTTTCAGAACTGAAAAAGTCTCAGGTTACGTATGTAACCCGGTTCCCTGAGAGGGGAATGCGATGCTGTGTCGTAGCATTGATGCTATGAGAATGCTAAATAGATTCCACAAATGTGTGTCGACAGTTTCAATTTGTCTGAAGAAAACACACAAGTATAACTGGGGCATGGTAATGCAATGCAGTGTCTCGTTCCCCTCTCAGGGAACAGGGTTACACACATGTGCAGAGAGGACCAACCAGCCACAGCACACACATCACAAAATGTATTTGCTAGCAAGTACCTTGGAAGAGGCCATTCTCCTAGTGGAGTGAGCCCTGACCCCAAGAGGCAAAGCCATTCTACATGCCTCATAGGAGAGGGTGATATTATAAGTAATCCAATGCTAGATACGCTGCTCGTGACCACATTCACTTTATTGCGACCACCAAAACAGACCACAAGCTGAGAGGATCTACACCACTGATCTAAGCAGTGGACATAGATTCTCGAAGAACGGACTGGACATAACAATCTCGTGTCACATAAGGCGGAGGGAAGAAAGCCTGCAAGCCTTGCTGAACAGCCAGGGCAGTGTTTCCCAAAAGCATCATAAGCTTAAGTTGATCGAAAACAATTGCCACCAATGGTCTCTATTGCTGCGTCCCAATTCGCCTACTTATACTACGTACTAAAAGTATGTACTCTTTTTGTGAAGAAAAAGTATATACTTTTGAGTGTGTAGCAGAAGAGTAAGCAAGCTTTGGGAAATACTACTTCGTCATCTTTAACGGACTCTGTTGCTTAGTTACGTGTATTCCGTCACCGTTTAGACTGCCCTGTCAATCATCGTCACAGTTCAAATCCTCCACATTCAATTTAATTTCTTACCGTATCGGAGAGATGTAGTAGCACATTGATCTGCCATTCGTGGGTCTTTAATGCAGAGACTCCTCTCATGTGTTTGCAAAGTTATTGGCCAAACGTATCATTACAAAAGTTCACAATGCTGCTGCAGGTGAAATATAATGTGGCTAACATTGAATAAATATCTTTTTGTCAGGTTAAATACTGATAATTGCTCACTCAACCCCTTTATCTAACCCTCTCTACTTAACCGTCAGACTCGCATAACCGTCATGTTTGTCGTTTTTTAACACTTTTTACCCGCGTTTGTAGTTCTAATAGAATCCTTGTCCATCTCGCAATGGGTTGTGGGAAATATCAGCTGTTAGAGTGCGCATCGATCTGCACTTCGAATTATGACCGGAAATAGTAAACCATCCAGGAATCTTTGGAATACTCTTTTCAACATACTACGATTTGGGACACACTAATTCTTTTTTCGAATACTATTTAGTACGGACAGTATGCGAATTGGGACACAGCGTATGATCAACTTACGCAAACTATGCTTTTGGGAAACGCAGCCCTGAACTTTGGAATATAGTCCGGTCTGGGGTACAGTATATCTCTAACATCACCTGGAACAAAGTCTAAGCAGGAGGCGTCTACTTTGAGATTCAGCATCTGCCAGGACCACTGTTAGTCACTGTGTCACTGTTTCACTAACACAGTGCTTTTCTCTATGTTATGCTCTTGTGCTCCTGCCCTTTTGTCTCTCAGATTGATGTTCACTTTTTGATTTTGCTCTGTATTGTTTCAGTTGTTCAAACTAAAGTATGTATCCACCAACGGTTACTTAAAAGGATGATTTACCCCCAAATTAAAATTATGTCATTATTTACTTACCCTTGTGTTGTTCCAAACTATGACTTTATTTCTTCAGTGGAACAGATATTTTGATGAATGTCTTTGTCTTACAATGACAGCTAGTGGTTCCAAAACAACAAGACTTTCAATGTATGAAGAAAAAAACACTGACATTTTTCAAAATATCTTTTGTGTTCCACTGAAGAAAGAAAGTCATACGGGTTCAGAATTACATTCACTCATCTCTTATTCATGCCAATCTTATTGTTCTGGGGTCATGGTTTTGCAAGAATGTGAATTGCTTATCATATGTTAGAATGACGAGCATATACCTCTTTTTGGGCCAGTGCTGTGCTTTGAATAGCCAACGCAGCCCTGAACTTTGGAATATAGTCCGGTCTGGGGTGCAGTATATCTCTAACATCACCTGGAACAAAGTCTAAGCAGGAGGCGTCTACTTTGAGATTCAGCATCTGCCAGAACCACTGTTAGATCCCAGGAGGGAACTTGCACTTCACAGATTGGCTACAACCATCTGGCACCTCGAAAGAACTGAGACACTAAAGGGTGCATCCTCAGAGAAGAACTGTCTAGAGATGTGCGACTAGCGGGAATGGCAGCTACATACACCTTTAAGGTAGTCAGAGCCAGCCCTGCTGTGAGATGCTCTTATACTGGACTGCCAGGGCAGTTAACTGGATCCACATCATGTTGCTCACACCAAGATACAAACAGTTGCCTTTTCAGGGCATATAACTTTCTAGGAGAAGGAGTTGCACTTTAGATAGAAGATTTCTCTGGACTGGAATCCCCCAGGGGAGGCCGTTCAGGAGAGTTTTTACAAACCAAACTTGGATCGGTCAGAACGGTGCCACTAGAAGGAGGCAAACTCAGTCCTGGCGAACCCAGCTAGAACTCCCGGGAGCAGAGCTATCGAGGGAAAAGCTTACAGGCACAACCTCGGCCACGCCTGTACTATACTATCCAGCTCCAACAAAACTGGAGGTTTGAGGGTGAATCAGAGGGGACAGTGGGTTGTCTCCTCGAAGGCAAACAGATCCACTTCCACTCTGTCGTACCTCTGCCATATGGACTGCACTACTTGTGGATGGAGTTGCCATTCCCCAGGACTGAGCCCCTGCCTAGACAGGATGTCTTCTCTCACAATTACATGCTCTGGAATATAAACTGGTCTCAGACAGGAACTTGTTCTGCTGCACCTGGCTGAAAAGAGAGCGCAAATGCAGCCACTACTGAGTTGTTGTCTGTGCCAACCAACACATGGTAGCACCTCAACTGTGGGACAAAGTGTTCCAGAGCTAAAAACACTGCCCTCATCTCAAGGCAATTTATAAGCCATGATGTATGAGGCCCCTAATAAAGGCTTGTCGCCCATCAAGAACCGCACCCCAGCCCGTGAGAGACTTGTGACGACAACACACCCCTAGTGCCAGGCCTCTGTTGAGGAATCCTGGCATCTTCTTAAGCCGAATAGCACAAAGTCTGTGGTGCTTGACTTTTACGACTCTAGAGGGATGATTCAGAGGATGAAACCCTCTGCTTTTGAGCCAGAACTGAAGAGGTCTCATGTGCAATAGACCCAAAGGAATAATGTTGGCTGCTGCTGCCATTTGACCTAGCAGCCTTTTAATTCACAGTACTGAAAGTTGCTGGCCTAGCTTGATGTCTCTCACAGTGGTTAAATCAAATTGTGCCTGCATCAAGTTCAAATCCCACAATTTCCCTAGAAAAATGGTTTGGAGAAAGCACACTCTTCCTGAGGTTAAACCTGAGCCTCAAATGCTTCATATGAGTGAGCACAACATCTCGATGTCATGCTATTAGCTCTTCTGACAGGGCTAATATCAACCAGTCATTAATATAGTTGAGTACATGGATACCCTGGAGTCACAGCAGAGCCAGAGCAGCATCCGGGCACTTGATGAATGTGTGTGGGGACAGAGCTAGGCCAAAAGGAAGTACTCAATAAGCTTCGCCCCTTAAAGTGAACCTGAGAAACTTCCAGTGTTCGGCAAAATTTCAATATGAAAATATGCGTCCTTTAGATCTATTGTCACAAATCAATCCTAGAATTGAATTTGTGGCACTAATAGTTTGATGATTAGAGTCTTAAACCTATATCCGAAGAGTACAGTTCAGGTCCCATATATTTAAAATTTATCGCAACCCCCCATCCTTTTTTGGGTAATACAAAATATTGACTGCAGAATCCTGCCTTTCTCTCTGGGAAGGGTACACATTATGTGGCCCTTTCCACCCAGAGAGAGTACAGACCTTGAAAATGAGGTGGATGCAAAGCAAACTGAATCCTTTTTCATATAATGTTCAGGAAAGACATTTAGCAGAAGATGCTATGCTGCTGCAAAGTCTTTCATTTACATTGCGCTCTCAATGCCCTGAGCCACTGGCATCAAGGCTCTTCCAAATAACCCTTAGAGGTTTCCTTTTTTTTACACCGCAGAAGCATCTCCACTGTGACTATATTAGCATTGAGTGGCCAAAAACATAGGCCGTCTGCTTGGTGTCAGTTCCGTGGCAAATATTCCTTTCATCCTCCAACTCTTCCTCAGAGCTATAAACAGCCATAAATCAACCAGACAAAAAAAACATGGTGTGGATGACAGACTGCATATGCTTTATCAATATAGATATCTAAACACCTCAAAGCTAGAAGACTTTCATAATTTAATTCCTCTGAATTAAATGTCATGCGATTCCACATGACTTCCCTCAAGAAAAAAAGTAAAATGGATCGGAGCTTAAAGGGTTAGTTCACCCTAAAATGAAAATTCTGTCATTAATTACTCACCCTCATGTCATTCCAAAACCGTAAGACCTTCGTTAATCTTCGGAACACAAATTAAGATATTTCTGATGAAATCTGAGAGTTATCTAACTAGTCTCAGCCTCAGATGTCACGCCCACGGAGGCTGAACATCTGATGCATATGGCACACTTACCTGGAAACACTTCATGAGTTTCGAAGTTGTCATCTGATTGGTTGAATTCTACAGGATGACCGCAAGACATGTGTGTTGAGTTCTTTAACGCCAAACTCACTCGTGGAAGAACAATGCCGTCTTGTTTACAAATGTGACAGTGAGCGCTTACCAGGATCGACTAAATAGTGGATTTTCAAAAATATGTGAAGTTCACGGGTCCATTTTTGAAGTTAACTTGCAAAACATTCTTGAATGAATCATTTATAGACGCATGCCGGTCTGTTATTACAGCAACATCGACTTCACATTTTCATGCCCATAAACATGACGAACTGTGACTGGTTGCGTTACATATCAGTCAAATGTCCTCTTGGGCGGTCCTTGACCAATGAAAGCTGCGATAGAGTCCAGACCTTCTGCCATCAGTCTGAAGGTCTGGCTACACGAGACTACTCTCTGATCCCTCCATAGACAGCAATTTAATTAACACTTTCAAGCCCCAGAAAGGTAAAGACATTGTTAAAATAGTCCATATAACTACATGTCCAACCTTAATTAAGAAAACTTTTTGTGCGTGAAAAACAAACAAAAATAACGACTTTATTCAACAATTTCTTCTCTTCTGTGTTAGTCTCTTACATTGTTTACACTGTAACCACATTGCAGCGCTTCTGGGTTCTACATCAGAACGCTGGCTCAGTATTGGCCACTGATTGGCCAGCTCCTTCGTCAGCATCACACGCATTCGTTGTGGTGTTCACGTGAACAGCATCTGCCTATACAGAGCCAGCGTTCTGACCTACAACGCTGCAATGCGGTTACAAACGTAAAAAATTCCAGTTACAATAGCAAAAGGACGACAGTTGAAATCTTAAAATATTTCCAATATAAAAGTGCCGGAAGTTGAAGAAACTGAATCTGAAGCCATTTCTCAAGTAAAATAGTAATTGAGAACAAATGCAGTAAAATAGCACTCAGTCTATGGCTTTCTCTGCTTCTCTCACCAGTTGGTACAGCGCTTACTATCCTGATCTCTGTGACTACAGTAGCGTTTCTTCTGGTTCTCTGCCTTTGTTTCTGTTTATGGAAGTGTGTCCTGCGTAGGGATGGTGAGTATTCATATAGCAATCTTAAAGACCAATGAGAACAATCCAGAACATACAGCTCAGCAAAATGTTTTGTCAAAATCATACAAAGTAATATATAAAGATATAAATGGAGAAAAAATACTGTCATCATCAGGCCAGCCTATTTAAATTTAAGGTCCCACCATGCAAATGTTGATATCCCTCAGTGCTCTCAGATAACAGTTCTAAGTTCCCCTGCCCTTGTCATTAAAAATAGTTTGTCACAGTTAAAAGCAAATATTGACTTTAATTTGAAAAGCGGATGTCCAGTTTTTAAAGTATGATAATTAACATATACTTGAGAACAGCTTCATAGAAATAGTATGTAAAAGCTTCACTTTGTGGCCTTTTGCTCAGGGATCACATTAAAGTGATCAATAGCAGCTTGTTTCTGTACGGCCCTGGCTGAACATGTAAGATATGCTGTTGCTGCAAAAATAGATATACATAAATCCCGTAGCAGATCTAGGCAGGTGTAACTGGGGGAGGTGGAGGATTTTAGAGGAACTGGGATTTTGTGCTACAGGACAAGTTTACAGCAAACAACGAACCAGACTATTGAAATGTTGGCCAAGCAATCACATCATGACTATGAAGAGTTCAGATGCAAAAGCCCCTAAACACCACCTCCGTCAAAAATGAGATAATGATGTTGAGCAAATGCTCTCCACACTAGTATACGTTCATCAAAAACTTTCAAATCCGCTAAATCCCAGTATCCGCCCATTCAGAAATACGGGTTTGTTGGCAGAAATCGCTAAAAGCCACTTCCCTTTGTCAGCAAAATCCATAGAAACCAATCAGAAGACATGAATCAAATTGTATGATTTCAAGATGAATGACAGTGTGCATATGAGCTGGCTTTCAATTGCTGAGCTGCAAGATTTTATCATGTTTTGTCCAATGTTACAGTGGCAATGAGAGGATTTCGCGAGTAGCAAGTAAACACAACAGTGTTCCTTGTATTGCTGTAAAACTCTGAAAGAAACGGACGTGGCGTACATTTGCATCACAGCTCCCCCTACTGTGTGGATCTGTTTCGTCATTGCTACATTTTAAATTCTGCTTTCATCATTTGCAAAGTTTCCAGTTGCACCTTTAGTGATTTTGCAACTGTTTACTATGTGTTGTTGTCCAAAGAGGTGGACTTTTACAAATAAAACAAACAAAAACCCCACATGGACTTAGCTGGTTTTGCAGCAAAAGACAGTTACATTTGATAAATACCTACAAATTTACTAAAGTGACATTTTTGCGTGAAAACAAAAACCCATTTTGAGTGAAATTACTGAACCTAAATATAGGAGCCTGATAAAAAAAAATGCATATTTAAAAGAAAACATGTCAGAAAGACTTAGAGGTTTTTGCATCTGAACTATCTATATATAAACACATTGACACTAGAAATAATAGATAACATTTAATTCATGTTAAACCATTGTCCAATATAGCTATGGATTTATTTGTGTGTATGTTTGTAATGTTCACATGTTCTATATGAGCAGAGCCTGAAGAGCATCAATTACAGAGAAGAGGCCGAGAAGACAGAGAAACAGTTGAACAGAGAGACAGTTGAATGTAGGTGTCTTCAGTAATGTAGAACAGGAAGTGCAAAGCCTCTTCCTGTGACTTAACACAAATCCTTCAGCTTTCATTTGTTTGTGTGTGTGTGTGTGTGTTCATGCTTTTCTATCCTGGTGGGGACTTCAACCTGAATAAACACTGACCTACATTGAGGTCCCCATGAGGAAACAAGCTTATAAATCATACAGAATAAGTTTTTTTGAAAATGTAAAAATGCTGAAAATTTTGTGATGGGTAGGTCTAGGGGTAGGGTTAGTGTAAGGGGAGAGAATATACAGTTTGTACAGTATAAAATCCATTAGAGTCCCCACAAAGATAGTGAACCAGACATGCGTGTAATTACCATAAACAGTGTTTTAAGTACTAATATTTATTATTTGAAATGTCAGCGTGAATCACAGATATATTTGATTTTTATATTTTACTTTCCCCTTTATGTTCCTCCTACAGTATCTAACAAAGACTTCACTTATTTTAATATCCTCAGGCGTTGCTGTTCAAACAAAACTGTCAGTGTTATTACTTACATATTCAGATCAACAAACCTCTCATTTTAAAATTTTACCAGTCTAGTTTCTGATCATTCTGGGATTAAAAGCATCAGGTTCCAACTGTGAGAGTCTATGTATATTTTAACAAGTTGATGTTACAAGTTGTTGTTATAACATAATTTAACATGATGTTACAGTTACATCTGTGCTCGGTCATGTTTCCACAGAGTGAATCATTTTGATCGTGGCAGACGGATATGCTGAGACACCTGTGAAGACGAAAACCTCCTGTTATCATGTTCCCTGCTTTTCCAGCCAAAGAAAATGTCTCGGTTACATATGTTACCCACCCCTGAAGGAGGGAACGTAGACACATGTCGCACGTGACCGACTGAAAGGGAACCAGTGACACATCTCTACATGAGGAAAGATGCTACAAAAAATTTGTAAATCCATCACTAATATGAAGGTTGCCGTAGAAGGCGTTTTATCTTGGCACAGAAGGGAATATAATTAAGTTAGTATTTGTCTGTTTTAATACTGTTGTATTAATGTAAAAAGTAAAAATGTAAAAGTACAATAAAAAACTTCTTGAATTCTCTGAAAAATAGCTATCCACTCAAATAAAGTGTTAGAAAACTTCCTTGTTTATTTTTTATTAATCATGGTGAATAATTAAAACAAGTGGTGCTCACAGCATGTGCCAAATGACATTCGTTCCCTCTCACTTGATCTAGTCCAGCTCCACCTCTTTGGACCTTAAAGGGATAGTTCACCCAAAAATGAAAATAAGCCCATGATTTGCTCACCCTTAAGCCATCCTAGTATATGACATTGTTCTTGGCAAGTATTCTCATTATCAGAGTCGGTTGTGTTTTAAGTGAACGTAAACCGTAATGTAATCAGGTACGTATCAGTATATTGGATCCATGCATTAGGTCTTAAAGTGACAGTAGCCTATAAATATGTGCTGCTGTCTATGCATTAAAGGGATAGTTCACCCAAAAATTTAAATTAGCCCATGATTTACCCACCCTCAATGTCAGAATGACATTCTTCTTTTAGACAAATACAATTGGAGTTACATAAAAAAATGTCCTGGCTCTTCCAAGCTTTGTAATGGCAGTGAATGGCTGTTTCTGTTTTGAAGTCCATAAAAGTGCATCTTTCCATCTTAGTGCTCCACACGGCTCCAGGGGGTTAATAAAGGCCTTCTGAAGTTAAGCAATGCCTTTGTGCAAGAAAAATATCCATATTTAAAACTTTACAAACTGTAATCTCTATATTCCGTTAAGTGTTGTACGTTCATGAGGGACTGGTGTTCCAGCGTATGAGGTAGGACGCAGGCGTAGCGTAAGTCCCGGAGAGACTAAAGGCCCGGGTATACTTCGGCCGTCCGCGTTCGTGCACCGCCCGCATGACGTAATTTTCGTCACTCGGAGGGCTCGCGGCCGGCCGCACACCCTGTCCGCGCGCAGCCCAAATTTTCAGACCGCGCGGACGGTCCGCGTGCAACAGCGCATGCGCCAGCAGTACAGAAGAGTCCACTAGGTGGCAATACGTACAGTATTGAGCACAGTGTTCAGCCGTCGAAGAAGAGTGTGCAAAGACCGGTTTAAAAACAACACACTTGAAAAAAAGAGAGAATTTTTGATTCTTCAGTGTTTCTTCCAAACTATGTTGCAATGGTGGATGCACTACAATTCTTCTCCGATCATGCCCAGCGAATGTCCCGTTGATGACAGGACTCAGTGCTGCCCTCCGATGTCTGGTAGAGCATAGACATTTTTTTACTGCGCATGTGTCGAACGCGATCATCCGCGCGCATCCGTTGTGTGTAGTATACTTTGAAAGACGCGCGGACAGGGCTGCGCGCGTGACGCGACCAGGCGCGGTAAGTGAAGTATACCCGGGCCTTAAGTGCAGAGGATAGAGCAAAACAAAACTTGGTTCTTGTGAGAACTAGCATATTCTCACTGGAGCATCCTACGTCATACGCTGGAATGGCAGTCTCTTGCCTTTATTCGTTTTTAAGGTGGACATTTGCACTGCCGATGAAAGGATGTAAGTCCAGTGAGGTAGATTTAGCACTACACAGTTGTTTTTCACTAGTATTAGGAAATCATTAAATAGTCTATGTTGTGTCTCATTCTTTGTAGTTGTTGGTAAATGATTAGGTAGACTGAACTAGAAATTTAGAGACTAACCAGAACTATACAAGTTCTTTGGTCTCTGAGCCCAGAGCAATGGTGGGAAAATGAAACATTGCTGGAGATGCCCTCAGATAACACTGAGAGGTCGTGACAGCTTCTCGAAGCGTTCACTATACTAGTGGAAATGCATTATCTGCAGTCTGCTGTGGAATTAAATGGCTGACAAATACTGCAGTTTTGCTGGCTTCCTTTCTGAGAAATCATGTTGCTTTGAACTTTGTATTAATGCATGTGTGTATGTGCAAGCCAGTGTAATGATAACAACTGTTAATAGGTGAAAGTTTTTATTCTGTCCAAAGTAGAAAGTATAGGCACACTTTTAATTAGAATTAATAAATTCGCTCTTCAATAAAGTATGGAATCAAAAAATTGATTTTCCTATTGTGATATATAGATGTTGTTATTACTATGTTAAGTACATGTAACGTATGTAACAAGGACACTGTAAAATAAAGTGTTACCGGATTTTGTATTTATTGTGCTCTTCAAGCTGGAAATGGTAAATTTCTGTAACTTCGCATCAATAAGCAAAGGAAGTCTGACCTTTGATTTTATTGAATCTGTTATGATATTAAATTACATTGTGTGGAGGTTCAATCTATTAGCATAGATGCTTTAGAAGTGTAAACAGAAGGAAAAAATAAAATTCGCATGATCTCTTGAAATGAATAGACATCACAGTATTAAGTTTCAGCACCTACGTACTTAATGTGATGCAGTTTTGGTGACCAAGACATGTCCAGTACACGCAGTTCTTTAAATTTTTATTTATGGAATGTTCATTTTTTTCACATTCTTGGTACACATGGGATGATTTAAAGCAGATGGATAGGGGAACATTTATTTTTCTTTTCTGTTGTGTAAATCATATGTTGATTAAAAAAAAATTACATAAAATATGCCAGAAGCTTTTTTTTATGTGTTCCTGTCACAGGGTGTTTTGGTGTTGGTCCATGTTCATTGTTCTTGGTTCTGTTTTGTTTATCATGTTCATGGTTATGTTTGAGTTTGTCATGTTCACAGTCTTGTCATGCACTTCCTGGTCTTGTCATGTGACTCCCATGCCCTCATGTGATCTTGTGTCTTGTCCTGTCATTGGTTCATTGTTTAATCACTGTTCACAGGTGTCACTTGTCTTGTCATTAGTGTGTGTATTTAAGCCCTCATGTTTGCCTTGTGTCTTGGTCTGTTATTAACGTTGTAACCTGCTGTTGGTGAGTTTTGTTTAGCCATGCCATGACTTTGTTTTATGTTTTGCCAAGTCTTAGTTTTAAGTTTTGTTAATAAATGCTGCACATGGGTTCAAAACACTTGCCTCCAGTGGATCTACTTGTTACAGAATAACAGACCAAAATTATGAACCCAGCAGTTGCCATCCTTCACCTACGCCAAGGCCATCGATCCATTGAGGACTATGTTGAGGAGTGTTGTGGACTCTCCAGCCAGGTAGATTTTAATGATGTGGCCCTTAAGGACATTTTTAGATTTGGGCTTAACGAATCGGTCCGATCACAGATGCCAGGGGGGAAGATCCATTTTTCCCTGGCCCAATATATAGACCAGGCCCTTTTGTTGGACGGCTCGGCCTTTACTGTGGGAACAGTGGATGAGGAGCTCCACTGTCCCACAGTACTCTCCACCCCAGTGAGCCCAGCCCACGTCCACGTCCAGGCTCCAGCCCACGTCCAGGCTCCAGCCCACGTCCACGTCCAGGCTCCAGGCCACGTCCAGGCTCCAGCCCACAGCCACGTCCAGGCTCCAGCCCACGGCCACGTCCAGGCTCCAGCCCACGGCCACGCCCAAGGCCACGTCCAGGCTCCAGCCCACGGCCACGCCCACGGCCACGTCCAGGCTCCAGCCCACGTCCAGGCTCCAGCCCACGGCCACGTCCAGGCTCCAGCCCACGGCCACGTCCAGGCTCCAGCCCACGGCCACGTCCAGGCTCCAGCCCACGAGCCCGCTCCAGCCCACGAGCCCGTTCCAGCCCACGAGCCCGCTCCAGCCCACGGCCCCGTCCAGGCTCCAGCCCACGAGCCTGCTGTCCCGCCCAAGAAAATTTGGGGGGGGGGGGGGGGGGCAAGGGGTACATGGAGGCCATGAAGGCCACGCCTCTGTGGCCCCCTGAACCGCCATTACCGCCATGGCCTGATGAACCGCCATTACCGCCATGGCCTGATGAACTGCCGTTACCGCGATGGCCTGATGAACTGCCGTTACCGCCATGGCCTGATGAACTGCCGTTGCCGCCATGGCCCGGTGAACTGCCGTTGCCGCCATGGCCACCCACGCCTGAGGGTCCAGGTCCACCCACGCCTGAGGGTCCAGGTCCTCCCACGCCTGAGGGTCCAGGTCCTCCCACGCCTGAGGGTCCAGGTCCTCCCACGCCTGAGGGTCCAGGTCCTCCCACGCCTGAGGGTCCAGGTCCTCCCACGCCTGAGGGTCCAGGTCCTCCCACGCCTGAGGGTCCAGGTCCGCCCACGCCACAGGGTCCAGGTCCGCCCACGCCACAGGGTCCAGGTCCGCCCACGCCACAGGGTCCAGGTCCGCCCACGCCACAGGGTCCAGGTCCGCCCACGCCACAGGGTCCAGGTCCGCCCACGCCACAGGGTCCAGGTCCGCCCACGCCACAGGGTCCAGGTCCGCCCACGCCACAGGGTCCAGGTCTGCCCACGCTCCCAGGCCCGTCCAGGTCATGTCTGGGTCCGGTGCCCCTGCACGGGCCTGGCCCACCATCCCTCCCCCAAGACCGCCCCCCAAGACTTTTGGTTAAGACTCTCTGTTAGGCCAGTGGTGTTTTGGTGTTGTTTGGGCGTCAGGGGCCGCCCATAGAGGGGGGGATCTGTCACAGGGTGTTTTGGTGTTGGTCCATGTTCATTGTTCTTGGTTCTGTTTTGTTTATCATGTTCATGGTTATGTTTGAGTTTGTCATGTTCACAGTCTTGTCATGCACTTCCTGGTCTTGTCATGTGACTCCCATGCCCTCATGTGATCTTGTGTCGTGTCCTGTCATTGGTTCATTGTTTAATCACTGTTCACAGGTGTCACTTGTCTTGTCATTAGTGTGTGTATTTAAGCCCTCATGTTTGCCATGTGTCTTGGTCTGTTATTAACGTTGTAACCTGCTGTTGGTGAGTTTTGTTTAGCCATGCCATGACTTTGTTTTATGTTTTGCCAAGTCTTAGTTTTAAGTTTTGTTAATAAATGCTGCACATGGGTTCAAAACACTTGCCTCCAGTGGATCTACTTGTTACAGTTCCTAGCTGGTAAAACATTTTGCTAGCAATGCCAAAATCACAAGAAATGTAAGCCACATGGAAAAAAGTTTCTAGTAATAATAGCATAAATGCAAATGTGATTTCAGTTTATAATTTCAGTTCCTCAAAGCGCGTCATTTGTTTCAGCCAAATCGAGCTCTTTTCACACTGAAGAGTTCCAGATTAATAGATCTAAATCTGCCCCTTGTGTTTTCCTGTCAGGCGGCTGATACCAGCTTTGTTCAGTTGTGAAAACAGACAGCAGTTTGTTCATGATACTGCAGAAAGAGGCTAAGAAGATTGCGGCTGTCCTGTGTGACTAACAGCCCAATTTCTGCATCATTTGACACTCATTTGATAAGCATCTCTTTTGGCCATGAGATTCCACAGGCCTCCTCTAGTCTGAGACATGTGAGGTTTAAGGCCGATATACACTGCACGTCTTTTAAAATCTGAACAGGAGTCGTCGCCGGAAGTTAGAACTATGACTAGCATGACATTTGCCTATGAATCTATAGGTAAAGGTCATGTATTGCAACCTAGAGGATTCCAACCCTTATTATTATTAGGACCGGTGGTGTGAGGACCCTATTGGAATTGCTGTGTCTATTATTCTTCTCCCAAATGAATCGCATTTTTGAGGGCCTAAACATGCTTGAAAACTCATGACACTTTGCATACACTTTAAGAAGTGGTGAAAATTTACATCTTATTGTTAATAAGGTGTGGTAAAATGGCTCGATAATGCCACCTACAAAATTAAATTAAGCTCTGTTCGCACTACGTTTCACATACAAGTATGAAATTCTAGTATAGAATTCTAGTAAAGTATAGGCACATGTAACAGCCCAATACCAACAAAAAAGTCCCTGCGGGAAAAATCTGAAAACCAACAGGAAGTGAGATATTTTAAATTTTCTCTACAAAATTTTGGCAGTTTTTGCCATTTCCAGATGATGTACTTTTAACGAACTCTTCCTAGAGATTTTGTCAGATCAACATCATATTTGGTCAGTCTAATCTAAAGGCCTTTGCGATGTTAAATTGTGAAGATCTTGAGTTTTCGCTGAAGGGAGTGTCCATGGCGGCCTGACAAAATTTGATGTTTCATCGTGAAACAGGAAGTTGTTGTAACTCGGGCATACAATGTCCGATCTGCCCCAAACTTCACATGTTTGATAAGAGTCCTGGCCAGAGAACATCTACATGACATTATTCAGTTACAGTCATAGCGCCACCTGCGGGCAACAGGAAATGTCATGTTTTACACTGTGATTAACTCCTCATTGAGATTTAACCAGAACAACATCAGATTCTAATCCATAGTCTAATCCAAAGGCCTTTGCGACGTTAAATTGCGAAGATCTTGAGTTTTCGCTGAAGGGTGTGTCCGTGGCGGCCTGACATTTTGCTATGAAACCGCATACAATGTCTAACTGCCCCAAACTTCACGTTTTATCAGGGTCCTGGCCTGAAGACATCTACATGGCAATATTCAGTTAGTCATAGCACCACCTGCTGGCAACAGTAAATGGCATGCATTACATTGTAATTCACTCCCTGAAACGCATTTAAATATGCATCAGATACCAAACATACTAGAAACACTAAATCATGCAACACTTGGCTAAGTGCTAATGTATGAGATTAATGCCACGAATCAGGAAGTTGCTCTGACAACTTGTAATACAATGTCAAATCTGCCTCAAACTTGTTTGATAAGTGCCCTGGCCTGAAGACATCTACACGCCAACATTTAGTTATAATCATAGTGCCACCTAGCCTAGAAATCTAGACGCACCCTAGCGGCAGAAATGAGTGTAGTCTAACAACTCTCTGTAGACCTGAGAGATGGAAAAACCAAACTCTGGTCAGGCCAATCACAGCATGTGTAGAGTCGGTGGGCGGGCTTAACATAATGACGGCACGTCACGGCAGAGTTGCGGAGGTTCTGCGTGCTACTCGTAAACAAAGAAGCTGACGGACAGCGAACAGTCTTTTGAATCGGCTTTGGCCGCGACTCTGGAAGACTTGGAGTTAAGCTTTTCTTTGAGAAAAGAACAAAGAACAGCACCGAAGTCATTCTTAAGAAAAGAAGATATGTTCAAAGTTTTGCCTACCGGATACGGCGAAAGTCTATCAACCAACGTTAGCTCGGCTTCACCTTCTTCACTCTGGTTGGTTGTGGCGCTCATGGCGCTATACAATTGCGTGCAGAGAGAATTTGAAAGACAACCGTTTATCCCGCCCCTCGGATTGAGCCCTGTCAATGGTGAGTTTTCAGACCCAACATCTTGATGTGGGTCTGGCTTGTCAGGCTAAGTGCCACCAGCTGGTAGCAAGAAGTGTGGCAAATACAAATGACTGTCGTAGTCCTCCTATTTACTTAAATGCATATTGCCCAACGTACTCTGTTTTCTTAAAGCCACCAGGTGCTAGTGGCATGGGTGCGAGGGCTTTACTTATATATTTTTTCTAAACCATGACAAGATAAAGTAAAAAAAAAATAACTGAGAGGGCATGTTATATGGCTATTGTTACTGCCATGATTTTAGCATTTTTAACATTAAGTCAATCTGAATGCTCATAACATTTTGTATTATCTAATCTTGGAGTAATCTTTGAGCCATGGTATTGAAAATCTACAGAAAACATTAGCTATGCACAACTATGATATCAATAAAACAGGAGGTGACAATACAGCTACACAATAATAAATTCACACAGAATAAGCCACTTCACTATAATGTTCCTTTATGGCTTATTTTATGAAGCACTCAGAAATATAGACAAAAATTAAACAGAACTGTATTTATTTAAGATACAATACACTTGTGTGTTTTACAGTCATGTGTAGCCTACTGGTTATTCTTGTTAGACAAGAGCAATATTTAGAGGTATGGCTCCATCTGCTGGTTAATATCAATGGTTCATTACAGTCATTACTATTTATGTACATCATGTTTTCATTTGTCTGACATCATTGTAGACATAATCAAGCTCCAAGCAGTTTGGAAAATGAGAATGTTCCTCTTAACCCTCTGTTATAGAGTGATCTGTTGGGGAGTGACCTATTGGGGGCAATCTAATGCTGTTTGACTTGACTTAAAAGTAGCAAAGAAGAACTTGGGAGTTTGCATATGGAAGCCATCTGTGATGCATCAAGTGTACTGAACTCTGCTGATTTCCTTGAGTAAAGACCCATTCTGAACAGAGCTGTCTCATGCAAGTTATTATCATCTAAATTATTAAAAAACTCAACTGTATTGCATTCCTTGGTCTGTTTGGACGGGAACGTAAGCTATAACAGTCATAACTTAATATTTTTCAATTAAAACCATTTTATTTGATGGGTAACCCCCCATAAATGAGTAAATGTGCCTTTAAAAAAAAAAGTTTTTAATGTTACCATGTTTTTACCATACTACTTCACCCCCTTTTATCAGTAAAATTGATAAATTCTTTGAAATTTTAAATGTTACAAACTACAGCAAAAACCAGTGAGGTGCAAGAAAACGTCTCAGGTTACGAATGTAAGCATTGTTCCCTGAGAACAGGGAACGAGACGCTGCGTCAGCTTCGACGCTACGGGGGAACGCCTCCGGCGTGACAGGTGCCTGAAATCACATTGAATCACGTCAATTCTATTGACCGGCGACAGCCTATGATGTCATCAAGGTGCGACCAGGAAGTATATAAGGGCGCCTTGCCAACATGACAGTATCTAATCGTCTGAAGGGACTGTTTTCGGCAGGCAGGCCCTGCGGCATGGCACAGCGACGCAGTGTCTCGTTCCCTGTTCTCAGGGAACAATGGTTACATTCGTAACCTGAGACGTTCCCTTTCGAAAGGGAACTCGCGCTGCGTCAGCTTCGACGCTACGGGGAACGATATACCCACGCCGCCATGCCGACGGGAGTGCATGCCCAATGGCAGTGACAACTGTCAAGACAAGCAATTTCTGCTGAAATGCCTGAACCACTCCCCTTCTGGTCACGTTAGGCTGTCAGTGACAGCGCTCCCTACGGTCATAGCCCAAGCTATCGCCTGAGAAGGAAACCTTCACACACATGAGGTCCTTCCCAGGCCTTGCTCGAAGGCCTGGAACCAACCCATTCGACTTAGAAGGGGTTCCTTTAAGGGAGCGTGGCAAGGGAACTACGAGGGAACCCTATGCCAGTCACTATTCGGGAGATTATCACCGAATGCCACCAGGGAGACCTGACCAGGTGACCCAGTCTAGTATGGGACACGTAATACGGTCAACCCTGTCTGTACAGTACAGAGCCTCTGGTACTCGCCTCCGAAGAGACATCCCGCTAGGGTGCTGCAAGAAAGGGCAGCGTCACCGACTAGCCGGACCTCAGAGACGGGTTATCCCGGAGAGCAGCGCTCAGCGAAGTGCTTTCAAACCCTTGCTAGCGAGGGGAGTCAAGCCGCTCGATCCTCGGATCTACCAAGCACTTACTTTAAAACGTGCTCAGGAGGCCAAAGGCCCTATAGGCTGAATATATCGGGAGGGGCCCCTCGGGACCTACCACCAATAGATCAGCCCCAGGAGGCTGTAAGCTCACAACAGACCCTCGCTTGAGAGGAGCTCATAAGCCTGCCCGGTAGGCAACCATGCCGTAGGCCTACTACGAAGGTCCCGTCCTGTCGGGACCACATAGCCGCAGTGACACCTCGTCGTGCTAGGGTAAGAACACCGCCTTCAGGTCTCACAAACGGCCAGTGGCCGGCGCCTGATAGCGGGTAGCCACTAGCTGTCAGCAAAAAACCAGTTGTGTGTTCCCGCCTAGGGAACTCGTCCCCCAGGGAGGCCGAGAGAGGGCTCCACCTGGTAACCTGATAGACCGCTCGCGCATCCAAAGCAGCGCTCGTCCTCAGGAAGGCCAAACGGGCCTGATACCTGATCGCAGTCGTGCTAGCCCTCGAGGTAGCTGGGAAGACCAGGGACTCGCTTAATCAGGGAGGCCAAGCGGGCCTACCAACTGCAAGACATCGGGCACTCACAGCCAAGCTGAATGTGCTACTCATAGCACTTCAAGCTCACCACAGCGGCTGGGGACCGGGAGCTCGCTTTCAGGGAGGTACCATGCCTCCACCTGATAGCAAGAAGTGCCACTTATAGCACTTTACGCACACCACAGCGGCCGGGGAGCCGGCCTCTGCTCATTGACTGGATTTATCCAGGAACCACGAGACCAGAGCGAGCCCTCAGAGGAGGCCACGTGGGCCTACTACTCCAAAGCGAATCCCCTCAGGGAAGCCCGTGCAGCTTTGCCTGATAGCAGCCCATGCTACGATCCGTTACCGAAACTGGGGACCGGGGAACGATTCCAGGGAGGCGCAATGCCTCCACCTGGTAGCAGAGCATGCCGTCCGTCGTGCTTTGCTAACCGTCTCACTCTCGCGCCTGAGAAACAGGGGCTCGTTTTCAGGGAGGCAACAGTGCCTACCACCTGATAGCAGAGCACGCCACGCCTAGCGTTTTGTTTCGCTAGTCGTCTCAGCGCCTGAGAATCGGGAGCTCTCTTTCAGGGAGGCAACCGTGCCTACCAACTGAAAGCAAAACGTGCTACTCATAGCACTTCACCTAATCATTGCCACAGTGACTGGGAACCGGGAGCTTGCTCTCAGGGAGGCCATAATGCCTACCAACCTGATAGCGGAGCATGCTACTCGTAGCACTTCACGCTCATTGCCATAGTCGACCGGAAGCCGGGAGCTCGCCCTCAGGGAGGCAACAGTGCCTACCAACCGATAGCAGGACATGCTACTCGTAGCATTCCATGCTCATTGCTACGGCGACCGGGAACCGAGAGCTCGTCGTCAGGGAGGCCACAGAGCCTACCAACCAACGGCAGAATGTGCTTATCCATAGCGCTCCATGCTCATTACCACAGCAACCGGGAACCGTGAGCTCATTGTCAGGGAGGCCACCATGCCTACCACCTGATAGCAGAAGGTGCTACTCATAGCACTCCATGCTCACCGCCACAGTGGCTGGGAACCGGGAGTTTGCCTCCAGGGAGGTCACTCAGGGAGGCCGGATGAGGCCTACTACCTACTAACACTCGTGCTAGCCATCCAGTGACTGGGGCCCAGGAACGCCATCTGCAGAGGAGGTCAAGTGGGCCTGCTTACCCCACAGCAGGCCCATGGGGAGGCCCAGTAGCGCTTACCACCTATTTAGCAGCTCGTACCAGCCGTCGAGGGACTTAATGCCTATGGTGCCCCCTCAGGGGAGACCAAGCAGTGCCTGCTGACCACAGCAGGCTCTCAGGGAGGCCAGACAGGGCCTAACACCTGAGCGAAGGAAACCCAGACTGGGAGCCTACCCCTCAGGGAGGCCTGGCAGGACCTGCCCCCCCGAATAGGGGGTCTGCAGATTCCAAGGATCCTGCCGAAACTTTAAGAAGGCTGGCTGCTGCTACCTGGGCTGACGGCAGCTGTCTGCTGCTGACGAAGGCCTGGAAATCCAGTTAACACCTGGGGACTCATCCCCAGGGCCAATGACGGGTCACTGCTGATGTCGACACCAGTGGAGAAGAGCCTCCGAGGCCCACTCGTGGGCCATAGTGTCGGGACTTTCCTGCAAGGAGGCCGGTTAACGCCTACTACCTGTCCTGAAGTCCAACTGCCCAGACCGTCCAAGCTGGCCACTCAGAGCCAGCTGGCTCCTATGCCCGCACCTGGGGCTGGCTCCATCCCAGAGGCAGCTAGGGACAACCTGCTTCGCCGTGTCCTAGGGCCCCCAGGACGGCGCAGTCTCTTGGGCAGTGCCTACAAACATGGACCTAATCACATTGCCAACAGCAGTGTACTCAGCAGAAGTGCTCAGCAAAGACCCTCTAAAGCGAGGGGAGTACAACTTACGTCACCAGCATCGGGGCGGCTGTCTCTCTTTCCATGCAGCGGCCAACCTTGATTGCGAGGGCGTCAGCCATTGGCAATGCTCGGGCCTCAGGGGAGCATCCGACCAGAACCGTACAGACAGAAGGATTATCCGATGTTCTGCTCTACCCGGGCCCTAAAGGAGGTGAAGCAGAGACATAAAGCAAGGGAACAATATCACAGAAATGTGAAATCCACCGGCCGTACCATCCTCCAGGAAGAGGCCGGGGGCCGCCAGCAGATGGCGGCCACCAAGCTCCGAAAGGCGGAAACAGCAGATAAAGTCTAGTCGCAAACCGGCGAAAGACGCTTAATTCCACCCCACGACCACTGGCAAAGTCGCTGTCTCCTGCAACATCCTCGTCTGCATTACACGTGACCCCAGAACGCAGAGAAGGGGGCGGGCCTTGGCCGGACGACTCTGTAATAGAGGAGGCTGAAACAAGGATGCATAAACAAGACCATGTTCTTAATTAAAAAGACAGGCCAGGGGCGAACATCTTTATTAAAAGGGGACGCGCCCATCCTTGACAAAGCCTAGGCCAAGTGGTGCGACATAGGTCCGCACTAGATCTACTCAGGGCCCGGGAAAGAAATATTATCACCTCTAATATTACACAATGAGGCCCAAAAAACCCCTTTCCCAAAGCCCCGCAGAGCTGGGCGCAGATCTCACTACAGCTCGTGCATTAGCGCGTACCCGGTCTTCAGCTACTTTTCACTTTACGCTAGGAAAAACACAGCTCGCCCCTTACACTACAAGCCCTCAGGCGAGAGCGTGATTCAGTTACCCAAACAATGGGGAAAAAATATAGCATGGAGAGGCAGCAAACTCTCTAGCAGAAAGTGAAGTATTCACACACAACCATCATAATGTTGCAAAGAAGATCGTTCTTAGCTTACTCATGGGGAGCTGCAGGCCCTGCGAAGATCCAGCGGCGATCCAAATTTCCCCAGAAAACCTCTCAGGCGAGCGAAGGTATAGGAGTTCTGAAAAACATAGTTTTGAAAATGTTTCACCCTCAGCGAGGGGACTCACCAATCGCTCCCAGCGGTGATTCCAGCCATCCATAGGCTAGTATCCGCCCGCCATCCTGAGGGGGGCGCTCTCACAACCAAGCCAGGCGGGCCGTCAGAATTCTTACATTTCTGCTCATCATATGATGTTAAAAGCGCCCGGGGAAAATCTTTTTCCAGAGGAAGGGAAAAAAGGCAGCGTTCACCTGCGTCCCCTCGGGGGCGGAGTCCGCTGCCTACGCTGGTCCCGGTTGCCAGCTCCAGCTTCCTTCCTCTTTTTGAAGCGGGTGTCCCGCCTCCTCTGCGCCATAACTCTCCGTGGGGGCGCTCGAGAGGCAACACTGGTTCTCTGTTCCTGTCTCCGGCCCTCAGGCTGGGACGGACCAGGGACACCCGACTGCCTGGGCGCGGTCCCGGACCTCCGCGGGATGCAAGTCTTAAATGCTGCCGAGCGCGCCCTCGCCTCCCTGAACTTATCCACCACCGCCTCTACGGAGGTGCCAAACAGTTCAGAGGGCGAGACCGGGGCATCGAGGAGAAAGGCCCTCTCTTTCCCCGCGATGTCCGCCAGGTTCAGCCACAGATGTCTCTCCGTGGCCACCATAGCCGCCATCGAACGACCGATGGCGAAAGCTGTTTGCTTGGTGGCCCTAAGAGAGAGATCGGTGGTGCGGCGCAACTCGGCCACCGCGTCAGGGGTTAGTCCCACCCCCTGATCGAGGTCCCTCAGCAGATCTGCCTGGTAGGCTTGTAACACTCCCATCGTGTGTAAAGCCGCCCCAGCATGACCCGCCGACATGTATGCCCTGCCGTTCAGACGTGATGTTGTCCTAAGGGGATCTGACGGCAGGGTGGGAGCCCTTAGTGTCGATGGCCGCCCAGAAGCGAGGTAGTTTGCGAACGTCTCGTCAACGGGCGGCAGCGACACATATCCAGCTTCCGGTAATCCCTCGACGTCAGCAAAATTAGCCCGCTGACGCCGATGGATTCGGGCTGAATAGGGCTTCTTCCATCCTCTCGCAATCTCATAATGGAGATCAGGAAAAAATGGAAGACTCCCGGGAGCCGGCTGGTCACGGGCGGGGAGATAACGGTCATCCAGTCTGCTAAGACGAACGTCATCTCCCCTAGCGCGCCGCCAAGGCAGCTGCAATCTGCCCACGGCGCGCTCCATAACCTCCACCAGCTCCCCATACATGGGACAAGGTGGTTGAGAAGCCTCAAACACTTCACTTGACTCCTCAACCATCCTCTGCTCCACTGGAAGAGCCACAGACGAGGAGGAGGAGCTTAGATCCTGCTCCGCCTCCAAAGTCTGCCCCTCGCGATCTGGCTCGTTGTCCACAAGCACTATACCAGTCTCTAGACGACGAGCCAGATCCAGCTGGGAGCCCCAGGATTGAAGGCGCCGCTCGGCCTCGGCGCGAGCGGGGCCGCTCCCAGCTGCTGAACTCTCTCCCCTCGAGAAGAGAGCCAAACGAGAGGGGAGTGTTCTCAACGGAAAACGCTCGCAGTTCGCACAGGAGGCTCCCTCGAGAACCTCCCGTGCGTGCTCTTCCCCCAGACAGTATACACAGAGCGTGTGAGTGTCATCAGGTGTAAGATACCTGGTACACGGCTCTGCGCACCTGCGGAAGTGGCGCTGTTTCTCTGCACACTTCATAGCTTGGTACTTCTTACTTGACGTTCAGGATACAGGCAAAACAGTCACTGAAGACGAAGAGATACTGTCATGTTGGCAAGGCGCCCTTATATACTTCCTGGTCGCACCTTGATGACATCATAGGCTGTCGCCGGTCAATAGAATTGACGTGATTCAATGTGATTTCAGGCACCTGTCACGCCGGAGGCGTTCCCCCGTAGCGTCGAAGCTGACGCAGCGCGAGTTCCCTTTCGAAAGGGAACTACATATTCTTTTTCTAACAAAACGACATCAAAAAATGTCAAAATATATACATTTTGCTTGCAGAAACTTTTACTTTCAGATGAAAAAAAAAAGATTATAAACAGCCTTCATTCATCAAACGGTGAGTGAAATGTGGACTTCTCCTTTTTCAAACCCTCTTTCCTTTTTCAAATTTAGACTGTTTGGAATATGAAATTTGAATACATTAATTTGTCATTTTACTTTATTTTCAGAATTATTGTGTGTGTGGATATGCAAGGATGTTCATTAACAAAATGCAATCAGAGGGAAGGAAAATGTGTGTGTGAGTTTATGGAAGAGACTTAATATGTTTTAAAGAAAGTAATGTGAGACAAATCTGACTATAATAGATTATTTTCTTTCGTGCATAATTTCATGTGTAAAGCCACAGTTCACTTTCGGGTCAAAACAGGTGTAACAATTTTGTTTAAATGGTTATATATCTTACATTTTTTATTTAAAAAATCTGGAAAAAATAATAATAAGTGATGTGTATTTTGACAGTCATAACACATATCCAAAGTTTAATTTTCATTCAAAAATTTTTTTTTCTCTTCTTGGTCAAAATGGACCCAAATGTATTTGGTGGGTATAAAATATGAGCCTCTAAAAGAACACACAACTTTTATTATACATTTTTCAAAATGATGACTGGACGATCATCATACTAAACATATACATTGTTACAAAACTATACAAAGCTTTGTGTCAATGGGAACATATTTTAAAAATGTTCTGATGGATAATAACCTTTCTGACGGGCTGCAGATGATTGAGCTGGTGTGAAGTGAAGCAGAAAAGCATATAGGACTTGGCTTAAGCATTTATCTCTCATGTATAAAGGATCATCAACACCATTTGACTTCAAGCAGTGAACACAGTTCAGGTGGTAAGGCAGGATGTGTTGTGGTCAGTGTTTTTTCTGAGTACTGCACACAGACAAACTCATCACACTTCAGAAGATCTGTAAACTATAAACACAACAAGACAATTGTTAAGGATTTAAGAATTGGCCCAGTAACAGTTTATGAGTAAGAATTTGTATCAGAATCACAGAAGGAATTTTCTAAATTGTAATTCAAAGGGGGAAAAAGTGGTGTTCTGTTGAAGTTTCACATCTTGTAAGCCGCTACATGTTGTTTAATACCATTTTGAAAACTTTGGAAATTGTGTTGAAGTGCATCTTTTTTATTTTCTGATGTCTGCCTGAAGCATAGAAATTAGATATAACATTGATAATGTTCATGTGTCACAGTGTGTGATAATATGTTCATGAGTAACACTCTTTGCACTATAGAATATGCTACATTTATTTTGTAATTGATTTGTTTGTAAATGGGATTGCTGTCTGGGACCTTTAAGCTGAAACTGTCAGGAGATGAAGCAGACATTAAGCGATATCCCAAGTTCAATAACTGTATGTTCTAGAAATAAATTGTATTTACATCTCTAACTGTGGACATTGTAATATGTATTTAATTTCATTGTAAAACTTTCTTCCTTTTAATTTGACTTTTATGTGCCCCGTTTACTGACTTAAATAAAAAAAAATTACTAGAATTTAAGGCTTTCAATTTTATTCTGAATGGCACACTGATTGGTAGAATGAGAATGAAAAAGGTGTTTTTTTTCCCACACACTAATCAGAGTAATTTATAAAAACGCACCTGAACCTGCGCTCTCTGTGTTTTCCTTCTTCTGAAATCTGACAGTGATCATTATAGGGACAAAGTCAGGATTAAGCCAGAACTTAAAAATGTCAAAATAATAGAAAATGATTAAATTAATTACCTTTAGATCCATTAATACACAGAAAAGAGATGAGCGTTAATATGAGAACAGGAATCACTACACCCATACAGATGAAGAGATACGGCAGCCGCCATGGGTTTGAATCAGAGCTGGAATCTGTGTTGTCTCTCTCAGTGTTGTCTTTTTCTACTGTCGCTAAGAAAATAAAAACTAGAATCATTTTTAAAAAGGAGAAGCAATGTTTACTCTAAGCTGGAACAGCATGCAGTAATACTTAATAGTTTAGTTTTTTCTTGAACTGAATCATATGAAATGTTTGAGAAGAACATGCACATCACTCTGTGATTAGAATGAAACTGCTCTTTCTTACTTTCAGAGCAAGACATTTCATCTTCGAGACTGTCATCTGTGAAAGATTTAAAACGGCTTTAAAACTTCAATAATTCAAAAATGACTGCAGTTACATAAACCGTATTTGTTAACATCGTATTTGAAAAAAATCGGTAAAAATTATAAAAAATACCTGAAACAGAAATATTAATATAATGGCTATTAGTTGACAAGTTTGATAACAGTAGTTCACATCTGTAGAGGCCATCATGATGCTTTGATATATTTGTGAAAGTTAAATATGAAGTCAACAGATCTGGTGCTGAATAGTTCTGTGATGATGACATTTGACCTGATCCAGACACTGGAATCCATGCTTTCACGTTTTCTTTAGTCCATGTGATACTGATTGCCTGATCATCACAACACTTCAGATTGCAGGAGATCCTGAAAGGCCTGTTTATACAGGGTTTATGAACAGCTCCTCTATGAACTTTAAAGACAGGACATTTGGGGGCCTGGCCTAAAACATAAAACATTGCAGCAAATGTATGAAGACAATAATACTAGTATAAAGTTACAACATTTACACAAGGTTCAAATGAAACAATGCCAAGGAAATGAACATATATACGTTCCACTTCACTACTTTGCTGTATGCACTATGCAGCAGATCTCATAGCGAACAGACTATAAATGTTCAGCTGTAAAGCATTTGCTTTTAAGCATGTTACACTGGTTTATGTTATCAAGACTACAAATGAAAAGTGTCTATTTTATTATTGTTGCATTGTTGTATAAATGCACGCTATGCCATGGTGGTTTAAGCCAGTCAGTGATGCTCCATCCGACATGCTAGCATATGACCACCTTGAACTAATTTAAATACTTAAAAGTTACAAAGCTTTTTACAAAGCTGCTGTCACTTTAAGGCAGAATGCACAAATCCTACACACTGATACACACCCGATATTCCCCCGTTTACGTTCACTTAAGACATAATCAACTTTGTTTACGTGAATACTTTCCAAAATGAAAATTTTGACATTTTGTGTGTATTGGTCTGTTTAAGTGCGAGAAAACGCAAAAGAAAGCTCTATTAAGTTCAGTACTCGAACTCTGGCATCTGAGAGGCACAAAAAAACAGACTGAACTGAGCTCTTTCATTATGTTTTTTCAGATTCATCCATATGTCTATTCTTCTCTTTCTCCCAGACATTTACATTTTGCACAAAAAAAAAACTTTTAAAGAAGAAAAAAAATCATCCACTGACTTGCAAAGCTGCTACAGAAACGACTTTTGACTTCGAGGACCTTGATAGAAATGTAGTGGAGTAAAAAGTACGATATTTTTCTTTCAAATGTAGTGAAGTTAAAGTAAAAGTTTCCCCAAAAAATAATACTTCAGTAAAATACAGATACTCAAAAAGTGTACTTAAATTTACTTAGTTACTGTCCACCTCTGCTTGCAACTTACTTTTAATTTCAATTCCTTCTGCACCCTCGCAATTTGTTTAATGTTTAGTCAGATTTAGTCAAATTCAATAGAACGTTCTCACCTTGAACTCACCTTGTACGTCAGTGCTCACATGGAGGATAAAAACTACAAACACGTCCAGGAACAAAGCTGTCTTCCTCAGGTATAGCCAATCCATCTTAAACACAAGAAATATGGTATGAAAATAATCTCAAAATATAAATGAATCCAGTCTAATCCTCACAATCACCATCCAAACCAACTTCTGAACACTTATTTCTGTCACTGGTCTGTTTATTTTTATACTTGTGGTCTCCATTTCCTTTGCCTACGCAACATGCACTCATCCTGTTCTGTACAAAGCTGAGCTTCACGTGATTTTGGACAAGAGAACATTTCTTATGAATAAAGAAGTAAGCAAATACAACAACAAGCAGCAGCAGCAGCATAAATCAAGCCGGTTAATGCAAAGCAATAATCATTTTTATGTTACCACATACCACATGATGTTGTCACTGTTATTTAGCTGTCATATGTTTCACAGTTAATGTTTTCTTTTATTGAATTACAATTGCTGATCATCACCATGTTTGAGATTTGTGTGCTGAGATATATGTGCTTCTCATTGCAACTTTTGCAACTTATTTACCCTGGTGAAATGGATAAACTACACTATAAAATCTAATTAGACTGACTTTTAAAAAAGCATGCAAACCAAATTCCTTAAAAAAACAAAGAAGTCAAGTGAAATAGGAATAGTATAGCCTGGATGCCAGCCGAACTTAGCCCCGGCCACAACATTTTTACTCGGGCAGTTCGGTCTGGAATTGATCGGTAGAGAAGTAATTATGCCCGAACAGAAACTGTTCGGACCAATGAAATTGTCAGGGCGGGCTTTAGACGATGATGGACAGATGATAAACAGTAACGTAATCATCCACGTCATCAAAAGCCGCTTGGGTTGAGTTTGTTCTACTCCTAAACGGAAAACTTGTTCGTATATGCATTCACCTTTACTATTTCTCTCAGAAATGATGATCGTGTTGGTAAGTACTCTGTGTATCCTTAAATTCTTTTTTTTACAACACCGGCAAAGATCGTTTACACTAATCTTGTTCTTCTAACATAAGGCTACTTATTCCAGCGTGCGTGCAGACAGGGTTGCCAAGTTTTTACAACAAAACCTGCCCAATTGCTAACGTTCCTCAAAACTAGCCAAAAACAAACCCAATAGCTTTCCAGGGGGGGTTCTCCGGGAAAAAAGGCATTTGGGGGGTAAAATATTTGTTATTTTGGCAGGGCTGGCAGCTAAAAATCGCATTCCTGGGTTTGTATATCACATAATTTGGGTCGCTTCAACCCGCGGACATGGCAACACAGTGCAGTTGAGTTCTGTTGACATTTGACAACTAACGTTATGCGTCGCTTCATTGCTCTGATTGGTTGTAGGTCTATCCAATTGAGGTCTTTCCTGGTTCGGTTGAAACACGCCCCATAATCACAGCCCAACGGAGCAGTATCAGACTCATATTCTGACTAGAATTGAGTATGACGACGTCAGGCTAGGAATAGTATGTTGTGCTGACAAATGCTTATTTAGTATAGTTCACTTACAGAAGAGTTCTAGTAACTAAAAAAGAACTGTAGAGTACTTGAACTTTAGATTTACTTCTTGACTTAGTATAGCTACCATTGTTGTGTTTTGCATGCTGATTGTTGAAGTCTGTGTGTGACTGCAAGATAGTGTTACAAATATAGATGTATATCAACCCAATTAAAAGTTTCACAAGGTGTTTACGTAAGTGTTAGCAATACAATTGTAAATGATCATTATACGACATAAAGGGAAGTATTACATGGTTGCTTTTAAAAGGTGACCTAATTACACTGAATGACACTAATATGAATGTTTTAAGTGCCCTACCAAAGGGAACACTGATCACCATAGTGGTGAGCATTTTTGCTTGACAAAATGGCACTCAAACCAATCAATTAATCTTAACTTGAGTTTTCGGAGTAAACAAGGTTTAGTATGTGAAAACAGATTAAGTTTCCAATTAAGTTAAGACATTAAGTAAAGTTAACTAAAAAGTGTTAGTTAGAATCACTGTTGGATTTTTACAGTTTTAAGAAGCATGTGAAGTTTTTAAACGTCATTTGGAGAGGAGTACGCCCATCTAATCTTTAAATTAATTACAAGGTATAAAAACCAGCCTCTTACCACTTCCTGTTGTTCATTTTTCAGCATCCCTCCTCCTCCCCTTCTCATCCTTTTGTACAATTTTGCCTGTCATGAGGGGCCAATCGGAGCTTGAGTAGAATATCCTCTCTGAGCCCCTATAGCAGACCAAATCTGTTTACCACATACGCTAAGATTATATGAGCACATAACTTGTGAAATTATGTTCATGTCGTGCAGTTCACTTTGAAAATCAAACATGGAGATGAAAAAACAAAGGATTGTAGTTGCTTGCATTGCTAAATATTCTTTGGTTGTCCTGACAAGAAGTTAAGTTAAAAAGACCTGTTACTCATTAAACAAAAGTTTTTAAGTTGACTTTAACTAGAGTGAATTAGTTGAGCTAACTTAAACAGTTGAGTGCGATAGGTTGTCTTATTTTTTCAAGTTTGCTCAAACTGTTTTTGTTTTTTTAGTTGTCTTAATGAGAAGTTTTAAGTTGAAAATATTACCTGGGACTCATTAGATGAACAAAAGTATTTAAGTTGATTTTAATTGGAGCAAATTTGTTGAGTTAACTTAAAAAGTTGAATGCTGCCTTATTTTTTTTAAGCAACCTGGTCTCATGATAGAGACGAGTCCTGATAAAAGAGCTCAAAGACGAGTTCAAAACACAAGCAAAAATGAATAGTATGAATAGTAGACTATAACAGTTTTGGTAATAAGATTTCAATTAGTGCAACATTGTCTTGTAATGACTTTAAAAAGTTATGACCAGTCCTAAAGAAGAAAATGTGATGACATGGTTACAATCATATTTTTGTCACATTTGCTTTTGTTAACACTATCGAATAGGTTTAGGGTTTAGTGTTGGTGTACGTTAAAAAAACAACGTAACAAAACGTTGCCAGATTCACGCTCACCTGTTCCAGAAAAAAATACGCTTTTAGCGCCACCTAGTGGATATTTCACTTTGAAACTGTCGCGATATGTAAATATTGGTACGTTGTCACAGGGTGTTTTGGTGACGGTTCATGTTCATTGTTCATGTGTTTAGTTTATCATGTTCTTGGTTATGTTTTAGTGTGTCATGTTCACAGTCTTGTCATGCACTTCCTGGTTTTGTCATGTTTCATTGTCATGTGATTCCCATGCCCTCATGTGTTGTGTCATGTCATTGGTTCATTGTTTAATCACTGTTCACAGGTGTCACTTGTCTTGTCATTAGTCTGTGTGTATTTAGCCCTCATTTTGCCATGTGTCTTTGTCTGTTATTGACGTTGTAACCTGTTGTAAGGCAAGTCTGTTTATGTCCTGTTTTTACTAAGTCTAGTCTAGTCTAGTCTAGTCTAGTCTAGTCTAGTCTAGTCTAGTCTAGTCTAGTCTAGTCTAGTCTAGTCTAGTCTTTACATTTTGAGTTATGTTAAGATTTATGTTGAATAGACTGCACTTGGGTTCTCAACTTGCCTCCAGTGGAAATCGTTACAGAATAACAGACCGCCAACAATGGACCCAGCAGTTGCCCTCCTACGCCTTCGTCAAGGCAATCATGACATTGAGAATTATGTCCAGGACTTTTTTGAACTTTGTCATGTTGTGAACTTTAATGATGCTGCTCTCAAAGGTATTTTCAGTAATGGACTTAATGACACTTTAAGTTACCTAATGCCTGAGAGTATGACCCATGCACACTGGAGGCATATATAGACTTTGCACTGGTGTTGAGTAGTTCCTCTTTTACTGTGGGAGTTGTGGAGGAGCCCCACAGTCCCACAATACCCTCCACACCAGTGAGTCCAGCGACCACACCACCTAGCCACGCCCAGGCTCCAGCCCACGCCCAGGCTCCAGCCCACGAGCCCGCTGTCCTGCCCAAGAAAGTTTTTGGGGGGGGGGCAAGGGGTACATGGAGGCCACTAGGGCCACGCCTCTGTGGGCCCCTGAACCGCCGTTGCCGCCATGGTCCGTTGAACTGCCGTTACCGCCATGGCCGTCCACGGCCCCTGATCCGCCATGGCCGTCCACGGCCCCTGATCAACCATGGCCGTCCACAGCTCCAGATCCTCCATGGCCGTCCACGGCTCCAGATCCGCCATGGCCGTCCGCGCCTGAGGGTCCAGGTCCTCCCACACCACAGGGTCACGCCACAGGTTCCAGGCCCGTCCACGTCACGTCTGGGTCCGGTGCCCCTGCACGGGACTTTTTGTTTAGACTTTTGGTTATGTTTGGGTGTCAGGGGCCGCCCATAGAGGGGGGGATTTGTCACAGGGTGTTTTGGTGACGGTTCATGTTCATTGTTCATGTGTTTAGTTTATCATGTTCTTGGTTATGTTTTAGTGTGTCATGTTCACAGTCTTGTCATGCACTTCCTGGTTTTTGTCATGTTTCATTGTCATGTGATTCCCATGCCCTCATGTGTTGTGTCATGTCATTGATTCATTGTTTAATCACTGTTCACAGGTGTCACTTGTCTTGTCATTAGTCTGTGTGTATTTAGCCCTCATTTTGCCATGTGTCTGTTGTCTGTTATTGACGTTGTAACCCGTTGTAAGGCAAGTCTGTTTATGTCCCATTTTTTGCTAAGTCTTTGTTTCTGGTCAAGTCTTTGTTTTACATTTTGAGTTATGTTAAGATTTATGTTGAATAAACTGCACTTGGGTTCTCAACTTGCCTCCAGTGGAAATCGTTACATATGTATTTTGGGGTTTGCAAAAACGTTGGCGTAGGTACGTTTTTCCAATGAGACCAGGCTGTTTTTAAGTTACCCCAACTTTATTATTTTTTTTGCAGTGTATGCTTGTGTTACCGGCCTCAGACCTAGGGAATATCTGGGCTGGCAGCAAAGGACACACAGGCAGTGAAGCATTGTGTACCTATGAAAACACTAGCTGTGAAACAATAAAAGAGAGAGACAGACGAAATGAGTGTCGTTCCCTTGGCGTGTCAGTTTACTTCTGAGATCATAAAACTTTTGAAAGCATGTAACTGTAAGAATTTCTTGAATTACATACAAAAATATATCTGCACATTGACTGACATGTGATGTCAATAAGACGTACACATAAGGTATATGACACACCCATATTCAATTGCCTGTTTCACATAAAGGAAATATATGAGTTACATATTATATGTAAAGCAGAATATGTACCCAAATTAATTTTAAATAGAATAAAGCAATTCATAGTTTTCACGTGACGTCACACGCTTATAGGAATGCCCACCTGGAGGCTTTCCTATTTTCAAAACAAGGCTTTCCTCCGTTGCCCGCCAGCCATTTTTTACCAGGTTTGTAGTAAGTTTTAATGCAGTAAGACAGTGATATTAAAATACGAAATTCAATATACACCTTATTGATGCATACCTTGCACAGGAAAGCAGATGAACACAGAATATTAGTGCAACACAAGGTTTCTCGTTAAGCGTATTTTTTCCAACGAAACCCATTATAAAGAAAACGCGTTGCGATCATATTCTGTGCTGATCTGCTCTACTGTATATTGTATGCATAATAAAAAAGGTGTAAACTGAATTTAATCTTTTAATATCACTGTTTTATACATTACGGCATGCACTTTAGAGATGGGTTGATTCCAAGATTCCAAGGTCTAGCATCTACATGCATTTATTACTTAATTTATTTGGGGTTTTGTAAAAATGTTTTATTACTTTTGGCTGAGGTGGTAATAAACAACACTTCAAATTTCTTTCTTTATACCCATTTATATACACACATATTAATTTAGCACACGTCATCCCAAGTCTACAGAAAATATTGGTCATAGCCTTGTAAGCAATCCAACAGGACTACGCTGGTATACGCTGGAACGCCAGTCTCTCGTGAATGCGCGTACGCTTCATTCGCCTCATACGCTGGAACCCCAGTCTCTCGTGAATGCGCGTACGCTTCATACGCTTCAAGGCCTTTATTAACCCCCCGGAGCCATGTGGAGCAGTTTTATGATGGATAGATGCAGTTTTATGGTCTTCAAATTTTGGGCTGCCATTATAAAGCTTGGCAGAGTCAGGGATTTTTTAAGTATTACTCCGATTGTATTCGTCTGAAAGAAGAATGTCATATACGTACACCTAGGATGACTTGAGGGTGAGTAAATCATGGGGTAATTTTTACTTTTGGGTGAACTATCCCTTTAAGAACTGAACAACTAAGAGTTGACAGAGCAACATTGTCTTGTAACTGACTTTAAAGTTATGACCAGTCCTAAAGAAGAAAATGTGATGACTAACTTATCATGCAACTTATTATGCAAGCTGCCACTGGTTTTCAGAGTTTTTTGGGATGCAATGAGCCAAAAGCAGTTCATCCAGTTAAATGGGACAAATAAGTCATCAATCATTAATTGCCCTTCATGTAGATGTCAGTAGTCAATCACTGCAATGGTTATTAATAATTGCCAAAAGGGCCAAAATCATTTTGTAAGTGGGAGAGTAGCATCAGTGGGTCCCTTGGGGATTAATTATAATAATAAACCATATAGTATGAAATAAATGTCTGATAAAAATGAACATTTTTAAATAACGTGAAACAGAAACTATTCAACTAAAGTATATTTTAAACCACAAGCTAACAGGACAAATGGAAATCACAAAATACAGCATATATTCTCAACAACAGAGAATAATTATGTAATACATAATATAATGGAACATAGCTGGCACTGTATTAACCTTTTCATTTTAGTGCATACAATGTAGACTAACAAGTCTTCAGGATATGAATGTGTTGCATCAGACACCTATGATTAGTGGTGTGAGTTTCACTCAGAAACCACATTGAACTCTGAGCAATTTTCCGTGATGTAAGTGAAAAATGAAAGTATGAATCATGTGATGATTTGTCCTGTGTGGTGTGAAAACGTGCATACATCTTCTGCTTCCTGTTATCCAGACAATAGAGCTTCACAAAACGGACTGTGTGACTGAACTAAATAATTTTGGAGCCTTGAAAATGTTGCTTAACTTTGCCTGGTTATGTATAACCCGCAGAGGGGGTATCAGGAGACCCGGATTGATGCATACTCTGAAAACTCCTCTCTTGTCGGACGGGGTGTAGTAGATGATGGTGTTGGTGTCAGGTGATTCAGAGACGCATATACAACCTGGCTTGATCTGTTCTCTCTCCTGTTGGACAAACAATCATCACCTCCACAATCTGACAGAGGTGATGTAGACTGTACAGGTGGTAATGTTAAACTGCGTTTGTTGCTGTCCCGAGAGTGCCGCCATTTTTCTTCTGAGTCATCATGCTTCAGAACACTAGGGCTCGGTGACGACAAGACAGATGTTGCTGTATACTGCAAACATAACAGGACAATCCTTAACAATGAGTTGTGCACTGGTTGTGCAATGGTGTAATGGTCGCACAAAGTTCATTAGTTAAGAATTAAATAATGTGCTAACACTTTACAATACGGATACACTAATATGCATTATACTACAGGGCCGTTGAATGCTTGAATCTGATTGGCTGATGAACGTTCTGAGGTTAGCAATTATTTTCTGGGAAACGCACAGCGAACGTAGTTCCAGGCAGCTCTCTTGACCGCATTACAGTTCCATATCACTTCACATAGTTAACTGTAATAACGGAAATTACAGGACTAAAAAAACAACAACATGACAGATGATTTTCCTGAAGCAAATGTTAATATTTACGGTGAATATAAAACGTTCAACAACTGGGTGGCAGCAGTTTTAGACAGTTCAGAAGAAAAACAACATAAACGGAAGCGGACATCAAAGGCTGCCGGCAACAACAAAAGACATAAAATTATTAGCGAAGAACAGTTCACTGTAAAACATTTCTCCAATGTAATATTTTCTAGTGACTGGTCACATCTAATTTTTTTAATTGGCCAAATTGAATTTCTGTGAATTAAATTGTATCAATTCACAGAAATTAAATTGAATTATAGCTTGATTCGCTCAAGGATGTGCCGGCTTCATCAAACCTGCCATCTACCGTTCTGGCAGTGGTAATGTGGGTTTGGAATGGAATGATTCGTAGCATTTTTATAATTGTAACGAGTAACGATGCAGCACATAAAAAAATATCGGAGTAAAAGTATTAAACTCATCGAAAATATGTACTGAAGTAAAAGTGGAATTAGGAGAAAAAAAATAATACTCTAGTAAAGTACAGATACTGCCTTTTAGTACTTAAGTACAGTAGTGAAGTAGTTCTACTTCGTTACTATACATCTCTGCTAAAACAGTAGGTAAATCGGCCGGGGATTTTAACGTGGGTGGTGGGAGACGGACGGCTTCAGCCAACTCCTTCACCACTAAGGGAGCGAGCTGGAAAATCATACTTTTCCCGGGCCACAACATCATGGCCACCAATAAAACTCAGCAAAGATTGTTCTTGTTCTGGCTTTAACTTCTTGATATTCGGCAGCGGTGCCGGGAATGAATGGCTTCGCTCGCGTCTTTTTCCAACGCCATTACTGAACTACAACTCAAATTAGCGCACGACATCGGCGTCATCGTTCTCAGCCACACCCTCTGTTCGCTGATTGTTCGGAGAAAACTTACGCATATACAGCAGTCCCAGACAGAGTACTGAAGGAAAATGAAAACTGAGCGGAAGTACGTAGGAGGGTGGAGCCAGGCTAAGAGACTACAGCCAGTTGTAGGAGCTCCGCATGTTTTCAACCCACCCATAGGGGTGGGATCTCACTCACAGAATGTAAATGCGATGTGGAGCAAAGTGAGTGTTTCAACTTTTCAATGAATTCCTATGAAAGTTAAGCGTCCATAGGCATGATCTGAAAACGCGCCAGACTGGACACACGCCGTGAATGACTGACGCGCTTACCTCAGCTCTGCTCAGCTCTTCGCTCTCGTGATGAATGAAATCTGACTCCTCCTGCTACTTTCGTTCGGCTCACTCATACTTTATTGAAAAGACACGTTCAGTTTTTAATTGTAGTGTCTGTTCTCTAACTGAACGAAATTATTTTATTACTATGAAAATCAAAACAACAGTGGGGGCGGTGTCATGGTGGGCAAGTGATAAAAATTGACGTGACGAAAATTATATTTAATTAAATCGGGGGAGTGGCGATTGAACCAATCGAATGAATAATAATAAAAAAGTTATAGGCCTACATTGTTAAATATTGTTGCAGCGCCTGGTAGGCCACTAAGGAAACCTGCAAGCTATGAGCCCAGCTGTTGTGTGGAGGCCTGTTAGTAGATGAGACTGCCTGGGTTCTGTTTCGATATTAGTTATATTTTAATACAGTCAGTCATTGTAGTCACTCGGGGAATAGGCATTTAAAGGAGAGAACGCAAGAGCTAACCTTCTACAAATTCAATAACATCCACAGCAATTAAAAATGTGAACATGCTTTGCATAGTTGTGCAGTGGACTTTCAGCGAATTTCAGTGAACGAATAAAGTCAGCATTTATTTAATATCAAGGCTCCATAGTTTGTTTCTTGTATCGTCGCCTTCCTAAAATAATTGCCTAAGTTATTTTTCCAGGTTTCTCAGAAAACACAAAAAACTGAACCAATAATTGAATTTATATTTATTGATAATGTCACTCAAAAAGTTCATGTCAGAAGATGACTATTGACATACTAATAACAATGCAAGTCAATTATGTAACATAACAGGAATAAATGACTTAAGCGGATTTTTGAACATGCCTTTGTGACTTAGGCAATTTTAAATGTTCAACCTCCCGAAACTACTAGTGTCGCGGAGCGGGAGTGTTACGGATACGTGGTGTTGCCATAGACAATAAATAAATTAATTTGTTAAATAAATATAAACAACATTTATTTATACATCACACAACTATTTACAACACTAAAGAGGTTGGCTTTGCTTGAGTTGCTTCTCTTTTAGGAAAAACCCCCCCCAAATTTTTGCCTGTTTAGGTTCGTCACCTTATCCATTGCATTTTTACATTTTTACCATTACAGGGCTTAATGCAAAGGATTTTTTTCAGGGGTTCAAATTTGTACTTGCCCTGCCAGAATTTTCACTGGCCCCACCACAAAAAAACTGATAAATAAAATAAAATAGACCTAGTATTGTTTTTGAGCCATGTAAGCTTAATAAATAAGGTTATGACTCTAAAAACTAATATCCTAACTCATATAATTTTTTTATATTCTTAAAGACAGTCAGTAATAAAATAAGAACAAATAATCAAATTACGAGCAAAAGCACAAATAAAGTTATTTTCATGTAGGTCGAAACTAGATTTTCAGGTACAAAAATAGTAATCAAATGTAAAATATCACTACATAGTCTCCATAAAATTATATGTCACTGCATATAAATATAGATTAACTATATATGGGGCCGCCACCCCAAAACAATGGTAGGGGAAACACTGTATTGGCTCTTTTGGCAACTGCACCCTCTGTGGCAGTTTTTCCCACACAGTCCCCCGAAAAGGAAAGCTTGAAATGGTAACGAAGTATTTACTTGAGTATTTGTTTGGAATATTTTTACTCAAAATGAAAATTGTGTCATCATTTACTCACCCTCAAATTGTTTCAAACCTGTATGAATGTCTTTCTTCTGCTGAACACAAAGAAAGATATTTTGAAGAATGTCGGTAACCAGACAGTTGATGGTACCCCAATGACTTCCATAGTATTGTTTTCCTACTATGGAAGTCAATGGTACCCATCAACTGCCTTGGTTACAGACATTCTTCAAAATATCTTACTTTGTGTTCAAAGCTTGAGGGTGAGTAAATGACACAATTTTCATTTTAAGGTGAACTATTCCTTTAAGAGTAGATTTAAATATGGGTAGCCTATTTTTACTTTAAGTACATTTCTAATGAAAAAAACTGTACTTTTACGTTGGGCAACATTCCTCTCGCTACTTTATTAACACAATAAGTTGTTAAATGCATAGTTTATTCCAAGCGTGCTGTATCTTTATTGTCTGGGCATGAGCGATGCTCAATTGACAAATGAATCACTCTTTTGTGTCGATTCTGTTCAAATTCAAATAAGTTGGCTGAACTGTCTAAAGGCGGGCATACTGTGCGATGTCTGTGCGATTTCAGCCCGCAAATCAGTTTGAATGATTTGTTTGGTTTCCTGCGTGCACTGAATCTGAAGCGGTTTCACACTCTCTCGTAACAGGAAGATTTAAGAACTTCAAGCGTCGGGTGAAGGGGCGGTGGGCCTACAGTACAGTCAAGTGAAAGCAAATCTGCAAATGAATTATTTTGTTTGCCAGCGATGAAGATCTTTATTAGTTGAACATCTTCGTATGCTGTCTGTGAATGAATTATTCCACAGGACGATACATTCGATTTAATTTCATTCAGGTAACATTTTACTACCAAAAAGATTACATCATTTCGGTAGCCTATTCAAATCTTTCTTAATTAGATCATGTAATGTGGAAAATTTTAGACAAAAAGATGAAATATTGTTTTAAAAGAGTTAACTAAAAGCCTAATGCTAGCTTTATATTGACTTAGCTATTTTTCTTGACTAAAATGCTGACTAAAAAGACAAAAAACCATGCCATATTTATAGTCTAGCCTATATTATAGTAAACCTCATCAGTTACCAATAGGGGGTGAGCCCTGAAACATGGAAATAACTTCAGAGGTTGAGTAGGTCTTCTTGATGCACCTGCCATCTTGAAAAGCTTGTAAAATTGCCTAAGTCAAATTACCTTTTGACTTAGGCAAAATAAAACGGCCTAAGTCACACACTTGACATAGGCCATTATACTACAGGGGTAGAATTGTATGATCTGTTCAACTGAGGATGTGGAGGATTTTACCAGAGGTGGCCAGCATCATGAGGAGATGACTTAAGCAAAAAAATCATTTTTGTCAATTTTGGCAATTATTTTAGGAAGGTGACGGTATGATTGTTAGCTCATCCTAGTCGACACCCTAACATGACAGTGTTAATTAGCCTATAATGTGAGCTTTCTTTCTTTTTGCAATAGGCATTAATTAGTGGGCTAAATAGCAGCATATTGAAATGATGTGTCAAATTGTGTTTTTTATTACAATGATGAAATTGTACAGTAGCCTATTCTGGTAAGGTTATGTTTACAGATGTGTGTTTTATTTAGGGTGTTTATTTATTTTTGTCCCTGTGCGCCGATCGGAGATGGAGTTCACTGCTGATATTCTGGGGTACAATATTCATAACCAATAGGCTATACTAGCAGGAGCGCGGGAAGTGGAGGTACTGCAAATTTTAGTTAATTTACATTTATTCATTTTTAGCATTTAGTAATTTATTTGTACACTTGAAGTGGCCATTAAAAAAATGCCTATTATTTTTATGTTGAATGTTTTTAAAACATACATGAGGTCATATTGTGACCGTTGCGGTGTGCGTATAGAGAATGCGAAGAGCGGTAATATTTCCTCCAGAGTGAGAGCGCCTTTCTGAAGATTACGTTCATTTCTAAAGCTCATGCCCTTTGTGACATGCTGGTTCGAATATAGGCCTACTGAAATAAATAGCTATAGGGCACACAACACTAATCAGAGTAATTTATAAAAAACATACCTGAACCTGCGCTCTCTGTGTTTTCCTTCTTCTGAAAGCTGACAATGATCAGTAAAGGGACAAAGTCAGGATCAAGCCAGAACTTGAAGGGATAGTTCACCCAAAAATGAAAATTAGTCCGTGATTTACTCACCCTCAAATCATTGTATATGACATTCTTCTTTCAGACGTATAAAATCGTTATATTAAAAAAGTCCTGGCTAATCCAAGCATTATAATGGCAGTGAATCGTTGCCTCGTTTATGAAGTCCATAAAAGTGCATCTATCCATCATATAACTGCTCCACACGGCTCCAGTGGATTAATAAAGGCCTTCTGTAGCGAAGTGGCATGTTTATGTAAGAAATATCCATATTTAAAACTATATAGACTAAAATAACTAACTTCTGGCAGATTGCCGTACGCATACACTGTGTGTCTACATATCTATGGGCGTACGCATCGATTTACGGAGAAAGAGTAACCCTTGACCCCTTGTCACATGATGCATTGACGAACGCGGAAGCACAGAGGATAGAGCAAAACAAAACACCGGTCATGAATTAGAGTCTAAAATTTGAATTTTTTTAATGGTGGAGGATTTCGATATAAGAGAAGATGAGCTTACGTTTGTTGCCCAGCCCTATCCACGAGAAGCATGAAAGCTTGTGATGCTTCTATACATTGTGTCAGGGGTTACTCTTTTGCCGTAAGTCGAACTGCGTATGGCTTTCTGCCGGAAGTTAAATATTTTAGTCTAAACATTTTTAAATATGGATATTTTTCTTGCACAAACGCGCCACTTCAATTCAGAAGGCCTTTATTAACCCCCCGGAGCCGTGTTGAGCAGTTATATAATGGATAGATGCCCTTTTATGGACTTCATAAACGAGGCAACAATAATATAATGCTTGGATTAGCCAGGACTTAAATGCATACCTCGGGTCTTTAGCGACCCGAGACGTCATTCACTACCCTCCTCCTCATTAATTTTTTTATGTTAGACATAAAGCTTCTTAGTATTCCTCAATCAATCCATTTTAAACAATATAACAAGAAAAAGATAATAAAATTATAATTTAATGCCTGTTTTTCCACTAGTTTTTTGTCAAAATTGTATAGGGTCGCTAACGACCCGAGCTGTGTAAGATTGTACTTTTTTTCTGCACAATAATAAATGACAGAAAACAAAACAATAATAATTATAATCTGCAAAACTTGAAATGGCTCAGCGATTTATTGCAGAGCAAGTACTGAACACAATCAAATATTAGTGTCACTTGATGATGGATCTGGTGAAGGAAGCTGTCAGTGATCAAAATATTTATTATCAAGACATTGAAAATGAGTTTTGAGAATATGCGTGATATCGCGAATATGAGGCAGATGCAGAATGTACTGGGAAATGAGCTCTGACGAGGACAGTGATGAATGATGGTATAAAACATCTGCTCAAACTGAACCCTTCCAAGCTGCAAAAGGTAACTAAATGTTTGCGAAATTTCGAAAATGTAATTGTTGCTCTAATATCAGGAGTTTTATATATTATCGCGACAGGTATAGATCTATCCATGTTAGATATAGATCTGGGTCGCTAAAGACCCGAATATGTAAGAATGCTTGGCGAAACAGTCATGCATTAAAGGGTTAAGGGGGGGGGGGGGGGGGGTTGGGGGCGGTAGTATTGCATCTTTCATATATCCGAGAAGTCTTTAGTTTTCTCACATTTACAGTATAATAGACAGATACGCTATACCGATTCTATCAATCAGATTCAGGCATACATATATGATCCAAAATCTGATCCAGAGGCTGAAATTGAAGAGGAGCAGCAGCCACGACTGCAGCAGGATGTCTCTATGTGGTATGTACTGTAACTGTATATATTTGCTTAGCGGCTTGTGTAAATGACTAATTTCATTATGTCACTATAATTTTTTTCCATGTGGGAAATGCAGTTCAATGCCAACTGAGGCGGAAAATGTTTGCTGCCAAGAAATAGAACCGGTTCTCTTCCGAGAGGTTCTCTCGTATTGCGTAAGTTTCCTTACGCATCGGGAAAGTATTCTTTCTTCGAGATTTCTGAAAAACCCAAAATTATCCTTAATTTTGTAACATTGTCAACGCAGTGCGGCAGCCTGGCAGACCATAGCAGGCTATTCCAGCGTGCTATTGGCTGCTCTGCTGGCAACTGCAGCAGCCTATCGGTGAGCCCGCGTGACGTGGCGACCAATGACCTGGCTTAATTTGCCTACAGGTGGGGCGTGGCCACGTGTATATAAGCGGGGCTCACGGGCTGCGTATTCGATTTTCTTTTCTTCAGCGAAGCCCTTCGCATCGCTGGATCTGGAACCCGCCGCCGTGATCGTGCAGACGAGCAAGCAGAGGACAGCGCCTGAAGAAGCCGGCAGCATCGCGCCACCTTCAGCCATCCGTGCCTGCTCTGCTATCCGGCAGCCCATATCCTTTTACGCTCAAGTGTTGTCGCCGCTGCGTCACACTTTTCTCAAAAAGAGCCGAGCGTTTGTTACAAAATGTCTCGTTCCACCTGCGGCTCGTGTCACGCGCAGCTCAGTTCCGGGGACCGCCATGTGATCTGCGCTCTCTGCCTGGGCCGTGATCATGCCGCCGCCGCACTACTCGCCGGCGGATGCCCGGAGTGCGAGGAACTGACGATGTCGACCCTGCGGGCTCGACTCGATCAGTTCGATGACGACATCCCTCCAGTCCCTGCTAAGCCGCGCAGAAAGAAGCGCCGCTCGCAGCGGACTCCGGAGTTCGCAGAGAGAAGCTCGCCGGAACCCTTCCCGCCGGCTTCACTCTCGCCTTCCCCGCCCCCACCCCAGGCCGCCATTTCTGTTGCCGCCTCCGGGGATGAGGCGGATGCGGCCGCGGAACGCGCCGACAGCTGCTCCATCATGGCTTCCGACAGCGAGGACTGGTCTTCCGCTGCTGCAGATGGATTTCACACAGCCAACGAGCCGGCAAAACTGCCCTCTCGCCTGTCAATAACCGCCGTTTTTACGGCGAACCAGAGAAATCACAAAAGTTGCATTATTTCTGGTTGCACGGCTCACGCCGTAGGTGTTTCAAATGCAGTAAATGTGCCCACTTTTCTGTGTTCACCCCTGCACACAAGCACTATAAACCCCGTGTCTCTCACTCACATAAAGCGGCCACCGGCCGCTCGAGTGCTAGAGTTAGGTCACGTGTCCGCTTGTTTGCGTCCACGCCTAACCACCACACGCGCTGTCACACAGCCACTCTTAACCGGTCATGTTCCACGCGTAAGAGTTGTGCCCACTCAAACGCGCTCACACATTTTCGCGAACATTATGCCTCAGGCTCTACGCGCCGCGCCACACACCATTTGTTCTCCGCCCAGGGTGGCCGGAGCGATGAGTGTAGGGCCACACACAAGCCACTCCCCACTCGAAGCGGCAGAGATACAGTGTGTAGGGCGGCCAGCCATCGCGAGCGATCGGCTGGCCCACAGCACAGAGAGCGTGCGCACTGCGCCCGCCCCTCCTATACAGGCCGTCAAACCCGCGAAGCGCGGCGTTTCGAGCCCGGAGGCCGTTCTATCCCGTGTGGCACACGCGAGAGCGTGGGAAGCCATTCCAGGTGTATCAGAATGGGTGCTGAAAACAGTGAAGCACGGCTACACTCTGCAGTTCGCTCGCCGCCCTCCGCGCTTCTGTGCGCGTACGGAGACGAGAGTGAGCGAGGAAGTAGCACATCTACTTCGAGCAGAGATAGCCACGCTGCTGTGCAAAGGGGCTATAGAACCGGTTCCCCATTCTATGAGCGAGTCAGGCTTTTACAGCCGGTATTTTCTCGTGCCAAAAAGGGATGGGTCGCTCAGACCGATTCTGGATCTGAGGCGTCTGAACAAAGCTCTTATGAGAAGATCGTTCAAGATGCTCACGACCAAGCAGATCCTTGCGCATATTCGCCCGAGAGACTGGCTAATCTCCCTAGATTTGAAAGATGCATATTTTCAAATCAAGATAACGCCGCGCCACAGGCCATTCTTACGATTCGCCTTCGACGGCCAGGCTTATCAATACACCGTCCTTCCGTTCGGCCTGTCACTAGCACCCCGTACATTTATGAAGTGCATGGACGCGGCCCTCGCTCCCCTGAGAAGTCGAGGGATGCGAGTATTGAACTATCTGGATGATTGGCTCATCCTGGCGCAGTCAGAGGCCGAGCTCCTCGCCCACAGGGCAATGCTGCTCAGCCATCTGGACAGCCTGGGGCTCACGGTCAATTGGACCAAGAGCTCATTAGTGCCCATGCAATCAACCTCATTTCTGGGTTTGAATCTGGACACTGTGCCAATGTCAGCCCGCCTGTCACCCCAACGCGCGCGCCAAGTTCGGCGCATGGCTGCGTTCTTCCGGCCGGGCAAAATCGCACCTCTCAAGCTCTTTCAGAGGATGCTGGGACGTATGGCCTCAGCTGCAGCTGTGCTCCAGCTGGGCTTAATGCGCATGCGCCCGCTGCAATGCTGGTTAAACGCCCGAGTGCCTCACAGAGCCTGGGCGTCCGGAGGCTTCAGAATCAGAGTGACTCAGGGCTACGTTTCAGCCCTAGAGCCCTGGTTAGTAGCCGACTGGTACCAGCGGGGAGTGACGATGGGAGCCATCTCACACCGCAAGGTCATCTCGACGGACGCCTCCACCTCTGGTTGGGGCGCCGTTTTCGAGGGCAGATCGGCCTCGGGCCTCTGGTCGAGCGGAGAAAAGCTCCTACACATAAACTGTTTGGAGATGATAGCGGTAGAGAACGCGTTCAAGCAGTTTCTCCCGCTTATACGAGGACACCACGTGTTGGTCCGGTCGGACAATACCACAGTGGTGTCCTACGTGAACCGGCAGGGCGGTGTCATGTCCAGGTGTCTGGGCAATCTGACAGGACGCCTGCTCATGTGGGCACACAGCTCGCTGCGCTCGCTGAGAGCTGCGCGCGTACCGGGCCACCTCAATGTGGGCCCGGACAAGCTGTCCAGGGGCCTCATTCTCCCAGGAGAATGGTCCCTGCACCCTCAGACAGTCCAGCTGGTATGGCGCCTATTCGGCAGAGCGAAGCTCGACCTCTTTGCAACAAAAGAGAACGTCCGCTGCCTGACGTTTCTGTCCAAAAGCGAGGATGCGCTGTCCCAACCTTGGCCCAGCCTCCCGCTGTATGCTTTCCCGCCGATTTCCCTATTGCCCCAGGTCATAGCGAAAATCAGGGAGACGCGCCGCCCGGTGCTCCTTATAGCGCCGCGCTGGGAGAACCAGATTTGGTACCCAGAGCTGGTGAAGCTGTCGCACTCACCCCCCTGGCCAGTTCCGCTGAGAGCAGACCTCCTCTCTCAAGCAGGAGGGTCAGTTTGGCATCCCCATCCAGAGCGATGGTCTCTGCATGTATGGGTGACCAACGGATACCCATTGACCTGCCCAAAGGGGTTATGAACACGATTTCACACTCTAGAGCCCCCTCGACGAGGCGGTTATATAGTTGTAAGTGGTCGGTGTTCACTGAGTGGTGTGTTTCCAAGGGATTGGACCCACAGCAATGTGGGGTCCAGCGGGTGCTCTCCTTCCTCCAGGAGCTTTTGGAACTGGGCAGGTCCCCTTCCACGCTCAAGGTGTATGTGGCGGCTATAGCAGTGTTCGCTCAGACGACGCTAGGTAGCACGCTAGGAAGGAACGAGCTCATCATCCGTTTCCTCAGAGGAGCCAGACGGATGAATCCCCCGCGGCCCCCATCGGTTCCTATATGGGATCTGGCCTTGGTCCTAGAGGCCCTGAAGGCTCATCCTTTTGAACCGCTCGAGACTGTGGAACCAAGGTTCCTTTCGCTAAAAAACGCATTCCTGATAGCTCTGGCTTCAGTAAAACGCGTGGGGGATCTACACGCGCTCTCAGTGAGCCCGACTTGTATGGAGTTCGGCCCGAATGACTCCAAGGTCATTCTTAGGCCGAGGCATGGTTATGTCCCCAAAGCGATAGGCACTCCCTTCAGGGCGCAGATTGTCTCCCTCTCGGCTCTGCCAGCATCCGATGAGGGGGACGGTGGCAATGTCCTCTGCCCTGTCAGGGCATTGAGGGTTTATGTCACACGCTCCGCCGCCTTCAGGCGTTCTGAGCAGCTATTTGTTTCGTTTGGTGGGCGCACTAAAGGTTTCGCCTCCTCGAAACAGACCCTGTCCAGGTGGATAGTGGACGCGATTGCAACAGCATATGCTTCCAAACACCTGCAGTGCCCGCTAGGTGTCAGAGCACACTCCACTAGAGGCATGGCCTCTTCGTGGGCTTGGGCCAGAGGGATTTCCATCCACGATATCTGTATGGCGGCAGGCTGGGCCTCCCCGTCTACGTTCGTGAGATTTTACAATCTGGAAGTTCCTGCCTTACAGGCGAAAGTGTTATCAGTTTAATAGGGCTGTTGGTTCTGCCCAGTGATTCTGCGCAGACATAGCTCACATACAGTTAGTAAGTTCGGTGCTAGGCTTATGTGAATTTCAAGGAGACCGGCGGTGCCGTTCCCTCATTTACGAGACAAGCTGTTGTGAGTTTGAAGGTGACCGGCGGTGCCGTTACCTCACTCATATAACAAGATATTGTGAATTTGAAGGCGACCGGCGTTGCCGTTCCCTCATTCATGAGACAAGGTGTGGCGAATTTGAAGGAGACCGGCAGGTGCCGTTCCCTCATTCATGGGACAGGGTGTTGTAACCACCCGTTGTAACCACCCGTCAGTTCGAATGAAGTGTCGGTATATGTGGTTGCCCGTTTTCCTTACCGGCCACCCTGCCCGAGCAGTGTTATGGTCCCCGGTTCCCTGGGATACATATGCTGTACGCGAGGCACGCACGGCGTTGACAATGTGTTCCCGATGCGTAAGGAAACTTGCGCAATACGAGAGAACCTCTCGTAAGAGAACGATACTCGGTTACTTAACGTAACCTCGGTTCTCTCTAGAAGAGGGAACGAGTATTGCGTTCCTTGCCGTGCGCCCCGCGGCCTTTTACGCTTCAGAACTACGAAAACCGAATACGCAGCCCGTGAGCCCTGCTTATATACACGTGGCCACGCCCCACCTGTAGGCAAATGAAGCCAGGTGGGCGCGAAGCGCCCTCATTGGTCGCCACATCACGCGGGCTCACCGATAGGCTGCTGCAGTTGCCAGCAGAGCAGCCAATAGCACGCTGGAATAGCCTGCTATGGTCTGCCAGGCTGCCGCACTGCGTTGACAATGTTACAAAATTAAGGATAATTTGGGGTTTTTCAGAAATCTCGAAGAAAGAATACTTTCCCGATGCGTAAGGAAACTCACGCAATACTCGTTCCCTCTTCTAGAGAGAACCGAGGTTACGTTAAGTAACCGAGTATCGTTATACTGCATGAAATGCAGTGTAAAGTTGTAGTTTGTGTAAGACTTAATATGATTAATATGGCTCCATCTGCTGGTTAATATCAATGGTTCATTACAGTCATTACTATTTATATACATCATGTTTTCATTTGTCTGACATCATTGTAGACGTAATCAAGCTCCAAGCAGTTTGGAAAATGAGAATGTTCCTCTTAACCCTCTGTTATAGAGTGATCTGTTGGGGAGTGACCTATGGGGGGCAATCTAATGCTGTTTGACTTGACTTAAAAGTAGCAAAGAAGAACTTGGGAGTGTGCATATGGAAGCCACCTGTGATGCATCAAGTGTTCTGAACTCTGCTGATTTCCTTGAGTAAAGACCCATTCTGAACAGAGCTGTCTCATGCAAGTTATTATCATCTAAATTATTAAAAAACTCAACTGTATTGCATTCCTTGGTCTGTTTGGACGGGAACGTAAGCTATAAAACAGTCATAACTTAATATTTTTCAATTAAAACCATTTTATTTGATGAGTAACTCCTCATTAATGAGTAAATGGGCCTTTGTATTTTTTTTTTTTTATGTTACCATGTTTTACATACAAAAATATATCTGCACATTGACTGACATGTGTCAATGTCAATGCCAATGTCAATTTTATTTCTATAGCACTACTAAACACAACACCAGTTGACCAGTGTGCTTTACATCAATACAAAAGACAAAGTAAAAACACAATATAAATACAATAAATTTCATCCTTAGCCATATGCCAAATCAAAAAAATTGGTTTTTAGATTTAAAAACAGCCAAGGAAGGGTCTAATCTAATATTAAAAGGTAACACATTCCATAGTCTGGGCGCAGCTGATGAAAACGGCCGGTCCCCCCTACTTTTCAACTTTGTTTTCGGTATACATAATAGTCTCTGATTTGACGACCGGAGAGACTTAGCTGGACGATGTTCTGTCAGTAGTAAAAGGTAAGGAGGGGCCAAACCATGTAAGGATTTAAAAACAAGAAGAATTTTAAAATCAACACGATATTGTACCGGTAGCCAGTGCAAATGACGTAGGACTGGAGTAATATGTTCCCGTTTTCTAGTGCCTGTTAGAAGTCTTGCCGCCACATTTTGTACTACCTGTAACCGGGATAAAGCTGATTGGCTAATCCCGAAATACAGTGAGTTACAGTAGTCTAGCCTCGATGTTAAAAAAGCATGAATTAGTCTTTCAAAGTTTTTAAAAGATAGAATTGGTTTTACTCTAGCTAAAAGACGCAATTGGAAAAAGCATGATTTGACCACCGAGCTTATCTGCTTGTCAAATTTTAGACCGTCATCAAAAACCACACCTAAGTTTTTCACCCAAGACTTCACTGGAAGTGTTAGATTACCTAGGGTTATTTGACTATGTCAATTTGATGAGCCGAATACTATAATTTCAGTTTTATTTTCATTAAAATTAAGGAAATTTAGAGATAACCAAATTTTCACATCAGATAGGCAGGCCTTAATTTTTTCCAGTCCATCACAATTTGGTTTTAGGGGTAAATAAACTTGAGTGTTGTCCGCATAGCAGTGGAAGGACAACCCATGTTTTCTGAAAATGGACCCCAATGGAAGCATATATAATGTGAAAAGAATTGGAGCCAAAATGGATCCCTGCGGAACACCACAAGACAAAGGAGCAGCCTTCGATGGATATTCCCCAATACCAACACTAAACTTTCTATTTGACAAGTAGGACTTAAACCATTCTAAAGCAGGTCCTTTGATACCCACCCAATGCTCCATACGACGAAGAAGAATAGAATGATCTACCGTATCAAAGGCCGCACTCAAGTCTAACAATATAAGTATGGTAGAAACCCCAGAGTCGGCAGATATTAACACATCGTTTAAAACTTTAAGGAGTGCAGTCTCTGTTGAATGATATTTTTTAAAACCCGATTGGAAAAGCTCAAATACCTTACTTTCATCCAGGAAACTCTGCAATTGATTCAGCACTATCTTCTCTAAAATCTTAGAGACAAAAGGTAAATTCGAAACAGGTCTAAAATTATCGTGACATTTAAGTCAAGGTTTGGTTTCTTTAACAGTGGCCAAACTATAGCATGCTTCAATGCTTCTGGTACCATGGAGGTTTCCAAACATCGATTTATAATGTTTAAAAGTTAGGGCCCCACAGCATCAAAAACTTTTTTCAACAGAAAAGGAGGGGTGGCATCCATAGAGGAGCCCGACGGCTTTAATTGCCCCACTATTTCTTGCAGATGGGAGAGAGAAATGGGTATGAATTGCTTAAGCTCCGCCAAATAAGCCTTGTGATATGAATAAGACGTACACATAAGGTATATGACACACCCGTATTCAATTGCCTGTTTCACATAAAGGCAATATATGAGTTACATATTATATGTAAAGCAGAATATGTACCCAAATTCATTTTAAATAGAATAAAGCAATTCATAGTTTTCACGTGACGTCACACGCTTATAGGAACGCCCACCTGGAGGCTTTCCTATTTTCAAAACAAGGCTTTCCTCCGTTGCCCGCCAGCCATTTTTTTTTACCAGGTTGTAGTAAGTTTTAATTCAGTAAGACAGTGATATTAAAATACAAAATTCAATATACACCTTATTGATGCATACTTTGTACAGGAAAGCAGATGAACACAGAACCCTTACGAAACAAAAATATATTGCAGTATATTGGAAAATATAATGTAATACATAAGGCGATATATTCCCATATATGGGATTTAATATTTATATTTTCCAATATATTGCAATATATTGAAAGCGGCAATCATTTGTATATTTTGCAATATACTGCAATATATTACATATATTGTATATATGTACCATCAATATATTAACAATATATTATAATATATTTCAAGTAATATATTGGTAAATATATTTTCCTTTCATAAGGGAATATTAGTGCAACACAAGGTTTCTCGTTAAGTGTATATTTCCCATCGAAACCCATAATAAAGAAAACACGTTGCGATCATATTCTGTGCTGATCTGCTCTACTGTATATTGTATGCATCATAAAAAAGGTGTAAACTGAATTTAATCTTTTAATATCACTGTTTTATACATTACGGCATGCACTTTAAAGATGGGTTGATTCCAAGATTCCAAGGTCTAGCATCTACATGCATTTAATACCTAATTTATTTGGGGTTTTGTAAAAATGTTTTATTACTTTTGGCTGAGGTGGTAATAAACAACACTTCAAATTTCTTTCTTTATATCCATTTATATACACATATTAATTTAGCACACGTCATCCCAAGTCTACAGAAAATATTGGTCATAGCCTTGTAAGCAATCCAACAGGATGTACAGAAAGTATATTTATATAGAGTAAATGACAGTTTACACCAAGAACGATAACTACAGTATATCAACTATATTGATAACAACACAGAAAACAATATCATTTGAATCACTTTCAAAAAGATTTTGCTGATGAATGATAAAAACATTGACAACCAATCCATCCTGCATTTAAATAAACAGACAGAACAGTATAATAAACAGAATGTTTTCGTCCTTTGATATGGATGCTAATGTATAGGTATTGTTATAGTCCTCTTTATAGTTATCATTCTTGGTCACTTCATGTTTTCTTATGACTTATCTTAAAAAACATTCAATCAACCAGTCATGTATTAACATAGTTTTTTTTTAAACAATGGAAATATACTGTAACCCATTAGTATCAGGTCAATATGTTGCGAATGGCTTCAAATTAGCCCTTGGTAGGCTTTACAGCAATGGATCTATCTACTGGGGCCATTTGCATAAACACAACAACTTTATTAACTTTATTAACTCACCCTCAAGCCATCGTAGGTGACTTTCTTCTTTCAGACGAATACAATCAGTTACATTAAAAAATATCCCGGCGCTTCCAAGCTTTATAATGGCAGTGAATGGCTGTTTCTGTTTTGAAGTCCATAAAAGTGCATCTATCATACAACTGCTCCACATGGAAGCAGGAAGCGAAGCGATGCGTTTGTGTAAGAAAAAATATCCATATTTAAAACTTTACAAACTGTAATCTCTAACTTCCACTAACTGTCATACACGTGCTCATGAGAGACTGCCGTTCCATCATATGACCTAGGACGCAGGCGTAGCTTGGTTCTCGTGAGAACTAGCATATTCTCACCGGAGCATCCTATATTATACGCTGGAACGCCAGTCTCTCGTGAATGCACGTACGCTTCATATGCTGGAACGCCAGTCTCTCGTGAATGCGTGTACGCTTCATATGCTGGAACGCCAGTCTCTCGTGAATGCGCGTACGCTTCATTGGCCTCATACGCTGGAACCCCAGTCTCTCGTGAATGCGCGTACGCTTCATTCGCCTCATACGCTGGAACCCCAGTCTCTCGTGAATGCGCGTACGCTTCATACACTTCAAGGCCTTTATTAACCCCCCGGAGCCATGTGGAGCAGTTTTATGATGGATAGATGCACTTTTATGGTCTTCAAATTTTGGGCTGCCATTATAAAGCTTGGCAGAGTCAGGGATTTTTTAAGTATTACTCCGATTGTATTCGTCTGAAAGAAGAATGTCATATACGTACACCTAGGATGACTTGAGGGTGAGTAAATCATGGGGTAATTTTTACTTTTGGGTGATCTATCCCTTTAAGAACTGAACAACTAAGAGTTGACAGAGCAACATTGTCTTGTAACTGACTTTAAAAAGTTATGACCAGTCCTAAAGAAGAAAATGTGATGACTAACTTATCATGCAACTTATTATGCAAGCTGCCACTGGTTTTCAGAGTTTTTTGGGATGCAATGAGCCAAAAGCAGTTAATCCAGTTAAATGGGACAAATAAGTCATCAATCATTAATTGCCCTTCATTTAGATGTCAGTAGTCAATCACTGCAATGGTTATTAATAATTGCCAAAAGGGCCTAAATCATTTTGTAAGTGGGAGAGTAGCATCAGTGGGTCCCTTTTAGTGGGGATTAATTATAATAATAAACCATATAGTATGAAATAAATGTCTAATAAAAATTAACATTTTTAAATAACGTGAAACAGAAACTATTCAACTAAAGTATAATTTAAACCACAAGCTAACAGGACAAATGGAAATCACAAAATACAGCATATATTCTCAACAACAGAGAATAATTATGTAATACATAATATACTGGAACATAGCTGGCACTGTATTAACCTTTTCATTTTAGTGCATACAATGTAGACTAACAAGTCTTCAGGATATGAATGTGTTGCATCAGACACCTATGATTAGTGGTGTGAGTTTCACTCAGAAACCACATTGAACTCTGAGCAATTTTCCGTGATGTAAGTGAAAAATGAAAGTATGAATCATGTGATGATTTGTCCTGTGTGGTGTGAAAACGTGCATACATCTTCTGCTTCCTGTTATCCAGACAATAGAGCTTCACAAAACGGACTGTGTGACTGAACTAAATAATTTTGGAGCCTTGAAAATGTTGCTTAACTTTGCCTGGTTATGTATAACCCGCAGAGGGGGTATCAGGAGACCCGGATTGATGCATACTCTGAAAACTCCTCTCTTGTCGGACGGGGTGTAGTAGATGATGGTGTTGGTGTCAGGTGATTCAGAGACGCATATACAACCTGGCTTGATCTGTTCTCTCTCCTGTTGGACAAACAATCATCACCTCCACAATCTGACAGAGGTGATGTAGACTGTACAGGTGGTAATGTTACACTGCGTTTGTTGCTGTCCCGAGAGTGCCACCATTTTTCTTCTGAGTCATCATGCTTCAGAACACTAGGGCTCGGTGACGACAAGACAGATGTTGCTGTATACTGCAAACATAACAGGACAATCATTAACAATGAGTTGTGCACTGGTTGTGCAATGGTGTAATGGTCGCACAAAGTTCATTAGTTAAGAATTAAATAATGTGCTAACACTTTACAATACGGATACACTAATATGCATTATACTACGGGGCCGTTGAATGCTTGAATCTGATTGGCTGATGAACGTTCTGAGGTTAGCAATTATTTTCTGGGAAACGCACAGCGAACGTAGTTCCAGGCAGCTCTCTTGACCGCATTACAGTTCCATATCACTTCACATAGTTAACTGTAATAACGGAAATTACAGGACTAAAAAAACAACAACATGACAGACGATTTTCCTGAAGTAAATTTTAATATTTACGGTGAATATAAAACGTTCAACAACTGGGTGGCAGCAGTAATAGACAGTTCAGATGAAAAACAACATAAACGGAAGCGGACATCAAAGGCAGCCGGCAACAACAAAAGACATAAAATTATTAGCGAAGAACAGTTCACTGTAAAACATTTCTCCAATTTAATATTTTCTAGTGACTGGTCACATCTAATTTTTTTAATTGGCCAAATTGAATTTCTGTGAATTAAATTGTATCAATTCACAGAAATTAAATTTGGCCAACTGAAAAATTTAGATGTGACCAGTCACTAGAACATTTTAAATTGGAGAGGCCTGAAATTTTTTACAGTGTTGGTAAATAATTTTTTTCCATTGGCTCAATATATTATTTCTAATTGAGCCCATGTTAACAGACTGTTGCCACAATGGATAAAATTCAATTCACAGTTCAATTTGGCCAATTGAAAAACTTAGGTGTGATCGGTCACTAGAAAATGTTGAATTGGAGAGGCCTTACATTTTTTACAGTGTAGAGACTACTAGCCCGGTCTTACCAGACTCTCGTACATTTCATTTGTATAGAGACTCTTGCCACTCTCCATTGACAAGCATTTACTTCCTTGAAGGCGGGTACTCTGTTGAAGTTTAAAACTATTGGATCTGCTCAGAGTCACTCTGATCTGCCATAACCAATCGCTAACGTTTGGTTCACCTTGAATGGCTTTGCTCGCATCTTTCTCCACCGCCATTACTGAACTACAACTCAAACTAGCGCACGACATCGACGTCATCGTTCTCAGCCACACGTCACGTATGTCACGCGGCGTTCACCTTTGATTCTCACTTGGAAGTCAATAAATGTGCACACCACCTCAGTGATAAAACCGAAAACTTGTGCATTCGGATTGTGATTTATTCACGGTGGCGGGGAAACCTGCAAACTATGAGCCCAGCTGTTGTGTGGAGGCCTGTTAGTAGATGAGACTGCCTGGGTTCGGTTTCGATATTAGTTATATTTTAATACAGTCAGTCATTGTAGTCACTCTGGGAATAGGCATAAACTATTAAAAGACAGAACGCAAGAGCTAAACTTCTACAAATTCAATAACATCCACAGCAAAAAAAGAAGGTAAGAAGAATTGTCGGAAAACTTTTCCCATTAATTAGATGTGCAAGGCAAGCTGGCAGGTTTTGGGGTTGTTATGGACAATTAAAAATGTGAACATTAGTTGCACAGTTGTGCGGTGGACTTTCAGTGAACGAATAAAGTCGGCGTTTATTTAATATCAAGGCTCCATAGTTTGTTTCTTGTATGATTGTTAGGCCTGCTGGTATAAATCGAGAAAGATGCGCTCTCTTCCCATGCAGTTTAAATTAACAGTTTAATTTCTTCAGGCTTGTCCTAGTCGACACCCTGACATGACAGTGTTAATTAGCCTATAATGTGAATGACTTGTGATTTTATCCGAGCTTTCTTTCTTTTTGCAATAGGCATTAATTAGTGGGCTAAATTGCAGCATATTGAAATTATGTGTCAAATTGCGCTTTTTATTACAATGATGAAATTGTACAGTAGCCTATTCTGGTAAGGTCATATTTGCAGATGTGTGTTTTATTTAGGGTGTTTATTTATTTTTGTCCCTGTGCGCTGATCGGAGACGGAGTTCACTGCTGATATTCTGGGGTACAATATTTATAGCCAATAGGCTATACTAGCAGGAGCGCGGGAAGTGGAGGTGCTGCAAATTTTAGTTCATTTACATTTATTCATTTTTAGCATTTAGTAATTTATTTGTACACTTTAAGTGGCCATTAAAAAATGCCTATTATGTATATGTTGAATGTTTTTAAAACATACATGAGGTCATATTGTGACCGTTGCCGTGTGCGTACAGTATAGAGAATGCGAAGAGTGGTAATGTAGTTTTGTGATCGGGAACGCGCTGCTCTTGTGGTCCGTAACATGATTGTATATGCTGTAATAAATATGCTGTCATATGCTTGGTATGATAAGAATAAATGCTTCTGTAAATAACGGCCCAATTCAAATGTTTACGTGCTTTTCTTTTTGTTTTGTAACGGTGATGAAATATATTGCTCTTGTAAACACTTGCCAGCATTTAAAGAAATACAAGTCTAGAAATGCATCCAAATTACAGCGCACGCAACCGCACGGTGCTCTGCAGTGGTCAAAAAGGTTATATTCTGGTCAAAGATATAGATAAGATATAAGATATATTCTTGAAAACTCAGAGATGTGGATTCGGAGAGCAATTAAATTACCACACGACCTTGGTGTTTGTCTAAAACAGTAGGTAATTTGGCCGGGGATTTTAACGTGGGTGGTGGGAGACGGACGGCTTCAGCCAACTCCTTCACCACTAAGGGAGCGAGCTGGAAAATCATACTTTTCCCGGGCCAACAACATCATGGCCACCAATAAAACTCAGCAAAGATTGTTCTTGCTCTGGCTTTAACTTTTTGATATTCGGCAGCGGTGCCAGGAATGAATGGCTTCGCTCACGTCTTTTTCCAACGCCATTACTGAACTACAACTCAAACTTGCGCACAACATCGACGTCATCGTTCTCAGCCACTCCCTCTGTTCGCTGATTGTTCGGAGAAAACCTACGCATATACAGCAGTCCCAGACGGAGTACTGAAGGAAAATGAAAATTGAGCGGAAGTACGTAGGAGGGTGGAGCCAGGCTAAGAGACTACAGCCAGTTGTAGGAGCTCCGCATGTTTTCAACCCGCCCATAGGGGTGGGATCTCACTCACAGAATGTGAGATGGTGGTCCAGTGGGTTAAACCATGTAACTGATACGCAGAAGGTTGCTGGTTCGATCCCAGTGGTTACCACCAGTGTGTTCTTGAGCAAGGCACTTTACTCCATGTTGCTCCAGGGGGATTGTCCCTGTAATACGGGTACTGTAAGTCGCTTTGGATAAAAGCGTCTGCCAAATGCATAAATGTAAATGTAAATCCTGCTGCGTTTGTGCCGTGACTTTCGTTCGGCTCACTCATACTTTATTGAAAAGACACGTTCAGTTTTTAATTGTAGTGTCTGTTCTCTAACTGAACGAAATTATTTCATTACTATGAAAATCAAAACAACGGTGGGGGCGGTGTCATGGTGGGCAAGTGATAACCAGTGGCTGTTAGAGATGTGCGGTTGGCGGTTACAACCACGGACTCCGTGGATAAACCGTGGATCGGGCGGATGACGTGACGAAAAATTATATTTTAATTAAATTTGGGCGGGTGGCGATTAAACCAATCAAATGAATAATAAAAAAAAAGATAAAGGCCTACATTGTTAAATATTGTTGCAGCGCCTGGTAGGCCAGTAAGGAAACCTGCAAACTATGAGCCCAGCTGTTGTGTGGAGGCCTGTTAGTAGATGAGACTGCCTGGGTTCGGTTTCGATATTAGTTATATTTTAATACAGTCAGTCATTGTAGTCACTCTGGGAATAGGCATAAACTATTAAAAGACAGAACGCAAGAGCTAAACTTCTACAAATTCAATAACATCCACAGCAAAAAAAGAAGGTAAGAAGAATTGTCGGAAAACTTTTCCCATTAATTAGATGTGCAAGGCAAGCTGGCAGGTTTTGGGGTTGTTATGGACAATTAAAAATGTGAACATTAGTTGCACAGTTGTGCGGTGGACTTTCAGTGAACGAATAAAGTCGGCGTTTATTTAATATCAAGGCTCCATAGTTTGTTTCTTGTATGATTGTTAGGCCTGCTGGTATAAATCGAGAAAGATGCGCTCTCTTCCCATGCAGTTTAAATTAACAGTTTAATTTCTTCAGGCTTGTCCTAGTCGACACCCTGACATGACAGTGTTAATTAGCCTATAATGTGAATGACTTGTGATTTTATCCGAGCTTTCTTTCTTTTTGCAATAGGCATTAATTAGTGGGCTAAATTGCAGCATATTGAAATTATGTGTCAAATTGCGCTTTTTATTACAATGATGAAATTGTACAGTAGCCTATTCTGGTAAGGTCATATTTGCAGATGTGTGTTTTATTTAGGGTGTTTATTTATTTTTGTCCCTGTGCGCTGATCGGAGACGGAGTTCACTGCTGATATTCTGGGGTACAATATTTATAGCCAATAGGCTATACTAGCAGGAGCGCGGGAAGTGGAGGTGCTGCAAATTTTAGTTCATTTACATTTATTCATTTTTAGCATTTAGTAATTTATTTGTACACTTTAAGTGGCCATTAAAAAATGCCTATTATGTATATGTTGAATGTTTTTAAAACATACATGAGGTCATATTGTGACCGTTGCCGTGTGCGTACAGTATAGAGAATGCGAAGAGTGGTAATGTAAGAGGGGATATGTATCACCCGAGTAAGCTCCAGTCTCTTGTAAATGGGTCCAACGTAGTAATGCAGGCATACACGGAAAGATGCATCTTTAGGGACTTTATTTGTCAGAGCTCATATTATGCGACCTATGTGCACACCAGTCCAACTCACTTTTCTTTGCGCATCTCCCTTTTTTACATATAACAATAACTGCGCATGTCAGCGCACCAATTCCCCATACGTATTTAATAACGTCACCATTGCATCAAACATGAACAGCCAACCAAATTACTCAATTTACATATTACAAAATAATCACAAAATATCTCTCACATTTTTCCCCCCTTAGAAAAAGAAATGTCCTCATTTCAAATATGCAAAGAACAAAATATCTCTCAAATTTTTTCCTTTTGAAATGTCACAGATTTTGTGCAAGATAGGGGAACAAAATATACAAATGTAATTATGGAACTGCTTGTTCTTACATTGTAAAACATTGGAACCTATAACAAAAAAAATACAATATATACACTTTTTTTTTTTTTTTTTTTTTAAACAAGAAAACTTCTTAGGCCTTTTAACCACACGTCCAGAACGAGTGACCACAGCTTCAGATGCCTGCTGCCCAACTACTGAAGAGGCATGTTCAACCAATTGAAATGGCTGCCGTACAGACTGAGGAACTCGCACCATGCGACCTGAAGGCCTACGTATATGAGGAACAGAGGAGAGTACAGGAGCCCCATTTTCACTACCCAGAGGCACTCCTGATGACAAAGGGAGAGAACCAGACAAACCTGTTGTCACAGGGTGTTTTGGTGATGGTTCATGTTCATTGTTCTTGGTTCTGTTTTCAGTTTATCATGTTCATGGTTATGTTTGAGTTTGTCATGTTCACAGTCTTGTCATGCACTTCCTGGTCTTGTCATGTGACTCCCATGCCCTCATGTGATCTTGTGTCTTGTCCTGTCATTGGTTCATTGTTTAATCACTGTTCACAGGTGTCACTTGTCTTGTCATTAGTCTGTGTGTGTATTTAAGCCCTCATGTTTGCCATGTGTCTTTGTCTGTTATTAACGTTGTACCCGTTGGTGGTGAGTGTTCTCAAGTCTGTTATGTTTAATCAAGCCAAGTTTATTGTCAAGCCAAGTTTTGTTTGTTGTTTTGCCAAGTTTTGAGTTATGTTAGGATTTATGTTTGGATAAATAAATGCTGCACATGGGTTCTGAACATTTGCCTCCAGTGGACCGTATGTTACAGAATAACAGACCAAAATTATGAACCCAGCAGTTGCCATCCTTCACCTACGCCAAGGCCATCGATCCATTGAGGACTATATTGAGGAGTTTTGTGGACTCTCCAGCCAGGTGGAATTTAATGATGTTGCCCTCAAGGGGATTTTTCTTAATGGACTTCGTGAGGTTGTAAGCTATTTGATGCCCGAAAGCAACTCCCCGGGGACTCTGGCCCAGTATATTGACTTTGCACTTCTGCTGAGTGATTCCTCGTTCACTGTGGGTTTTGCAGAAGAGGAGCTCCACTGTCCCACAGTACTCTCCACCCCAGTGAGCCCAGCCCACGTCCATGCTCCAGCCCACGTCCATGCTCCAGCCCACGTCCATGCTCCAGCCCACGTCCATGCTCCAGCCCACGTCCATGCTCCAGCCCACGTCCATGCTCCAGCCCAAGGCCCCGTCCAGGCTCCAGCCCAAGGCCCCGTCCAGGCTCCAGCCCAAGGCCCCGTCCAGGCTCCAGCCCAAGGCCCCGTCCAGGCTCCAGCCCACGGCCCCGTCCAGGCTCCAGCCCACGGCCCCGTCCAGGCTCCAGCCTACGGCCCCGTCCAGGCTCCAGCCTACGGCCCCGTCCAGGCTCCAGCCCACGGCCCCGTCCAGGCTCCAGCCCACGGCCCCGTCCAGGCTCCAGCCCAAGGCCCCGTCCAGGCTCCAGCCCAAGGCCCCGTCCAGGCTCCAGCCCAAGGCCCCGTCCAGGCTCCAGCCCAAGGCCCCGTCCAGGCTCCAGCCCAAGGCCCCGTCCAGGCTCCAGCCCAAGGCCCCGTCCAGGCTCCAGCCCAAGGCCCCGTCCAGGCTCCAGCCCAAGGCCCCGTCCAGGCTCCAGCCCAAGGCCCCGTCCAGGCTCCAGCCCAAGGCCCCGTCCAGGCTCCAGCCCACGGCCCCGTCCAGGCTCCAGCCCACGGCCCCGTCCAGGCTCCAGCCCACGGCCCCGCTGTTCCGCCCAAGAAAATTTTTGGGGGGGGCAAGGGGTACATGGAGGCCATGAAGGCCCCGCCTCTGTGGCCTGATGAACTGCCGTTACCGCCATGGCCCGGTGAACTGCCGTTACCGCCAAGGCCTGATGAACTCCAGTTGCCGCCATGGCCACCCACGCCTGAGGGTCCAGGTCCTCCCACGCCTGAGGGTCCAGGTCCTCCCACGCCTGAGGGTCCAGGTCCTCCCACGCCACAGGGTCCAGGTCCTCCCACGCCACAGGGTCCAGGTCCTCCCACGCCACAGGGTCCAGGTCCTCCCACGCCACAGGGTCCAGGTCCTCCCACGCCACAGGGTCCAGGTCCGCCCACGCCACAGGGTCCAGGTCCGCCCACGCCACAGGGTCCAGGTCCACCCACGCCACAGGGTCCAGGTCCGCCCACGCCTCAGGGTCCAGGTCCGCCCACGCCTCAGGGTCCAGGTCCGCCCACGCCTCAGGGTCCAGGTCCGCCCACGCCTCAGGGTCCAGGTCCGCCCACGCCACAGGGTCCAGGTCCGCCCACGCCACAGGGTCCAGGTCCGCCCACGCCTCAGGGTCCAGGTCCGCCCACGCCACAGGGTCCAGGTCCGCCCACGCCACAGGGTCCAGATCCGCCCACGCCACAGGGTCCTGGTCCGCCCACGCCACAGGGTCCAGAATCTCTGACTCATACTGCCGTCCCTGATCAGAGACCAATTCCTCCGGAACTCCGTATTCAGGTATGTACTGTTCACACAACAACCGTGCCACTGTACTGGCTTTTTGGTCCACCATAGGATATGCGTTGACATATTTAGTGAAATGATCTTGCACTACCAACACATACCTATTACCACTGGATGTGACAGGCAGTTCTGTAATATCAGTACACACAAACTGAAAAGGTCTCACAGCACTAATCGACTGTAGCGGTGCCCTTCGCTGAGGAACAGGCTTTTTCCGAGACTCACAAGCTTCACACGACTCACAATGCTGTTCTATGACACTTCTCATTCCTGGCCAGAAACACAAACTCTCTTTGTGCTCTTTTCAGTGTGCGTTCAGCACTGTAGTGTCCAGCACAGGGATTGCCATGCAAATAATATAACATGTCCTGAATAAGAACATCAGGAATGACCACCTGATAAGTTTGAGGTTTACCTGGAGCACTACAGGCTGTACGACACAGCACTTCACCCTTCAACACCATACATGGAAACTGCCACCAAAGTTGTCTCAATTTCCCTTTTACATGCCTAAGATTAGGTCTCTTCTGATTTTCAACCCAACTGTAGACCTGTGAGAGCAAAGGATCTTGTGGCGGGCAGCGAGGCCGAGGGACCGTGAGGGCGGGACGAGGCGGCGCTCATCAGGGAGGATGAGCGCCAGCTGCGCGCCGCAGCGATCTCGGCCCTTGCGGAGGAGTGAGGGACTATAAAGGAGGAGCGACAACAGTGAGGGACGAGAGAGGACCAGGCCTGGATTTTATGTTGAGTTTTATTTATGTTTTGTTATGTGTTGCTGCAGTCGACCGTGAGGGGCTGCAGCTTTTTATTTTCATTGTGTTTGTTTGTATGTAGGCGGCAGTTGACCGTGAGGGGCTGTCGCCGCCATTTTATTTTGATTAAAAGTTTGTTTAATGTTCGCCGGTTCCCGCCTCCTTCTTCCCGTACAAACAACATTTACTACAGATCTGTTTTCTGATAGTATGCAATGTCTTCTCCCTCATCACCCAAAGAGGTACACAACCTATTTACAGTAGACTCAGAAAAATGGCCATCAATTTCACATTCGGTCAGACAAATTTGTGACACCACCTTAGGCTGACTTTCTGTACGGTTGGCACTAGCAAAAACAGCCGACTGAGAAGTGACAGGCAAGTCATCTGTTTGAATGGATACTGTCTGTGTGAGAGGTTTTGGAGTCAGAGATGAATCTACAGGAATTCGAGACATGGCATCCGCATTAGTATGGCTCTTGCCATCTTTGTGAACGATCACCCTTTCATACGGATCAAGCTCCATAGCCCAGCGACCTCTACGTCCTGTGGGATCAATGTCAAACTTCAATTTCCTCAGGCCAACAAGAGGTTTGTGATCGGTGACAATTGTAAAAGAGCAGTTACTCAAGTAGTGTCGAAAATGCCTGAATGACCAAACTATTGCCCACAGTTCCTTATCATAAGTGGACCATTTTCGTTCAGTCGAGGTAAGTACGTGACTAGCGTATGCAACAACTCGCTCTTTACCGTCTTGAATTTGAGACAAGACAGCACCAATCGCTGTATTAGACGCATCTGTACTCAGTATAAACGCTTGATCAAAATTAGGGAATGCCATGATGGGAGGCGATGTTAAAGCTTCTTTCAATTGCAGAAAGGCTGCTGAGCACTTATCAGTCCACTCAAATTGAACATCTTTGTGGGTTAGTCTGTGTAAGGGTTGAGCCTTAAAAGCATAGTCTTGAACAAAGCGCCGGTAATAACTACACAAGCCCAAAAATCCTCGTACCTCAGTAGCAGATTTAGGAGTCGGCCAATCTCTTACTTTCTGGCTATGAGCTGGATCCAGAGCCAACCCATCCTTTGAGACAACATGAGCCATGTACGTTACCGATGCCTTGCAAAAATGACACTTCGTAGGATTAAGCTTAAGACCTGCTTCCCTAAACCTAGTCAAAATGTCTGTGAGGTTTTTCATGTGATCCTCAAAATCTTTACCCATACAGATGATGTCATCTAAATAAATGACACACTTTGTCCAATGCAAACCTCTCAGGACTAATTCCATTAGCCTTTGAAATGTAGGCGGACTATTTTTCAGGCCCATAGGCATCACCTTAAAATGATATAGTCCCTCTCCAGTGGTAAAGGCCGTCTTTTTTCTGTCATTTGGATCTAATTCTACTTGCCAATAACCCGAAGACATGTCCATGGTAGAAAAATACTGAGACCCAGATAACGCATCAAGACTATCATCCACCCTGGGCAACGGGTGCGCGTCAGTAATGGTTACGGAATTCAATTTGCGATAGTCAACGCAAAATCTGTAGGTATTGTCCTTCTTCCTCACCATAACTACTGGACTTGACCAAGGACTATCACTATCCTCTAGTATATCCTGTGTTTTAAGGGTTTCTACCTGACGGTGAATTTCTGCCTTGAGAGCAGGAGAAGTCCTGTACGCTCACTGGGAAATGGGAGTGTCATCTATGGTCCTGATTTTGTGGGTAACCAAGCTGGTTCTACCGTAGTCCTGAGCATGCTGACTGAATACATCAGAGAAAGAGGTTAGCAAATCTGTTAGACTCTTTTGCTGTGTCACAGATAACTCAGTGTTAGAGAGATCAGGCAGTACAGGTGACTTGGGCATTGACGCTTGACTGGACACAACAGTATTTTGAACACTCACATTATTCACAGTTTTATCAACGATCACAAAACCATCCTGATCACCCTCAGAAACCGAGTGAAAAGTACCAATTGGAGTGCCACTGTACAAGGAAATGTCATCTGCAGAAGGATTGACAACTTTCAGATAAATTGACCCCTTATCTGCTTTTGTCACAGTCCATGCAAACCCTACCTTTGAGTCTTCACGATAGTGAGGCTCAAACACACCAGTGTAGCCATTTGGTTGTAACCCTGCTTGATGTGATGCAAGTTTTGCAGAAATTATGGCTTCCGACAGGGCAGGAACAACCGTAGTGGTCGCCACTGTAACATCCACAAGTTTCAGGTTATGGTGGTCTACACTTTCAAAGGATAAGGAGTCATCACCTATGTCAAAAGACATGTTACACATGTTAATCACAATCTTGTGCATAGACAAAAAGTCCCAACCAAGTACAACTGCTTTTGAGCAATTTCTGATCACTTGAAATGAATGTGACACTGTACGTTTACCCAAAGTGACATTAGCCGACAAAGTACCCACTGAATCTAAAGTGTCACCAGAAATAGATGTCAGAGGTATGAACTGTTTCACCAAGGGTCTTTGACGTAAAGTTGGAGTAGACATTCTGAAATCTTCACTTATCAGAGAAACATCAGCACCAGTATCGACAAATGCCTGAACTACTGTGTCTTCGATTACAAGTGATACATTTTGTGTCACAACCTGACCAGTATCTGAAGTCACATGATGTTCAACATTACCAATGGGCCTGGTGTCAGTAGCAGTTGGCAATTGGCCCTCATTGTCAACTACTGGTAGTTTCCCTGGCCCTGATGACCACGTGAAGGAGACTCGAAACGCACATGTCCAGGACTTGGAGATCGGTGACTAAGCCGCTTTGTTGAGTAGCCATCCGATGACCTGTCGCCCCGACCACGGTCGGAACGAGAAGAACGATCCAGGGAGTCTCAAGCTGTGATGCGTTGGCCCCGTTGCTGTGACATCCTAGGACTTTGATCACGATAGCCATCGTGTCTGCGCGCTTCATAATAGTCCCTGTTGCCACTAGAGTCTCTGTATGAAGGTCTATGTTGTTCATCAAAAGAGTCAGAGTCATTAAATGAATGTCTGTCATACCTGCGACGTTCAGATGTGCGTCCTCTTGAATCATCAGGGGTAAGGCTGCGCCACTGACGATCCGGTGAAGTGGGGTATCTGTTGGCATACCTCCGTCTGCTGACTTCGAGCTGAAGTTGATCCATTCTCTCTGTCAAACTTTCCAAGGTCCGTTGAAGCTTCATGAAGTCCCCTGATATAGCTGAGTGAACCGCAGGAAGTCCTGTAGATACTGCAGAATAAGAAGAGGTAGGTACTGTCTGTGGAAGAATGTTTGATCCAGGAAAGGCTCCTCCTGTTGAAGAAGTCCACTGCTGTGCGTGCGATGGCAGCAGTACTTTGCTGGCCTGGTGCGCCTGCTCAATCTGCAGTGCCAGCGTAAGAGCAGCATCCAATGTGTCTACACCTTGTTCATGTATGCGAAGCTGAAGATATGGCTCAATTCCAGCAATGAAACGCCTGAATTTTTCTCCGTTCTTTGCATTAACCTCGTAAGTGGGAAAAGCTTCATCCACCAAGTGGCTAATTTCTGCTGCAAACACCTGGAGAGCCTCGCCAGGCAGACGTGTACGTGCGTTAACATAACTTTGAAATGTGGATAGATAAACTCGTTTGCCAAAAACATCTTTCATTTTTTCTTTCACTTGTTTATAGTCCTTCTTGATGTCACTAGGCAAACTGTCCCAGTAGCTAAAAGCAGTACCACCGAGACAGGTTGGCAAAAACTTAGCTAATCGGGCATCATCAAAATCGGTGCTAGCCTCCACAGTCACTTCAAATCGTCTACACCAGTGAAGAAAATCTTCTTTCCCATCCCCCAAAAAGATGGGCAGAAAATGTCCATGGAAACGCTGCACCCCATGCGAGCTACTTGTGCCAGGCAAATCACGTGCTGAATCTGCTTCACTCATTTTACAATACAGTTCAGTAACTTCTCTCTGTATTCAAAAATAATAAAATGTCCCGCAAAGTCCATCAAATTAAACAATGATTACCGTTCGAGTCATCGTGTGTCCTTGAAGTTCGCGGTCAAACTGGCACTGTAATCCTCTGTGATCTGGCCGCTGTGAAAAACTCACAAATAAACTTGTCCACAGTTGAAGCACCAAGCAAAATAAACGTCACGACTCGGGGGTAACATAAAGCAGAAATATTGAGCTTGTTATCATCCACCGCCGTGATACCACATCCAACGCATTCAACACCCGCCGAAGAGAGTTCACTCACGCGCCATGCACGTCGTCCAAACCCGCTGCCACCAAAATGTAAGAGGGGATATGTATCACCCGAGTAAGCTCCAGTCTCTTGTAAATGGGTCCAACGTAGTAATGCAGGCATACACGGAAAGATGCATCTTTAGGGACTTTATTTGTCAGAGCTCATATTATGCGACCTATGTGCACACCAGTCCAACTCACTTTTCTTTGCGCATCTCCCTTTTTTACATATAACAATAACTGCGCATGTCAGCGCAACAATTCCCCATACGTATTTAATAACGTCACCATTGCATCAAACATGAACAGCCAACCAAATTACTCAATTTACATATTACAAAATAATCACAAAATATCTCTCACAGTAATATTTCCTCCAGAGTGAGAGCGCCTTTCTGAAGATTACGTTCATTTCTAAAGCTCATGCCCTTTGTGACATGCTGGTTCGGATATAGGCCTACTGAAATAAATAGCTATAGGGCACACAACACTAATCAGAGTAATTTATAAAAAACATACCTGAACCTGCGCTCTCTGTGTTTTCCTTCTTCTGGAAGCTGACAATGATCAGTAAAGGGACAAAGTCAGGATCAAGCCAGAACATGACGGGTTAGTTCACCCAAAAATGAAAATTAGTCCGTGATTTACTCACCCTCAAATCATTGTATATGACATTCTTCTTTCAGACGAATAAAATCGTTATATTAAAAAAGTCCTGGCTAATCCAAGCATTATAATGGAAGTGAATTGTTGCCTCATTTATGAAGTCCATAAAAGTGCATCTATCCATCATATAACTGCTCCACACGGCTCCAGGGGATTAATAAAGGCCTTCTGAAGCGAAGTGGCGTGTTTATGTATAAAAAATATCCATATTTAAAACTATATAGACTAAAATAACTAACTTCAGGCGGATTGCCGTACGCATACACTGTATGTCTACATATCTATGGGCGTACGCATTGATTTACGGAGAAAGAGTAACCCTTGTCACATGATGCATTGACGAACGTGGAAGCGCAGAGGATAGAGCAAAACAAAACACCGGTCATGAATAAGAGTCTAAAATGAGAATTTTTTAAGAGAAATGGCGGAGGATTTCGATATAAGAGAAGAAGAGTTTACGTTTGTTGCCCAGCCCTATCCCAGAAAAGCGTCAAAGCTTGTGATGCTTCTATACATTGTGTCAGGGGTTACTCTTTTGCCGTAAGTTGAATTGCGCATGGCTTTCTGCCGGAAGTTAAATATTTTAGTCTATAACATTTTAAATATGGATATTTTTCTTGCACAAATGCACCACTTCAATTCAGAAGGCCTTTATTAACCCCCCGGAGCCGTGTTGAGCAGTTATATAATGGATAGATGCCCTTTTATGGACTTCATAAACGAGGCAACAATTCACTGCCATTATAATGCTTGGATTAGCCAGGACTTTTTTAACACTTAAATGCATACCTCGGGTCTTTAGCGACCCGAGACGTCATTCACTACCCTCCTCCTCATTAATTTTTTTAAGTTAGACATAAACCTTCTTAGTATTCCTCAATCAATCCATTTTAAACAATATAACAAGAAAAAGATAATAAAATTATAATTGAATGCCTGTTTTTCCACTAGTTTTTTGTCAAAATTGTATAGGGTCGCTAACGACCCGAGGTGTGTAAGATTGTACTTTTTTTCCCTGCACAATAATAAATGAATCTATAATGATGAAATAACTGCAATTCACCTTTATTCCACAAAGTGGCAATGTCTGATACACAATGAGGAAGTGACGTTTCACTCATACTTACTGAAAACGAAACAATAATAATTATAATTTGAAAAACTTGAAATGGCTCAGCGATTTACTGCAGAGAAAGTACTGAACACAATCAAATATTAGTGTCACTTGATGATGGATCTGGTGAAGGAAGCTGTCAGTGATCAAAATATTTATTATCAAGACATTGAAAAAGAGTTTTGAGAATATGCGTGATATCGCGAATATGAGGCAGATGCAGAATGTACTGGGAAATGAGCTCTGACGAGGACAGTGATGAATGATGGTATAAAACATCTGCTCAAACTGAACCCTTCCAAGCTCCAAAAGGTAACGAAATATGTTTTATTTTATTCTTCTGTAATTGTTGCTCTAATATCAGGAGTTTTATATATTATCGCGACAGGTATAGATCTATCCATGTTAGATATAGATCCGGGTCGCTAAAGACCAGAATATGTAAGAATGTTTGGCGAAACAGTCATGCATGAAAGGGTTAAGGGGGATTCGATTCTATCAATCAGATTCAGCCATACATATATGATCCAAAATCAGATCCAGAGGCTGAAATTGAAGAGGAGCAGCAGCCACGACTTCAGCAGGATGTCTCTATGTGGTATGTACTGTAACTGTATATATTTGCTTGGCAGCTTGTGTAAATGACTAATTTCATTATGTCACCGTAATTTTTTTTCTTTGTCGTTTTAAAAAGGTGTACATGTGGGAAGTGCAGTTCGATGCCAACTGAGACGGAAAATGTTTGCTGCCAAGAAATAGAACCGGTTATACTGCATGAAATGCATTAATGTGTAAAGTTGTAGTTTGTGTAAGACTTAATATGATAGCATACAGTTAGTTTACTAAATGTACTTGTCTTTATAAAAGATTTTACACGTTATTCCTTCACCACATTTATAAACTTTGGGGATCACTATATAACATTGTAGGTGTTATGCAACCAGTGTATTGCTGTAATATGATCTAATTACATGCTTGCATAGTCCCTAGCGCAGCTGACGACTTCCCGAAAGCCGAGCAAAACATGTTGATGGGCGTGCTTTTGCTCTCTCTCTCTGGTCGACGTGTGCACGCGCCCTTCCAGGAGAAGTGTCCGTACAAGGAAATTCCGCCCTTGTTGACGTCACTTAGGCCCATACTCGAAAAAAACTTTACGAAACTTGTGAGAAACCGGAAGGAGTATTTTTGGCTCAGAAATACTCCATCAAATGTCCAACTTATTTTTGGAAATTTTGGCCATGTTTAGCATAAGTCTTTAACAGTGTAAAAAAAAAAAATTCAGAATTCATGAAATAGCATTATACCCCCCCTTTAATATAACTCAGATTGTATTCGTCTGAAAGAAGAATGTCATATACACCTAGGATGACTTGAGGGTGAGTAAATCATGGGCTAATTTTCATTTTTGGGTGATCTAACCCTTTAAATATGTCAAAATAATAGAACATGACAAAATAACTTACTTTTAGATCCATTAACACACAGAAAAGAGATGAGCGTTAATATGAGAACAGGAATCACTACACCCATACAGATGAAGACATACGGCAGCCACCATGGGTTTGAATCAGAGCTGGAATCTGTGTTGTCTCTCTCAGTGTTGTCTTTTTCTACTGTCGCTAAGAAAATAAAAACTAGTATCATTTTTAAAAAGGAGAAGCAATTTTTACTCTAAGCTGGAACAGCATACAGTAATACTTAATATTTTAGTTTTTTCTTGAACTGAATCATATGAAATGTTTGAGAAGAACATGCACATCACTCTGTGATTAGAATGAAACTGCTCTTTCTTACTTTCAGAGCAAGACATTTCATCTTCCAGGTTGTCATCTGTGAAAGATTTAAAACGGCTTTAAAACTTCAATAATTCAAAAATGACTGCAGTTACATAAACCGTATTTGTTAACATAAAAAAATTGATAAAAATGATAAAAAAATACCTGAAACAGAAATATTAATATAATGGCTATTAGTTGACAAGTTTGATAACAGTAGTTCACATCTGTAGAGGCCATCATGATGCTTTGATATATTTGTGAAAGTTAAATATGAAGTCAACAGATCTGGTGCTGAATAGTTCTGTGATGATGACATTTGACCTGATCCAGACACTGGAATCCATGCTTTCACGTTTTCTTTAGTCCATGTGATACTGATTGCCTGATCATCACAATACTTCAGATTGCAGGAGATCCTGAAAGGCCTGTTTATACAGGGTTTATGAACAGCTCCTCTATGAACTTTAAAGACAGGACATTTGGGGGCCTGGCCTAAAACATAAAACATTGCAGCAAATGTATGAAGACAATAATACTAGTATAAAGTTACAACATTAACACAAGGTTCAAATGAAACAATGCCAAGGAAATGAACATATAAACGTTCCACTTCACTACTTTGCTGTATGCACTATGCAGCAGATCTCATAGCGAACAGACTATAAATGTCCAACTGTAAAGCATTTGCTTTTAAGCATGTGTTACACTGGTTTATGTTATCAAGACTACAAATGAAAAGTGTCTGGAAACTAACTAAGTTGTGGTTTTAAACATAACAATGTTGTTTGTTATGTCACCTAAAATACCCCTTAATACCGTAAAATTCCACTTGCAACTTACTTTTGATTTCAATTGCTTCTGCACCCCCACATTTTGTTTAACTTTTAGTCAGATTTAGTCAAATTCAATAGAATGTTCTCACCTTGAACTCACCTTGTACGTCAGTGCTCACATGGAGGATACAAACTACAAACACATCCAGGAACAAAGCTGTCTTCCTCAGGTATTGCCAATCCATCTCAAATACAAATATGTCAAAAATGGTCTCCAAAATATAAATTAATCCAGTTTAACCCTCACAGTCACCAACTAAATCACACAACTCAACACTTATTTCTGTCACTCTGTCATTGTGCTCTTTATTTTTCTACTTGTGGTTTCCATTTCCTTTACCTACGCATTATGCACTCATCCTGCTCCGTGTGCTTTTGCACAAGTAGTGAGTGAGCTTCACATGATTTTGGACAGGAGAGCGTTTTTGCTCTGTTTTGTTGCTATGCATACTTAATGTAAGGCAAGGCAAGGCAAGTTTATTTATATGGCACATTTCATACACAATGGTAATTCAAAGTGCTTTACATAGAAAAGGTATTACAATAGTGATAGAATAATCACAACATATGCATCCAAAATAAAAATACCATGTATAAGAAATAGAATTAAAAATAACAATCATACTTAACTAAAGGCTAAAATACTAAATTCGAAGCTCCCCTGTATGAACAGGGGCCCGTTTCAATAAGGAGGTTCCAACCAACTCTGAGTTTAAACCTGAACTCCGAGTTGACTTACTCTGAGATGGGAAACTCTGAGTTTTGGGTTTCAGAACAGCCGAATTAAGGTAGTTCAATCAACTCTGAGTAGACTAACTCTGAGTTAAGCACATGCACTCCAACTATGAAAAGCCACGATCAATGGAGCTCTGAAATGACGATTCACCATGGCAACAGCACCCAACAAAAAGACATTTGCATACTTCTGGGTCAATATGTACGTTTAATTCTTAATTATTTTAATTAAGTTTAATTTTCATGGTATCCAAAAGGCAAAAAAGAATGTGGCAGCAGCTAAAAATGAAATATAAAAACATAATTCAATCAGGTAAAGCTTTAAGCATAAAATGTTCATGGGTGTAGGTTTAATGACTTTACAAACATTTGACATATTAAATAAATATCATTCAGTGTCCAATGTGCAGCAGCTTTTCCCTCATAGACCCTTTTCACAGACTGTGACTGTGACCGGACCGTAAATCCTGCAACGTTTTTTGTATTATTTTTTTTTTTAAATGTATGTACATTTATAACACTAATACTTTGTATCATATTACTTTTGCATCAAATTACAAAAAACAAGTTAGCGCTGCTGTGAGGGTGTTTCTAATAAAGCACCTATGGGAGTGATGGTGAAAAATAATATCTTTCTCTCTTTTCACTGCCGTTATCTATCTCACTATTTTTTCCCTCTTTTTGAAAGTTGTGAAATCACTATTGTGGAGTTTTTCTTTTGCTATTTGAGCAAATGGGGACACAAATACATATTTAATGTATTCTCTCATTCACCGCTATAAAAGTTAACCCAACTATGACGACTTCAGCTTCAAAGAAACCCAGAAATGTGAAAAGTGTCTATGCTCTTTTCACATAATGAAATGTTCTCTGATCCCACCGGTTACATTTATTAATTATGGTAATTACATTAACATTTGACTTCTACTGATGGAGATGGAGGAAGAATATTAACATCCAACAGGAAAAAGAATAAAGTATTTGTAGGAAATAAAGATGACCATAAAAATTGTAAATAAATGTATTTAACAGCTGTGGTGGTGGTTATGGCATATATCTCGAACTACCATCTGGCAGCATCCTTCCATCCCATACAGTTATCCGTTTTCAGAAAGTGTGATGATGGGAATATGAGTGTCATCTATATGCATCCAACCTCACTCAACCTCTGGAAATCCTAAAGGAAATTCTAATTATTAGGTTGTGTAAATGTAAATGTGTAAGGTTACTTCTAGAGGTTTATCAAGTGAATGTCAGGATCCTTCCTGTATAAAAGAACATGCCCTTTTTGTCACTTTGACCGTGTCCTAATGATGAAATATGAGCAATGAATGAATGTTCCTGCACTGCAAAAAATGCTTTTCTTACTATGTATGTTTGTCAAGTGGCAGATCATTTAAGTTGTTTTAAGTAAACTTTGCTTACTTTAGATTTAGATTAAATTTATAATGTTTTGATATTTGTACTTGAAATACGACCAAAATACTCAGTATGAAAATCATTTGTGGCGTTTGAATGAATGAATTAAGTATTTAAACACCGCTGGTGCCTTAAAAAGGGGAGGAGACTGAAAGAAACTCTGGGTTTACCAAAGAAAACCTGCTCCTGACCAGGTTAGGTTCACAGAGTAAGTTACCCTGGTAACTGACTCTGAGTATAAGTTACCTCTCTTTCAGAAACGGACTTGACTTACCCTGCTTTTTCAGGTTTGACATACCTCCCATTCTGAAACAGAAAAGAGTTTCCCTTATTTCAGGGTTAACATACTCAGAGTTTTCATTTAATCTCCTTTCTGAAACTGAAACTGAAATTGTTTTACAATATGCACACATTCATTACTATTAATCTTTTGCCTAATCTGAAGAAAACAGCTTTGTTAATATTTCTTGTTTGTTAATTATATTATAAATGACATTACATTGACCTATTTCAATTCAAAATGGCGAAATTAGACAAAAGTTTATTAATTTGCCTGAATATTTTTGTCATTTGTTTAACATTTCTGACTTAAAGAAGCAGCTGTCAAATATGAAATGTTTAGTTTAGCTACTTACATATCTCGCACTTGATGTCAAGCTGAAGCCCCCCTAGTGACCCCATGGGCCTAGTGACGCCCATGGCCATTAGAGCGTGCTGTACTTTTGATGTGCAAGTTAAAAGCTGCACGCTGACTGGCTCTGACTGGCTGTTGTCACGTTTATTTCTGCTGTGTGATTGGGTGTTAGAGTAATCTATATAGAGTAAAAATGTCCAGAGCTTATCATCGCTATCGACATAAATTTTATCGCGATTCGATATGATATCGTTTATCGGCCCATCCCTAACTGAAACTAAAAAGCAAAAATAAAATAAAACAAGACTGCACTCTTACAGGAAACAAGAGAGACACTAAATAAAAGTAAAGCAAGCAAAAGCAAGGCAGACCTAAAAAATAAGTATAGGGAGACTAGACCAAAAATTAAGACAAAAACAAGACTAGAGTAAAAACTCAGAAACAAAGAAAAATTAGAATTAAACAAAAGGATATAATCAGACTAGGAAACCTAAGCACTGACTGACAAATAGCAAGGGAACTGCACACAACGAATGCAACGAACCATCAAGGATATGAGGGAAAGGAGCTCACTATAAAGGGACCAGAGTACATGAGGATCAGGTGAGCATAAACAAGGGGGCGTGGTAACAGCAAACAAGGAGGCGGAGCAAGTGGAACACATGGAACACACAAACGTTAGGCTTGTTCAACTTCACCCAGCGATGCGCAGACCGATCGGCGGCTGATTTGAAGCAGTGCATGCCGGTTAGAAATTTTGTCCGACTTGAGGCAGCGCCGACGCCCCGTGACAGTGACGTATGTCAACAAAGTGCCACGAGAGCGTTTCGAGAGCAGTCGGCTAACACAGCCGGTGCAGTTTCTCCAGAGCAGCTGCTCGAGGCTGCAGGGGCTCTGATGACGACACAGCCGTTCCACGATTGGCCAGATTCACCGCATGACAGCGATCACGTGTGTTTCGTGTTTATTCTAAAACCTTCAGCTCCACTAATGCGCACAAATCTGTTTTTTATAACAGTAAAACCTCCTTTCATGTAGTCTCGATGATATATTGTCATGTTTATCAAAATATAACTGATTAAAAACATAGACCCCACTTCATTGATAGTGTAGGCTTATATGTTGAACTTTATTCTTGTACAAACACACCCTGTATTAAGCAGTACATGAAGTATTACATGACAATAATGTCTCTGAAACATCCGTGTATTACCAAATATTGCATTTATTTAACTTCAGCTGTGATAAAGTATGCAAATACAGCGCAAGCGTCACTGCGGGAAGCATAAGTGTCCGACTTCACGTCTCCGTTTGCAGTTCCGCCCCGCCTGCACGCTCCAACTCTCGCCGATTGGTTGCATCGCATACAGCCGCAGCCGATGTCGAACACACCCACAGCCATGTGCTCAAGCAAAAGACTAACAAAGAGACACTAAACAAAGACAACACAGACAAGGCCGCCAGGGCAGAACCCTGACAGAAAGAGCACATTGTATTATTTCTTTCTTTCGTTTTCTTACCATGGTCTGTTAGACAATGTGTTGAGTAGCCATTTCAAAGCCATACAGAAAAGAGACAGACTTGTTTTGGTAACACAAAACAGTGAAATGCTATAGCAGTTGTGAAAAATAATGTCAATTTAATGAAAAGGTAATGTCACAAACATGATAAATAAATCATTCTGTAATTCTGACAAATAAAATCGCAAGTGTAAGAAACAAAGCAAGAATTACAAAAAAGTTTCTTGTAAACATCTGTATTAGCTGTACAGTCAACATGCCAAACATATTGCAACGGTGACAACAATGCAATTCAACATCAAAGCTGCAAGAACTGTTTGGGCCAGAACAAATAACATTTCTCACTTCTTGCTTTATTCCTTTAGCAGACATTTTAGCCAAATTTGCATTCAAGGTAATGAAAAAGTATGTGTATTTTCAGTTATCATTAGTCATATGTATTTATATTGTGACTGTACCTCAGATACAAGAATCAACTGAAACTGGATAACAAAACAAACAGTGTTTCTCATCTTATCTTGTTTGTCCACTTCCACTTCCAGTGGAAGAATAAGGTATCTATTGTTTGTAGATCTTTTATCTTCATGTAAAACGTTCTTTCCCACCACTCGGCCAAATACAGTTCAATATGACAATATAAAGTTCAAGTTCATGTTGCCTGGCAATCAAATTAGTTCTGTATACAAACTGAGTATTTACCATTGTTAAGAGTGTCCACTGTCTAATGACTATCCTAAAACATTTTAGCTGGGTGTTAGTCTAATGTTTTTGAAACCTTACAGTTTATACTTTTTTTAGATGGTTCCAGGGTTGCCAGGTCAGCATGACAAACCAGCTCAATGAAAATATCTAACTCAAAATATGCCAAAAACGGAAACTGTACTGGTAATTTTCTGCCAGCACATTATCCAGTAATTTTACCAACATTTCTGTTAACCCTTCAAACACAACCTAATGCAATGTGTAATTCAAAATACAGGTAAAACACCAATACAGTGCATAAAATACTTATTTTACAGTCACTGTTATGCTAAATGAAATCCACTATATCCCCACTTTTATTTTAATATTTTTTACATTCTGAGAACATTTAGAAATAATATTTTCATACCTCAATGCATGTTAGCAAAACTCTAAGTTGTACTGAAGCTTTAAAATTTGTGTTCTTTGAAATCAGTTAAAAGGACAATCTATGACATTTATCCTCTGTCTATCACTTACACGTATGGGGGGAAATGGTGCAGCAGCAGGGGTGTATATAATGAGAGGATTTTACAAATAATAATAACAAATTGCATTTTCTCAACCCTCAAAGGGCCCTATTTTAATGATCTGGGTGCATGGTCTGAAGCGCATGCACAGGTGCACTTAGGCGTGTCTGAATCCACTTTTACTAGTTTAACGACAAAAAAAACTCCAACCTATCTTGCAAGAAGGAAAGCACAGAATTGACTGAACATCTTCGGGGTCTTCTCGGCAAGAAGAGCACCACTCAATGAATAGGTTCCACTTAAAAGCATAGAGGTGCCTCGTAGAGGGGGCTCTAGCTGCAGTGATGGTGTCTACCACTGCTTGTGGCAGATCACCTAGAACCTCCACGACCCGCCCAGGGACCAGACATGGAGTTTCTAGAGGTCTGGACGCAGGTGCCATGGGGAGCCCCGTCTCTGAGAAAGCAGGTCCTTCCTCAGAGGAATGGGCCAAGGAGGTTCTGTCACGAGGAGCATCATTCCCGGGAACCAGGTCCGGTTCTGCCAATATGGCGCAACTAACAAGACCTACTCCTCGTCCTACCTGACTTTGCACAATGTCTGTGCTAGAAGGATCAATGGGTGAAACGCATACTTGTGCTAGAAGGCTCACTGGGTGAAACACATACTTTCATAGGCCCCGGGGCCAGCTGTGTGCCAGCACATCTGTGTCGAAGGTCTGCGCAAGGTTGTTAGTAGCCCCTCAGCCGGTGGTAGAGGCATCCGTGGAGACCACAGCATGCCTGGACACTTGTTCTAAGGGAAAACCTGCCCGTATGAAAACGAAGGGTCCAACCACGGGCTGAAAGTTTAGTGGAAATTCGGTGTGATTGTCACACGGGATGAATCACTCTGCCATGGCCATCTCGGGACCCGCTCGTGCAGCCAATGTTGAAACAGCCTCATACCCATACAGCAAGCCAACTTTGAATAAATATTGATTTTCCATCTGAATCATCATTATGGTTGATATTGAAATTTCAATGCAAAATAAATGTTGAATCACCATTACCATATCGATGAAACCTGACGTTATTAATGTTGATGGCAACAACATTGGAACAACATTGATCTATAGTTATCTTTATGATTGATTAAGCATTGATATTTGGTTTACCGGGCGATTGCCAATGTGTTGAAAAGTCATCGACATATAGTTCACCAGGAAATATGATTGAAAATGCATCGGTGTTGGGATGGGAACACGGACAACACCAGTGCGAGAAGCCGGCATTTTCTCAGCGTCTTCGGATGGAAACGAGTGAAAGACAGTTAAAGGTAAGTAAAGAAAAAAATTAAGTAATTATCAATTGTTTTTGTATAAGAGTATTTTGAGATTTATTTGAAGGCGGAAAAAGTCAGAAAAGAGCTTTAAATGGAAGTATTTGCGGTTTTCGCCTCAAGTCTCAACGGCCTCTTTTATTGAACTGAAGAGACACTTTTAATATATTGGGTTTTTATGTCTTATTTATACGTTTTTTGAAGTCTGTTAATAGAGGGCTATCAACAGATTAACATTTTAAGTCATTATTTATCTTCGCGATCAACCCGAATGTAAAGAATACATTCAGTTAAGGAAATGAAATGGCAATATGTAATAAAGGTTGAATTATGTTGATGCTGTTGAAGCGATAATTGTTAAAATGAATGTTTTGTATGTAATATTTCAGACTTGATGAGCTTCGTGTGTTCATCTTGCCCACGCCGAGAGCAACCGTCACCGACGACTGCTGTGCGAGGAGGCGCGCAATCGCGCGCGCGATCAGAGGGAAATATGTTTAAAGTTTAAAAATTCCACGTCGTTATAAGTTGTTTTTGAAACCATGTTTGCTTTTTTTGTAGATATAACGTTACCATGCCAGAGACCTATGAGTGCTTCATTCTTTTGAGTTTATGTGAGTTTATTTTTAGAAAATAAATGTTTCTGTTGTCTCCTCCCTTGTTGACGCAGCCATTTGCGTGAATGATAACCGGTGATAACCCAGACACACTGGGTTCTTTGACAGAGCGATGGCACCTTGGTTATCTTCAAAGATTTGTACGGGCTCAAACAGACAGTCATTTTCCATGCTGTTCAACAACTGTACAAGGTACATGCTTTCCTGTGTGGTTGCAGCCAATGCCATATACTCTGCTTCACATGTAGACAAAGCAACTGTGGTTTCTTTTGAGCAAGACTAAAACAGTAACCTGTCATACTCCGCCTGTCATTTAGATCAGATGCCCAATCTGCATCACTGTATGCCACAAGTTTGAGTTTCTCTTCACTTTTCTTGTAACATAGTTCATGATCACTTGTACCTTTTAAGTCTCATCACATGTTTCACTGTAGACCAGTGTAGTTAATTTGGATCAGACAGATATTGAGATAATTTACTCACATTCCAACTTAGATCTGGTCTAGTGCATGTCATCAGATAGAACAAACTACCAACTGCCACACGGTACCTTTTAGGATCAACAGGATTACCATCACTGTTTGCTCACACGGTGTTGACCTGGGTTTACAGTCTAACATATGAAATCTCTCCAGTACCTTTAAAATGTACCTTTTCTGAATCATTTTTAAGACTCCTTCGTTTTGATGAAAATCGATTCCGAGGAAATATTTGAGTTTTTCTAGATCTTTCATTTTGAATCTTGCCGTCAGCATCTTTTTCACGCAATTCATTAAATCATTGTTACTGGCAGCAATAATCAGATCATCGACCCAGATTATTACAATCACTCTTTCTTTTTCAATTTGTTTACTGTACACAGAGTGATCAGCTGAATTATGAACAAAATCATTCTCCCTGAGGTAGTCAAGTAACATAACAATGTAACATTTTGTTCCAATTTCTTCCTGACTGTTTTAAACCGTACAGTGACTTGTTCAGTTTACAGATTAGTTTTTCATGCATGTCTGACTTCACTTCAAATCCTTCTGGCTGTTCCATGTGTGGCAGTTTGCTCTCCTAAGCGCAATACAATACCAATTATGGCACAACATAGACTACGCCACCCTGGATAATGGGCCGGGGACCCGTTTGTACATCAAGTGCAAAGCACACAGATACGCGGTGACTGGGTCAGATAACAGACAACAAGAAAATGTTTCAAATTGTTTATTAAATACAGCTAAGAAAAATACCAAAAGACAGAATACAAAACACACATTAGAATAAATATGTCAACTATAGCACTTATCCATTTCAGAATTGGGGATTCAGTTCGCCCGCCCGGTAAACACTGCAACTCTCACCACACAGCACCCAATCACCCTCTGTGAACACAGCAAACGAGAAGCACACCACCACACCAGGGGACGTGGGCGTTGAACTGGCACCCCAACTCTGGATAAAAGAGAAGAGAGGACAAACTGAAACATAAGCAACCATACACACACACACTCCACGTAATAGTCTTTTGGTTGAACCCTTATCACATGTGGACAGATGAAATCAGTTGTTTACACAAAAAAATAAAAGCGACCACTCAATGGCCAACACTCATTGATCGCTTTCCAACACTGCGTCGCCTGATGATTACAGTATTTTAAAAATGCATTCTTCTCAGGTCGGAGTTAGGAATCCATGCAAGACATGCCAAAACCAGACAATAACAATTTTACAAACGTGGAGACTGTAAGTAACAATGTTTCTGCTAAAAAAACAAATAACAATGACAACTCAGTTGTTCGCCGCTGTACTCCAACCCAAAGATCCGCACTGAATTTGCTAGCTTTGGAAAGCGTCACTACGGCCAAAAATGCGCTAGTGTTCCGGCCGTCTCAAGACGGATGAGAGATAAGAGGAAATATTAGTCAGATAATCATAGCAAACGTTGTTGCAGTAATAGTCACTGAGAAATGGTCGAGGAGTTTCTGGCAAGGGGAAACCTGATCCAATCGGTCGTCATTAAGCACAGCTACTCCCACCAAGCCTGCTGTAACACCACCCCTGTATTACTAAAACAAATATATAACACGATAATTGTAATTTACACATTTATAATCTCATGAACTTAATAGACATGTGTATGACTTACCGGTAAATTGTGAATCACACCACTCAGTGCACTCACTAGGGTGCGACTTATAGGTTCAATCACTAAAAAAACACAATATATCGCATCGTTTATAATTTGTGAATTCATGGTCTTGTGAACCTGATATAAGTACGACTTACCGGTAAGTGGTGAATCACACCGCGCAATGTACTCAATAGGGTGCAAATTACAGGCTTGCCATAACAGGTACTTTATCAATGAAGTTAGTCCTCCTCAGTCGCACTGTGAATTGAACGAGTCTTAAATCATCTTCTCTAACGCACGTTCAAAATTAAACAGCTACCAGCATTTCTTACCTCCCGAATGTAAACACTGCGTGCCAGGATGACGTCATTTCCAGAACGAGAATGACGCGCTCGCTTAAGCGTCATTCCCGTCCCCTTTTTATATCTGCCACGCGTACCCGGTCCGCCCCTAATCATTATCAGGATGGAGCGCATCACCACACATGTAAATCTCACAGTCAAATGGAGCATGCAGATGGAGTTCAAGATCACATGTTGCCGCTATTTGCATCAAGGCACGCACTGAAGTGATATTTGCTGTTAGGGAGTCTCTTTGTAATCTACACCCATCACTTGTCTATAGCCTTTTGCTACATATCTGGCCTTGTATGCCTCAGTCTCATCTGCATTATTTTTGACAGCATAGACCCATCTACCCCCCCACTGCATGTTTACCTACTGGTAGTGTAGTTAGGGTAAATGTGTCATTTTCCTTAAGGTAGTCAATTTCCTCGTTCATGGCCTTAGGCCACATCTCTGACTCACTTGAACTCATAGCTTCCTTGAATGTTTGTGGTACATCACACATTCTGTAACAGTAGTCAACATTGGTCAGAATCTGATCATCACATTTTCGAGATCATCACACCACATCGGAAACATAATCAGCCAAATATTGGGGTGCTCTCCTATCTCTCTTAAGATAACGCGTACTGTGATCGCTTCCCTCTATCTGAGCACTACCTGGATTTTTAGTCTCATTTTGAGGTTCATGAGTCTCTTTTGGGGTTTGATCAGTCACATTCTCTTTTGACTGTAAGGATACACATCTTTCCCTGTGGAAATCACCATCTGACATTGAAATGTCAGTCTGTGTCTGGTGTTCGGTAACAAACTTTGTTACAAATCTCACAAGTCTGTGTTTGAGAACTTTTCCTGTGTCTGGATAATAGACCAGGTATGCAGGGCTGTTTTTATCATACCCTACGAAGATTCCCATCTCACATCGTGCATCCAGTTTCGTTTTTTCTTGCTTGTATGCGTAACATGCTGAACCAAACACTCTCATTTTAGAAAGATCGGGTTTTCTCCCTGTCAGAGCATAGTATGGGGTTTGCTGTAGTCTTCCATTGTAGCACCTGTTGCGAATTACTCTTGTTCAGTAGTGACTGAAACTCTTTTGTCATAAGTTATGTGCCGTTATCAGATCTAACACACTTTATTGTCCCATAAGGGGCTGTATCAGCGAGGAACTTTTCAGTAGCTTTCACAGTGTCACTCTTAGCTTTTAGAAAATACACAAACACTGCTCCCGAGTAATCATCAGTAAATGCCAAAGCATACTTGAAACCATCTTTAGCTTCTGGGTAAATAGGCTAGCTAGATCTGTGTGCTCTAGCTCGTGTATCAGGTTCCCTGTTTCTACTCTGAACAAATTTACCTTGTGTGCAAACTTCACAGTTTGGGTTAGATTTATCAATCTTACCCTTGATATTCATTCCCTCTACAACATCCTGCAATTTGGAAACATCATCATAATTGCAGTGGCAGAGGATCTCGTGCCAGGTTTGAATGTCATAACATCCGTTACAATTGTCATTGTTCTCATTGACAGTGTTCAGATAATACAGTCTGTTGTATTCTTGTATGTTAAACTTGGCACCGTTCTTGTGAATGAGTTCAGCACGTCCATGTTGAAAGTTGATCGAAGCTCCATTCGTCGTTGCTGCTTTAACAGAAAAGATGTCCTGTGGGTACGATGGAATGTACAACGCACTCCTCAGCGTCGCCTTCATCTGTTGTCTCTCGCTGTCAATCAGACAAACCTCCGCATCACCTCTTTTCAGTGCCACACCGCTCGCTCTGGTCCCGTCAGCCAACTCAATGTAGTGTTTCTCTGACTGAAATTTGTCGTCAAACTTTTTAAATTTCCCAATGTCCGTAATAATGTGCGATGTCGCACCAGTGTCAACCATCAGTCCCTTTTGTTGCACTCTGTAGACATGGCAGTCACTCGTTTTAAAAGACAAATGTGTGATTGTCCTCTGTATCAATCACTTGTTTGACATTGTCTCTCTTTTTGCGCCTGCAATTTTCATCTTTGTGCGTGCGTCGAACTACACCACAGCCTTTTGCGATTTTGAGTCAGGCAAGCACAGGCTTTATACCCCTTTTGACTGCAGTTATAGCACGTAATGTCCGAGTCTGTGAGTCGTTCTCTCCCCCTCCGTTCCGGGGCTGAGGCACTCGCTTTCATCACATTGTCATCTTTCGCGCTGGTGTGAAACTTTTCCGTAATTTCAAAACTTCTCAGCTTGGTTTTGAACTCTGCAAACGTCATGTTTACATCACTTTGTGTGATATGGATGGCAAATGGTTTAAATGAGTCTGGCAAACCTTTCAGAATCATCGCAATTAACAGTCCATCACTGAGACTCTCTTCGGCATTTCTCAGCGCTGTGATTGCAGTTTTTGCACGAATAATATAATCCGTGACGCTCTCATTCTCCATTTTCTGCAGCGACGTTAACTCTGTGTACAGGCTGATTATTCGTGGTTTTCCTTTACCAGTATAAAAACCTCTTAAAATCTGTAGAGCTTTCCTACAGTCGTCAACTGCATCTCTAATTACAAGAGACAAACTTTTGTCACAGAGGTACTGAATCCGTTTAGCATATTCTTTGTCATTTTTATTGGCATCATCTTCTTCTTCCTCATCAGCACCACGTGCGGCAGGCTCTGATAAAATCATGTCCTTTAGACCTAGTAGACGCAGGTGGCCATCCGAGTCGGGTCCCTGCATGCCGCCTCGCTGCCCCGCTGCGGGTACGTCTGTGGTGCCGTTGGCCCTGCTTGCACGTTCCCTGGGAGCCTGGCTAGCGCTTCCTAGGCCGTCTCGCTGGTTCATCCGTACCATCAGACTTGGCTATGCGATTCAGTTCGCCCGGTGTCCCCCCAAGTTCCAGGCAGAGATCGCGGTCCTACTGGCGAAGGACGCGATAGAGCCGGTCCCTCTAGCCGTTATGAAGACCGGCTTCTACAGCCCGTACTTTGTGTACCCAGGAAAGGCGGCGGGTTCTGTCCGATCTTGGATCTGTGGTTCTTGAACCAGTCCCTTCACAGGCTGCCGTTCAAGATGCTCACGCAGAAACGCATCTTCAGGTGCATCCGTCCCCAAGATTGGTTTGCAGCGATCGACCTGAAGGAAGCGTACTTTCATGTCTCGATTCTCCCTCGACACAGACCGTTTTTTCGATTTGCGTTCGATGGACGAGCATATCAGTACAAAGTCTTACCCTTCGCGCTAGCCCTGTCGCCCCACATCTTCACAAAGGTTGCGGAGGTGGCCATTGCTCCCATGGGGAGCGTGGCGTTCGCATCCTCAACTACCTCGACGACTGGCTGATCCTTGCCCAGTTGCGAGGGCAGTTTTGCGAACACATCAATTGCCTGGAGTTGTTAGCAGTTCATCTTGCACTCAGCCGCCTCAAGGGGCCGCTCAGAGGCAAGCATGTTCTGGTCCGTACGGACAGCACCGCGCCCCCTGCATACATCAACAAACAGGGTGGTCTACGCTCCGTCGCATGTCACAACTCGCCCGCCATCTCCTCTTGTGGAGTCAGAAGCATCTGAGGTCGCTTCGTGCCACTGCTCAATCATGCAGCCGACGAGCTCTCACGCCAGCAGGTGCTTCCCGGAGAGTGGACACTCCACCCCCAGGTGGTCCAGCTGATCTGGAGTCGCTTCGGGACCGCTCAGGTAGACCTGTTTGCCGACCCGGACACGACCCACTGCCAGTTGTTTTATTCCCTGACCGAGGGGACCCTCGGCTCGGATGCTCTGGCACACAGCTGGCCCCGGGACCTATGCAAATATGCGTTTCCCCCAGTGAGCACAGTTCCTGTGCAAGGTCAGGGAGGACGAGGAGCAGGTCCTGGTGGTTGCTTCGTATTGGCCCAACCGGACTTGGTTCCCGGAACTGATGCTCCTCGCGACAGTACCTCCTTGGCCTATTCCTCTGAGGAAGGACCTCCTGACTCAGAGACGGGGCACCCTCTGGCACCCGCGTCCAGACCTCTGGAGACTCCATGTCTGGTCCCTGGACAGGACGTGGAGGTTCCAGGTGGCCTACCACAAAACGTGGTAGACCCCATCTCTTCCACTAGAGCTCCCTCTACAAGACGGCTCTACGCGTTGAAGTGGAACCTGTTCGTTGATTGGTGCTCTTCTCGCTGAGAAGACCCCCGAAGGTGTACGATCAGCTCGGTGCTTTCCTTTCTACAGAGTGGGTTGGAGCGAAGGCTGTCTCCCTCCACCCTCAAGGTGTATGTTGCCGCTAATCATGACTTGGTAGATGGAAGGTCCTTAGGTAAGCACGGTTCCTGAGGGGGGCGAGGAGACTAAATCCGCCTCGCCCTCCCTCTATACCCTCTTGGGACTTAACTCTGGTGCTTACCGCACTGAAGAGGGCGCCCTTCGAGCCTTTGCTGTCAGCCAAGTTAAAAGTTATGTCACTAAAGATAGTACTCCTGACTGCATTGGCCTCTATCAAGAGGGTAGGGGACCTGCAGGCATTTTCGGTCGACGAATCGTTCCTGGAATTCGGGCCTGGTAACTCTCATGTAATCCTGAGACCCCGGCCTGGATATGTGCCCAAGGTTCCCACCACTCCCTTCCGGGACCAGGTGGTGAGCCTGCAAGCACTGCCTTCGGAGGAGGCAGACCCAGCCCGAGCTTTTCTCTGTCTGGTCCGTGCCCTGCGGACCTACGTAGACAGAACGCAAAGCTTCAGGACCTCAGAGCACCTCTTCATCTGTTACGGAGGACAGCAGAAGGGAAAGGCTGTCTCCAAGCAGAGGATGGCCCACTGGATAGTGGATCCACATGGTAACTCCCTCCGGGCATGATGTGGCTAGTTTGATTATCTAGACTGTAAATGGATCAATAAAAACATACAAATACATTTTTAATACATTTAATAGTGTCTTTTTCATCTGGGACTTTTTTTTTTATTTAACAAACAAGCCTGCAAAAGGCTGAACCAAACAAAGAAACTTTTAAATGCCACATCATCTTCAAGTGGACGCTCACTTCGGAGTACGACTTGCATTTTCTGCAACTGAGGGCTTGCGATTCAGACACCGTAATGTTTGAAGACTTCTTTATCACAGGATCTGTGAAAGGGAAAAAATTATTTATATAAAATGAATCAATGATTAACAGTTATGCATCCATGTTTGAATATAATATTTAATATATAATTTACATAGATATGCATTACAATTTCATGACTTCTCAGTTTACCTTTCAAATCTTTGACTATATCTTCATCAAGCTTGTCCATTTGTGTCCTCTTGTCTGTCGTCACTATACAGCACTCTATGAGTTACAATGAACATAAGATTAGAAGAAGAGAAATACCTGAACCTGGTATATAACCTGAAATACACAGGTTGCATTATTGCTTCAAATAACAATATCAGTGACTGATGAATCTCTACTCACTGATATTGTTATTTGAAGCAATAATGCAACCTGTGTATTTCAGGTTATATACCAGGTTCAGGTATTTCAACATATATAAATGCAGTCCAATTACCATTTACATCACTTTGTAGGCCAAAACACGGAAGCGAGTTAGCATTTGGCACTTCCGGTTCTGTCGTACCGAAGTCAATGTGTTTTTTGAATGCAATTTTGTTTAAATGGCTGAAATAAGGTCTGTGGTGAACACAAGCTCAAGACACTTTCACGTTTTATTCTACGACATAAAACACATAAGTATTACCCCTGCGCCACTTTATTGTGGTTTATTTTAACCTATATTTCCAATTAATGTGTCTATTGTGGTCATGATAACATGCACTCTTCACCTCTGTTGCAGATATTTAAGGAAATAAGAAGTAGTGCAAAATGGCATGCCGGGACGACTATAAAAAGTGACCTGGGGCTTTACCGAAAAACAAAAACAATTAAATAACAGACAGATTTTTACATGAATGACTCAAAGGAAGCACAGAAATTAGCCATTTGGAGCCAGTTGTGATATAAATTTCCTATCAAGACTGACCGAATCACCCTCCATTAGGCATGATTCAAAATCTGTACCACAGAGGTGATACGAGATTAAATCATACTTACTTCTCTCTTCTTTGCTTGTCTCTGCACTCTGTCTTCTATAGCAGCTGATCTAAAGGGAAAAACAAATGAATTAATATTTCACAAAAAACAGGCAGACAAATGATGATGAATGATTTGTTTTCTTTTTAAGAATGACGTGAGTACAATGAATGTACCTGGTGGGTAATATGACCAAAACCCTTCACAGCCTCAGCAGTTTCAGATGTACACTCTCTTAAGCATTCCTTTTTACAATTTAATCTTTGTACATATCTGAAATTAAAAATATATTTTAGAAAATAAACAAAAAGGCAGGTTGTCAAGCTTGAACAAATATAAACACCAATCAACGTTGCCATAGTTGGCTGGTCAGCTCAAGACAAAGTAAATGTATGTTCATATAACATGGTTATTTCAAACTTGGTAACACTTTACAATAAGGTTAATTAGTTAACATTATTTGTTAACATGAACTAATAATGAACTGCACTTATAAAGCATTTATTTATCTTTGTTAATGTTAATTTCAACTTTACTAATGCATTATTAAAATCTTGTTAACATTAGTTAATGCACTGTGAACTAACATTAACAAACCATGAACAGCTGGATTTTTATGAACTAACGTTAACAGAGATTAACTAATGCTGAACAGAGGTGTTGTTCATGGTTAGTTCATGTTAACTAATGCATTAACTAATGTTAGCTAATACAACCAAATTGAAAAGTGTTACCTCAAACTTTTTAAAGATCATTTACCTGATTACCATGAAGCCAAATGTATCAGGAAATCAGAAATAAATACACAACTACATTTTGCAAATAAAAATAATGTTAATGTAATGTTGTACATGTTAAAATGACTAATTATGTTTTCTGCCGATGCATTGGACAATGTTTTATAGTTGTTTTAAGACAGACAAATGTCACCAGGTCAATTTTAAACAGATTCATCAAAGTCTTTAGAAAGGGACTTTATATATGACTATAGTGATGAAGTTGCTAGATATCTAACATTAGCTGGTGTCAGTATCATGTTACAGCAGTATTCCACTGTTAGCTAGCAAATGCATAGCAGCCCTATCCACCTAGGAAAAAACTAAACAGTGAGCTATTTATTTATGCAAACAGCTTTTAATACTTACCAGAATCTTCTGTGGGCAGTATCTTCATCTCTTCGTGTTTGCTTCGATTAAATGTAGCTTTGGCTCTGATTGGTCAAATTGAATGTACATTAACTGAAAACGAAAAAGTGTCAAATACATTTTATGTCAAAAATACGACTGGCATAGAAAATAAGGTTAATTAAATACAAATCTTACCTGGAGTCATAAAATAATGAGAGATTTATAACCATCCGATGAAATACAAGTCGCCAAAACTGATCACATTTCAAAATGCACATCGCAAAAAACAACAAAAAAACATCGCCCAAGTAATCCATATGAATCACATGTTTTCCTCAAAGTCCTCTGAAGAGACACGATCGCTTTATATGATTTACAGTTTAAATTTAGATTTATAATCGCATTCAAGCAACATATACACGCACAGCATCAGATAATCTGAGGTAGGAGCGAGGCCGAGCTCATTATTATCATGAGAACCAATCAGAGCCGCTCATCGGCTCTGGAACCAATCAGGAGTTTAATCATGTGTGGTTTGAATTTAAACACAAGTAAAAACAGGGATTTTTTATTAAAGATTTATGATTTATGATCACGGTTCTCTATATAGATCAGTGTTTATGATGCATTTCAAATAATATGATGTTGAAATCCTTATGGGAATTTCAGTAGTAGCCTATTACAAACATGTGAATCTATGATATGAATAAGTATGCATATTGAAATGCTTAATAATAGTTTGTAAATGTTTATAATACATTATAATTTGGTACATTTTAAATGTTAAACGTTTTTTTTTAAATATCTTTTGAAAATACTAAAAAGATAAATGCATAAATATATTATTTATATATATTTTGCATTATATATGTATTATATATTGCATAAATAAATACACTAAAGATATGTTTCTTAAAAGTATAATTAAGCATATATTTATTACCAAAGTATTTCTAGTATACTTTTTTTGAAATATATTAAAAGGATGCTTGTGTTTAGCATATTTCTTAAAAGTATAATTAAGCATATATTTATAACCAAAATATTTATAGTATACTTTTTAGAAATATATTAAAAGTACGCTTGTGTTTAGCATATTTCTTAAAAGTATAATTAAGCATATATTTGTTACCAAAGTACTTCTAGTATACTTTTTAGAAATATATTAAAAGTATGCTTGTGTTTAGCATATTTCTTAAAAGTATAATTAAGCATATATTTATTACCAAAGTACTTCTAGTATACTGTTTAGAAATATATTAAAAGTACGCTTGTGTTTAGCATATTTTTTTAAAGTATAATTAAGTATATATTTATTACCAAAGTTCTTTTAGTATACTTTTTAGAAATATATTAAAATGCAATTCAATATATTTTTAATGCACTTCAAATAAGCATGTTGGGAATACAAATGTATTATAAGCATGCTACTTGAATTCCAAGTACATTTTTAATATATTTAATAGTACGACTTTTTCACCTGGGCAGGATTTCAACATTTCAATATTAAAACAGAGTGCAAAATGATGTTGAATCAACATCAGAATTCGATGTTGATTCAATGACTTAATGTTGACAACAGAATGTTGATTTAACATAGTTTCAATGACTGTTTGCTATCTGGGTATGAAGCAATCCGAGCGACGTTACTGTGGCTGCGGATGTCATATGTTCCAGGAGCCTCTGAAAATGTTTCATTGTGACCTCTTTTCTGCGTCTGAACGAATTCAAGCAATTCAACACCGACTGGACGTGCTCCTCTGTGGGGCGCACTGTCAGATCGATTGACCGAGTCCAACTCCATACCGAGAAAAGAGATCCTCTGCATGGGGGAGAGTTGACCTCTTTTCCCAGTTGAACCAAAGTCCTAACTGGCTGTGGTGACTGAGCACCATGTCCCTGAATCAGAATCAGCCAGTCGTCAATGTAGTTGAGAATGCGAACACCACACTCTCTCATGGGAGAGAGTAAAGAGAGTCCGCGACCTTTGTAAAGACACGGGGCGACAGAGACAGCCGAAGGGTAGTACTCTGTACTGATATGCCTGCCCCTTGAACGCAAAGCATAGGAACGGTCTGTGTCGAGGGAGAATCGAGACATGAAAGTTTGCGTCCTTCAGGTTGATTGCTGCAAACCAATCTCGGGTACGGATGCACCCGAAGATGCGTTTCTGCGTTAGAATCTTGAACGGCAGCCTGTGAAAAAAACGGTGGGATTCCCTCCATCTCTGCTGAGGGCATGGCTGACCCACGAGCAGGTGAACAATAGCAGCTTTTCCACCGTCGGGCCGAACGGTTCTTAGAATGGTAAGGAATGGTTCCAGTTGTGTTTTCACTTGAGCCTGGTACGGCACGGCACGATTAAAAACCGTTCTCGGCCCAGAATTCAGAACCGTGCCAAACCGTGCTGGTAGAATGCGTGTAGTGATGTCGCCACTCAGAATTTGTCACTTGTCTGTTGTCTGGCTTCCAGTTTCTCTGTAGCTGGCTAAACGCACTATTTGAGCGATGTAAATACAGAATAATAATACAATTTAAATAAATACCTGATCGCCCTCCATAACGCGAAATAACGTGAGCAAACAGAACCAGCCTTAAAAAGCTGATGCTAGCTTGCAGTCCTCCTGCTGTGGATCTTGTCTTCGACTGGATGAATATTCAGCAGCCTTGAACTATCCAGTCAATTTAGGGATTGGGAATTTAGTTGTTGTTTTTAACCTTTGTATTTTCCGTTTTTGTGGTCTACTATCGTACTTTCGGACATTTTGCCGCTATGCTGTCTTCCCTGTCTAGCAATAGCAGTGACGTAAATGTAAATTATTGACATGAATCGACCAGCAGCTGATTTGACAGATGTGATCCAAGTCATATCTCTCAAATCACCTGCTTATTTGTTTATGCTTCTTATGGGCCAATGAGGGTCTTTTTTTGTTCCAACCATTGCCAGCCCATAATTTAATGCACAATGTCCCAACCTAAGTCTAGTTATAACCACACTATACCTCCTTCCTAAATTTGTATTTATTGAATGTTTTTTAATGTATTTTATCACTGTAATATTCGTTCGTTTGCACACTGGCTAAACTAGCTTTCATTAAATGATTGACGCTCACACGAGGCATTCAGAACTTTTTGTTTATTTCGCCAACCTAGGTAATCCCAGTCTCGCGAGATCACCGGGATCTTGCCCGAGGGCTACGGTGTCTCTTTGGGGACATACAGTCAGGATGTTACATCTCCCTTCTTAAGAGAAAAATAGCATTAGCTAAACACACATAACATGAATTCAATGAACAGAACACTTATGCTTTATGCACGATAGAGAGTATGAAAAATACATTCTGTGGTCCTTAGTGCCATTGCTGTAATGTAAACAGGTACAGTCATCAGTTAAATGACATGAGCCATGGGTGTAAACAAGTCAATAGTGTTCTCATTATAAAGTAAGGCTTTCCTTTCTTGTAGGCTTTATGTGACTATTAGGTGGACTCTGTTTTCCCTTTTTTTTTTTTTTTTCAACAGTAAGTACTCAAATACAACAGTTTAACAATTTTTTTTTTCTTTTTTTTCAACAGTAAGTACTCAAATACAACAGTTTAACAATTTTTTTTTTTTTTTTTTTTTTGTGAGGGCAGCGATCCGCCTACACCCTTTACATTATAAGTCGAGGACTTGTCTTGGCCTGGATATACGGCCAGACCTTGTTGTGTAGTTGGCCGGTTGTTGGTTTGTTGGTCGTGGGTGGTCTGCAATTTCAGGATGTGGTGATTGTGTGTTGTCGGTGTGTGTGTCTGTATGTTGTGTGTCTTTGGCGCCTTGGGCGTCTCTGCTTTCGCGGAGGTGCCAGCGGTTACGTCGGAGAGTCTGTCCGTCTCCTGTTTGTATGTGGTAGCTCTTGGGTGTGTGTGCATGTTGTGTTACCGTTGCAGGTCTCCAGGAGCCATCCTCCTGACGGAAACGGATGGGTGTGCCAACAGGTAGGTGGGGCAGTGGCTTGGTGCCTCTATTGAAGTAAACTTGTTGTCGGTGTTGGCATGCTTTTCGCCTGTCGTGAACGGCTTTCTGGGGCACTACCTGTGGTTGCAGATGCCTACTGGTCGCTGGAAGTATGGAGCGTAGTCGTCGGCTCATTAAAAGTTGTGCAGGTGATTGGTGGTTGTCCACTGGAGTGTTCCTGTATTCCAACAAGGCGAGGTAGTGGTCTGTGTTTCCGTCTTTTGCCTTGTCCAGGATGCGCTTGGCTGTCTGGACAGTTTTTTCAGCGAGGCCGTTACTCTGTGGGTAACGCGGACTTGTGGTGGTGTGGGTGAAGTGCCACGTGTTTGCGAAACGGCGGAACTCCTCAGAGCTGTAGCATGGTCCGTTGTCACTGATGACCGTCTCTGCGATGCCGTGACGAGCAAATGCAGACTTGAGTTTGGTGATTACTGCCAGTGAGGTGCAGCTCGTAAGCCGCTCCATTTCAAAGAATCTACTGTAGTAGTCTACAATAACGATGAAGTTTTGGGTGTTCCACGTGAAGAGGTCTGTACCCACGACTTGCCATGGTCTCTCAGGTATGTCGTGTGACCGCAAGGGTTCTTTGGGGTTGGCATCTCGTCGTTCCTGGCATATACTGCACTGCTCTACTGTCGCTTCTATCTGCTTGCCCATCCCGGGCCAGAACAGGAGGTCTCGCGCTCTGTGCTTGCTTTTCTCCACGCCCATGTGCCCTGCGTGTATGCGCTGAATCATGTCTCCTCTAAGGCTCTGTGGGACTATGATTTTCTCACCTTTGAATAGTATTCCTTCCATTTCGGAAATCTCATCTCTGTGATTCCAATATTCTTGGATGCTGGGCGGGCATTTCCTCCTTTCGTCAGGCCATCCGTTTTGTGTCGTTCTTCTGAGTTTGGTGAGCTGTATATCTTGTGCTGTAGCGTCTTTGATCTCCAGTAGTTTGCTGTCGCTTACTGGAACAGTACTTATGAGTGTGTGTACTTGGGCCTCCATGCTCTCCATGAGGCTGCTGTCTTGGTGCTCGATGGACTTCCGGGACAAGGTGTCGGCCACTGGGATGTCCTTTCCGGGGCGGTGGATGATGTGGATGTTGTACTTCTGTAGCTGTAATATCATCCTCTGTAGCCGCGGTGGTGCTGCAGCCAGCGGTTTTCGGAGGATTGCTTCTAGAGGTTTGTGGTCCGATTCTACGATCACTTTTCGGCCGTACATGTACTCGTGGAAGCGCTTACATCCGAATAAAACTGCATACAGCTCCTTTTCTATCTGAGCGTAGTTCACTTCGGTGCTGTTGAGTGACTTGGACGCGTAGGCAATGGGTTTTTCATCCTGGAGCATGACAGCGCCGAGGCCACATTTTGATGCGTCTACTTGGAGTCTCAGTTCTTTCTGGGGGTCAAAGTACGCGAGCACGGGGTTATGTGTTATCAGTTTTTTCGTCTGCGCGAATGCTTCGTTGTGGTTTTTGTCCCATAGGAATTCACTGTCCTGTTTCAGTAGTTGACGTAGTGGTGCATTTATCTCAGAGAGCCGTGGTGCGAATCTGGCCAAATAGTTAATCATCCCGAGGATGGTTTCCAACTCCCCTTTACTTGTGGGTGGCTGCATTTCTTGTATTGCTTTCACCTTCGCCGGGTCCGGCTTGACGCCTTCACTCGAGAGTGTGTGTCCGAAGTAACTGACCTCTGATACACTTATTTGGCATTTGTCGGGATTTAACCTTACCCCTCTTTCTCTTGTGCGTCGCAGCATGGCCCTGAGGTTATTGTCATGTTCAAGCTTTGTTTTGCCGAAGACAAGTATGTCATCGACAATGGCGGCTACCCCTGGGAGGCCTTCGTAAGTCTCGTCAACGCGCCTTTGGAATTCGTCTTGAGCTGAATTGATTCCGAACGGCAGCCTCAAGAACCTGTATCTGCCAAAGGGGGTGTTAAACGTTGTTAGCAGGGATGACTCTGTGCTCAGCTTTATGGCCCAATAGCCTGATCTGGCGTCAAGGACGCTGAAGTACTTTGCTCCAGCGAGCTTTGTGGTGACATCTTCTAAAGTTGGTAAGGGGTAGTGGGGCCTTTGTATTGCCTTATTGAGGTCTCTGGGATCCAGGCAGACTCTCAGCTTGCCAGTCTGGGGTTTTTCTACAACTACGAGGGCATTGACCCATTCTGTGGGCTCTGTCACTTTGCAGATCACGTTGCTCTCTTCCATCTTGTCAAGCTCCTTTTTTAGTCTGTCTCGCAGGGCGATTGGTACTCGTCGTGGGGGGTATACTACCGGTGTGGCGTACGGGTCGACATGGAGGTTGCACTCCCCTGGGAACTCTCCTATGCCCTGGAACACATCTGTGTATTCTCTAAGAAGGCTGTCTGTGTCTGTGCATGGCTTCATTTCATCCTCGGCCACAGCCAGTATCAGCTTAATTAGCTTAAGGTCTAGGCTAGCTCTCATTCCTAGAATGGGCGGTGCTTTAGTGTCTACTATGTAAAATTCCAGCACGATGGAGGTATTTTTGTACTTGCACTTCAGATGACAGGTGCCCTTCACTTTTAGGAACTCACCACCATAGCCGGAGATCTTTTGAGTGGCTTGTTTTATGGCAGTATCTCTAAACAGTCTTTCAAATACGTGTACAGGAATTGCATTGGTCTGTGCACCAGTGTCAATTTTGAATTTAATTTTCTGAGTTCCGATTTCGATATCAGCATAAGCTTGTTCGTTGCATTTTCCTGTATTTTCAGTTGTAAGACCATCAATAAAAAGTTCTACCTGCTCATCTTCGGTGTCTTCATCCACAGCGTGTATCACCTTTCTTGTATGGGTGTTTGTGTGTTGTTTTGATTTGCAGACTTTTGCAAAGTGGTTGAGTTTTCTGCATTTCATGCACTGCTTGCCTTTGGCTGGACAGGCGCCGTCTTTAGTAGTGTGCGGGCCTCCACATCGGTCACAATCTCTGTGTGCAGTGGCGAATTCTCTCGGCCTGGCTTTGTAGCTCGTGTGTGTTCGTCTGTGCTCCGGTTTTCTATTTATGGCGTGTACAGCGTCAGTATTGAGGTCTCTGCCTCCAATCATATCTTTGAGTTGGACTTGTGCTATCTCGTGTGAGCGCGCGATGTCGATGGCTTGATCTAACGTTAGCTCCGCGCCGTGGCTAAGCAACTTCTCCCGCACTCGCGGCGAGTTTGTAGCAAACACAATGCGGTCTCGTACCATCTCGTCGCTGTTGGGGTACCCACAGTCCTTAACTAACAGCTTTAGCTCCGTGACGAAGTGTTCAAAAGTTTCTCCATCTCCTTGCGTTTTCTCATGGAAACGATATCTTGCGTAGATCGGGTTAGACTTTGGTGTGAGATATGCGGTGTACTTATCGTAGTATGTTTTCAGTTTCTTTGCGTCTTCATCTGTTAGTGTCCATGTGTTGAAAACGTCCCGTCCTTTCTCCCCGATCCATAAAAGGAGGTAGCTGCATTTTTCTTGTTCTTGTTTTTCCCGTAAGGGTCCGGAAAATATTAGCTCTGCGTGCTGTTTGAAACGCCGCCATGCTTCCGGTAAATTAGCTGAATCCCAATCCATCTTGGGTGCTGGGACGCCGAAACTATCCATATTTGCGTATTAAATCCCACTTCTGACACCATGTAATATTCGTTCGTTTGCACACTGGCTAAACTAGCTTTCATTAAATGATTGACGCTCACACGAGGCATTCAGAACTTTTTGTTTATTTCGCCAACCTAGGTAATCCCAGTCTCGCGAGATCACCGGGATCTTGCCCGAGGGCTACGGTGTCCCTTTGGGGACATACAGTCAGGATGTTACAATCACTATTGACTGAATAGAAAAATAGTGTCTGCCTTTATCTCCCTCTTCCCATTCTTTTTGCCATATATGTATTAGTTCTTGCCGAATAACATATTTACACTCAACCTTTCCATACATTACTTCCAATTCTACTTCATTTTATTTATTCGATTTAATGTTACTAGTATTTCTACAATTAGATCTGATCTAGCCTCACTCTTCCTTCCCTTTATTGCCATTAAGGATGCAGTTGAGTCTGAGCATATTACTCTTTTACCAATACTATTTTCCTCCACCCACCTAAGGGCCCATAAAATAGCTACAAGCTCTGCAGTAATAACTGACACATTATCTGACACTTGTTTTCCATTTTTTATATTTAATTGTGGAATACTTATTCCTATTGCTGCTTTTCTATTACTTAATTTAACTGACCCATCTGTACACAGCAAATTTGAAAGTGTTAAATTAACCCTCACAGTGTGAACAATAACACTTTTTCTGGGTTTATATAGGTCCACACTAAATAGAGTTAAACTAACACTTTAAATAGTGTTACTTCTTTTAACACTTGTATAGAGTAAAAACAACACTAAGTGTTCACCGTTAACACCATGCGTGTTCCCCTCCGCCCAATTTACACCAAGTTAGTGTTGAAACTAAACTAGGTGTGTCAATATTTTAACACCAAGAAACTTATTTCCACACTAATATAGTGTTCATACAAACCCTGTGTGGCAGAGGGGGCGTGGTTCAGCGAGGTTTGCAGCAGGAGAGAAAGGCGGGAGACGAGCGGTAAGTGAGTGGGTTAGACACAAACCACCTACACCTGTCTCTCATTCCAGTAATGGGCGCGGGGAGAGTATAAGAGCCATGGAGAAACGGAGGACGGGGAGAGAGAGGAGGAACTACTGACGTGCATTGAGTTCCCGGATGGACGCAACCCGGAAGTGTTGACGACGAATGTTATGAGTTGACGACGAATGTTATGAGTTGAAAGTGCACTCTAGTGCGAATACGAAACGACCTTGAGTTTATTAATAAAAACGTCAGTAGTTCAGCCGACCCCTGTGTCCTCTTCCTTGCCTTCCTTACCCGAACCTCTACACTGGTGCCGAAACCCGGGAGGAAGAAGGACCCACGCCGCCGCCATGCAGGCACAACCGTCCTCTTCGCCATTTGCGGATGTCATCACGTCCCTCGCGGTCCTACATCGCGAACAACATCAAGCCCTGCTGGACCTGCGTGCGGATCAAGAACGCCGCTTCCAGGCGATCATCCAAGCCCAGCAGGAGGACCGCGAGACGTTCCGGAGCTGGACGGAGGTTCGCGACGGAGCCACCGAGCAGTCCACCGTCCCGCTGACTGTCCCGCTGCACAAGATGGGACCGCAAGATGACCCGGAGGTCTTCCTGGAACTGTTCCAAAGATCCGCGGAAGCCGGCCGGTGGCCCCGTGAGCAATGGCCGATGCGCCTAATTCCGTTATTGTCTGGAGAAGCTCAGGTGGCTGCCCACCAACTTCCCGTCGCGAACCTCCTCGTTTTCGACGATCTGAAGCGGGCCATTGTCCAGCGGGTCGGCCGCTCGCCCGAACAACACCGCCAGCACTTCCGGTCTCTGGACAGGGGCGATGCGAGCCGGCCCTTCAGCGTTGGCCCAACAGCTCCGGGACTCGTGCCGCAAATGGCTCCGGGCCGAGGAAAGCGACGTGGACCAAGTTATCGATCTGGTGGTACTCGAACAGTTTATCGCTCGGCTGCCCAAGAAGACGGCCGAATGGGTTCAGTGCCACCGACCCACGTTGCTGGACTCGGCCATCGATCTGGCGGAGGACCACATGGTGGCGTGCCCAGGGTTCGGCGACATTACCACCACTAACTCTCTCCCTCTCTCTCTTCCCTCCCCCTCTCTCTCTCGCCCTGTCCCTCTGCCTAGGTCGAGACCACCAGTACCTCCTCGGGCCCCGCCCCGGAGCCGGGGACAAGGTTACTTCGGGTCCTCCAGGTTCCCGCCTAGGGGGGCGGGGCCTACGACGGGCGGAGGCGACAGTCCTTCCGTTGCTCCGCTCTCTCCGCGCCCAGTCTCCAGCCCACTCCCCGCCACCGGAGCGGCGGGTAGGTCTGGGCTGGCCTGTTGGCGTTGCGGCGACCCGGACCATTTTATCGATCGGTGCCCGGTGATGGAGGTGGGGCTGATGGTCCGGGTCCCGGACGGTCCCCAGGTCACCCCCGGTCAGGCGGGCGAGTACCAAATACCTGTGAGTATCGAGGGGGGTACTTATCAGGCCTTGGTGGATTCAGGTTGCAACCAAACCTCCATCCATCAAAGCCTGATTCAATCGGGGGCATTGGATACAAGCCGCGTGGTTAAGGTGCGGTGTGTGCACGGGGATGTGGTGGAATATCCGGTGGTCCCAATCTCTATTCAGTTTCGGGGGAAAAAGCATAGAGTTGAGGTGGCGGTTAGTCCCCACCTCCGGCATCCACTAATTTTGGGGACGAATTGGCCCGCTTTTCCGGTTTTATTGGGGGCTTTAAGGGTGGATGCTTCTTGGGGAAAAAAGGCACGGGAGGAGGGGGCGCGAGTCCAGCTGGGTGAGACTGAGCCAGGACCCAGGGCTGCTGCCTCAGAGGAACCGACCGGGATCGAGAGACTAATTCTCTCGGACCGGGATGACTTTCCTCTGGAGCAGTCCCAGGATGAGATGCTAAAACACGCATTTCAGCAGGTCCGTTCCATCGATGGCCAGGCTCTCCCACCCGCTCGCCCGCTCTCCTATCCGTATTTTGCCATTATAAAAGATCGGTTGTATCGAGTGACCCAAGACGCTCAGACAAAAATAGATACGACCCAATTATTAGTTCCGAAGAGCCGCAGGGAAATGCTTTTCCACGCGGCTCATACGAATCCTATGGCGGGACATTTGGGACAGGCGGCTACACTGAATCGTCTCATGACCCGATTTTTCTGGCCAGGCATTCATGACAATGTGCGCAGGTGGTGCGCGGCGTGTCCGGAATGTCAGTTAGTGAATCCCCTGGCCGCCCCAAAAGCGCCTTTGTGCCCCCTTCCATTAATGCAGGTCCCCTTCGAGAGAATTGCGATGGACCTCATCGGGCCATTAGAGCGATCCGCACGAGGACACCGCTTTGCATTAGTCATAGTGGACTATGCAACGCGGTATCCGGAGGCAATAGCCCTCCGCAACATTTCAGCGAAGAGTGTTGCGGACGCGCTATTCCGTCTTATCTCCCGGGTGGGGGTTCCAAAGGAAATCCTCACCGATCAAGGCACGGCGTTTATGTCACGGACGTTACGCGAACTGTACAGGTTATTGGGCGTTAAATCGATTCGAACTAGCGTCTATCACCCACAAACAGACGGTTTGGTCGAACGCTTTAATCGCACGCTTAAATCCATGATCCGGAAGTTCGTGCAGGATGACGCCAAAAATTGGGACAAGTGGTTAGAACCCCTCTTATTCGCTGTGCGGGAAGTCCCACAAGCCTCCACGGGGTTTTCCCCCTTTGAGCTCCTCTATGGACGCCAGCCCCGAGGGGTACTGGATGTCCTGCGAGAGGCTTGGGAGGAGGGACCTTCTCAAGGCAAAAACGAAATTCAATATGTGCTGGACTTGAGAACAAAACTCCACACGTTGGGGTGGCTATCACGGGAGAATTTGTTACAAGCCCAGGATCGCCAAAGCCGGCTGTATAACAGGGGAACGAGGCTGCGCAAATTTTCACCGGGAGAGAAAGTACTCGTATTACTCCCAACGTCTAGCTCTAAATTAATGGCTAAGTGGCAGGGGCCGTTTGAGGTCGCACGACAAGTCGGGGATCTTGATTATGAGGTTATACGGTCCGATAGAGGAGGGGCGCGTCAAGTATATCACCTCAATCTCCTAAAAAAATGGAATGAGGCCGAATCAGTGATGTTGGCGTCGGTGGTTAGCGGAGAGGATGATCTCGGCCCAGAGGCGAACATCAAACCGCAATCCTTCGCTCTGGCCCCAGGGGGAGATCACCTCTCACCGGCCCAACTCATTGATTTAACAACATTGCAGGCGGAGTTCGCCGACGTGTTCTCGCCTCTACCGGGCCGTACGAACCTCATTCAGCACCACATTGAGACCGAGCTGGGCGTGGTAGTTCGCAGTCGGCCGTATCGTTTACCTGAACATAAAAAAAAGGTGGTTCAGGACGAATTGAGCGCGATGTTAGACATGGGAGTAATCGAGGAATCTAACAGTGACTGGGCCAGCCCGATAGTTTTAGTTCCGAAAACAGACGGCTCCGTCCGGTTCTGCGTAGATTACCGCAAGGTGAATGCTGTGTCGAAATTCGACGCGTATCCAATGCCACGGGTTGACGAGCTGTTAGATCGGCTAGGCACGGCTCGTTTTTATTCGACATTGGACTTAACGAAGGGCTATTGGCAGATCCCCTTGTCTCCATTGTCCAAAGAAAAGACTGCTTTCACAACGCCGTTTGGGTTACACCAATTTGTCACCCTTCCTTTTGGATTGTTCGGGGCACCCGCCACTTTTCAGCGTCTCATGGACCGGATTCTACGGCCCCATGCGGCATATGCGGCTGCCTATCTAGATGATATCATCATTTTTAGTAATGATTGGCAGCGGCATATACAGCATTTGAGGGCCGTCCTGAGGTCGCTGAGAGGGGCGGGGCTCACGGCCAATCCAAAGAAGTGTGCGATTGGGCGTGTGGAAGTGAGGTATCTGGGCTTCCACTTGGGGCATGGACAGGTGCGTCCCCAAATTGATAAGACTGCTGCGATTGCGACCTGCCCGCGCCCCAAGACCAAAAAGGAGGTAAGGCAGTTCCTGGGGCTGGCGGGATATTACAGATGCTTTATTCCCAATTATTCGGACCTCACTAGCCCTCTGACTGACCTTACTAAAAAGGAGGTGCCAGATACGGTCCAATGGACGGAGCTGTGTCAGCAGGCCTTCACTCAGGTAAAGGCTGCTCTATGTGGCGGGCCGTTATTACACTCTCCTGACTTTTCTCTCCCTTTTCTGTTGCAGACCGACGCGTCGGACAGGGGGTTGGGCGCGGTCCTGTCCCAGGAGATGGAGGGGGGGGAGCGGCCGGTGCTGTACATTAGCCGCAAGCTCTCTAAGAGAGAGGCTAAGTACAGCACCATTGAGAAAGAGTGCCTGGCGATCAGGTGGGCCGTTCTCACCCTCCGCTATTATCTCCTGGGGCGGGAGTTCACCCTCTGTTCGGACCATGCCCCGCTGCAGTGGCTCCACCGCATGAAGGATACCAACGCGCGGATCACCCGTTGGTATCTAGCTCTTCAGCCATTTAAGTTCAAGGTGATCCACAGGCCGGGTGTTCAGATGGCGGTGGCTGACTTCCTCTCCAGGAATGGGGGGGGGGGCCGCAGGCCGGATGGCTCCCCGGCCTGAGACGGGCGGTGAGGGTATGTGGCAGAGGGGGCGTGGTTCAGCGAGGTTTGCAGCAGGAGAGAAAGGCGGGAGACGAGCGGTAAGTGAGTGGGTTAGACACAAACCACCTACACCTGTATCTCATTCCAGTAATGGGCGCGGGGAGAGTATAAGAGCCATGGAGAAACGGAGGACGGGGAGAGAGAGGAGGAACTACTGACGTGCATTGAGTTCCCGGATGGACGCAACCCGGAAGTGTTGACGACGAATGTTATGAGTTGACGACGAATGTTATGAGTTGAAAGTGCACTCTAGTGCGAATACGAAACGACCTTGAGTTTATTAATAAAAACGTCAGTAGTTCAGCCGACCCCTGTGTCCTCTTCCTTGCCTTCCTTACCCGAACCTCTACACCCTGATTAAGGTAATTAAGTGTAATCTGTATTTGACAAAAAATGCATGTGTGCATTCAGTTAACCCTCTGGGGGTCTTCATTTATGGGTCACACTCAGGGTTTTCGGGTCAAAAATGACCCGGAGGGAGGGATTAAGATAAAAAAAGATTTGAGTAAAATCAATGAAATATATTTTTGTTCAATAATATTTTTTGTTTTCTTTTTTGGTGTTTTGATATAATTTTATGATTAATAATACAATACAATAATTATGACCCATTTTTTCCCCATTGAATATAATACAAAATTGATATATATATATATATATATATAATTGATATATATATATATAATTTTTTTTATTAAAGCTGTATTTCATTTTAGAGTCAAGCCTAGGCCTCATGAAAGCAATTTTTTAAATGAGATCGGTGCCATCCGGTGGACACATTGAGCATTTTTATCAAGCAATAGCACATTTTTACCACTATAGTGGATCTTGCGTTTCATAAAAAAATTAAAAAATCGTAGCTTCATCGGAATGGTCCGGTGACTTTATTGGTACTTGGTATATGAACACCCAAAAAATTGGGGACAGGATTTGAAAAGTCTAAGTGGTCGTAAAAAAAATAGTCACATTCAGGACCTTCGGGTCAAAAATGACCCCCATAGGAAAGTAACGGGAAATTAGTTTTTTTCTGCATACAATCTACAAATCAGCCAGGATGCAGAAAAAAAGGACTCAACAGTGAAGGGGTGAATCTCTAAAACATCAAGAGTGCAAAACTCACACACACACACACACACACACACACACACACACACACACACACACACACACACACACACACACACACACACACACACACACACACACACACACACACACACACTTATACACACAAAAACACATGCACACACAAATTAACGCGTGCCATTCCAAAAGCTAATTGTGTTTGTGTGTGTGTGTTTTTTTGTCTGTTTTGCACTCTTGATGTTTTAGAGATTCACCCCTTCACTGTTGAGTCCTTTTTTCAGCATCCTGGCTGATTTGTAGATTGTATGCACAAAAAAACTCTGTATTTTCATATTTTTGCCAATTTCCCATTCATTTCCTATGGGGGTCATTTTTGACCCGAAGACCCTGAGTGTGACTATTTTTTTTACAATCCTGTCCCCAATTTGTGTTTATATACCAAGTACCAATAAAGTCACCAAGTTTCGGACCATTCCGATGAAGCTACGATTTTTAACATTTAAAGAAAAAAACAATTCGGGTCAGAAATGACCGAAGACCCCCAGTGGGTTAAATCAGTCAACACGCTATCAGCTGGTTTTACTGCCAGAAATTTTATTTTCAACACAGAAGGTACAATGCATTCATCACCTGACCCATATAAACACTGCAGATCAAAAGGCCTGGCTTTTAAATGTACACCCAACTCACAGCATCTCTGTACTTTAAACATATGATGTTCTGAAAAATGTTCTGTGAAAAATTTGTAGACAATAAAAAAACAGTGCTGTCAATTTTTTGACATTTTGGGAATCTGACTGAAAACAGTGACTGAATTTCATTGGATACAGTGCCATCTATTTTGACCCAGTTCATGTAATGCATGTTTGTCTGTATGGGATTCTGTAGCATTCCTGCCAACAAAATGTTCATTGGTCCACAGTCTACTTGACTCAACGGTGTCATTTCCCAAAAATAACCTACTGACATCTGATGACTTTTGCCAGAGATTTGGTGATGTTTTTTTTGGTGAAAAGTTCAAAGGTACTCAAGGAGCTGGTTCCAGTGCAATGGATGATGTGCTTGTCCAAAACGACATAAAAGTTGTCGATCCTACCCATGATCCTTCCTGATCCCAGTAAGAATGGCTGGTTGGCCCCTTCCTCCCTCGGAGATGGCCTTCAATACTGGTGCAGGACTGAAAAAAGCAAAAACAAATTAGATTAAATAAACAGGGGGGAAAAAACTAATTATACGATGAAATGATAAATGCATTAAACCTGTTACTGGTAACTTGCTCACATTCATATGAAAGAATAATAATAAAAAATAAAAAAAACAATCATAAAAAAAAAAAAAAAACAACAACACCATAACAAATGGTACAGTTGGACAGCCACATTATGCCAGCGATTTTCAATCCCGGTCCTATGGACCCACCGCTCTGCACGTTGCATGTCTCCCTTATTCAACAAACCTGATTCAGATCTTCACCTCATTAGGTAAGAGCTCCTTGAAGTAATGGGTTAGTTCACTTAAGTGAAAATTCTGTTCCAAACCTGTATACATTTCTTTGTACTGCTGAACACAAAGGAAGATATTTTGGAGAAAGTTTAACAGGCTGTTTTGGGCAGCCATTGACTTCCATGGTAGGAAAAAAAAATACTATGATAGTCAATGGCTGCCCAAAGCAGCCTGTTAAACTTTTTTTCAAAATATCTTCCTTTGTGTTCAGCAGTACAAAGAAATGTATACAGGTTTGAAACAACTATCCCTTAAGTGTGTCAGGTCAGAGAGACAAAATGTGCAGAGGAGTGAGTTCCAAGGACCATGACTGAAAACCACAGCATTTTACGTTCACAATGACTTTGCAACAGTATTGTGAGTTTTACCTTATGGAAAGCACAAGTCTGTCAACAGACTCTGTTGGACTGATCTTAGTCTTCTTCCTCCCTGGAGGAGGAGGTAGGAGATGCAGCAGCAGCAGAACAGATGACATGTCACTGTCCCAATCTGAATGAGTAAATGTTTAGGGGTTTTTAGTCCTCACAAAAACAAGAAACCAGAGAAAATATGCAATTATGACATCCTCACAAAACATGCCAACCATTTTCCGATCCTTGTCCACCTGCTGCACTGAGAAGACATCGAATTTATATAAATATATCACTTCACAATAAGGTTACATTAGTTAACGGACTACAAATAAATAGTTCTACAGTATTATATCTGTTAATCTCAACATTTACTAATACATCATAAAAATCGAAAGTTGTCCCTTTTAACATAAATGCACTATTAACTAAAAGGAACAAACAAACAGTTACATTTTGTGAACTAATACTAAAAAGTTAGTTAATGTTAGTTAACAGATTAATGTTAACAAAGCAGACCTTGTAAAGTGTTAAGACCTGTGGACTTGAGTGGGTTCATACCTCAATATGACTAGTACATTTCTAAGCAGTAGCGCAAGATTCTTAACTTCAAAATTCTCTTTACACCTTGATACTGTAACCAGAATGACGAAGAAAGCTGTCAAGAAAAAGGTGCATTACGTTAATATGAAAGAAAATACAGCGAGCTGGTGTTGTCAGAATTCTGAATAAATGTAAAGGTTTTGTAATTAAAATTTATCTTAAGCCCTCTTTTTTCAACCAACAGCCTATAACCTCACACCAGCAAAACCCATTTGGTGAAAACAGCATTGTGGTCTTTCTTGATGGTGAAGAACTGTTTGCTGATGAACCTGCTGACGTAACCATGGGTGTAAGCCTCACTATGAGTGCATACAGTACAAGAGACCAATATAAACACTGACTTTTCTGCAGTATCTGTATTCAGAAGGAGAGCATCAAGCGACCTACAGTTGTGTTGAGGCTTATCAATTACTTAAAATGCCCAGTGTGAATATTTCCAGAGTGAAAATGTTACAATTGACTACATTGTACATTGTATTGTAGTACATTTTAATTGTACTATTTTTTTAATCTATATTTTAAAGTTGTAAGATAAAAGAGTCATATTTATCTTTTGCAGTTTTGCCAAGATGTAAACTCTTAATGTATAACAATATTAACATTATATATGCGCTTTAATGAATTAGATGTTGATGTAGCTACAGTATTCAAGGTAAATATTTATTGAACTTTTTATTCTATGAATATTATTGTTGTTTATTAATAAAAAAAAATTTTGCTTTGCATTTGGTTTTGGTTTGGATGTGGGCCGGGTTGGACATCCACCGCAGGCTGCAGCGAGCCCCTTCTCGGTTCCTCAGGAATCCTGGGTGGTTCCTCAGAGAACCGCCTCTTTTGAAAGGGAGCCTAGAGGATCTACAGACGGTTCCGCCGGTGTGGCAAAGAAAGTGAAGAACCCCAAAAGGTTTCTCCAGGCTCCTTTTATTTTTACAGTGAGCTTGTGTCTGTAACTGGGATGACAAAAATATAAAAACAAGAGGTAGATAAAGTCATAAATAAATAAATAAAAAAATAGCCTGAGATGGCACAATACAATTTCTTGATATTTCAAGCTGTCTTCATTGCATGGATATTTAAAAAATATTAAAAGGCACTGATTTCGTGGAATGACCCGTACATAAATCCTTCAACATCCACAGTCACCTCATTTGAGCCCCTGTTAAACTGTCTGCACGTGCCTGATTCGAAGAGTTTCGATTCCCTTCATGCTGCAGAACTATCACGTATGCACCGTGGTGTGTGCGTGCGTCTCTCTCTCTCTCTCTCTCTCTCTCTCTCTCTCTCTCTCTCTCTCTCTCTCTCTCTCTCTCTCTCTCTCTCTCTCTCTCTCTCTCTCTCTCTCTCTCTCTCAAATTCCAATTTCTAAAGAGCCTTATTGGCATGGCAAATTGTAGGCTACATTGTTTTGCCAAAAATGAACAAATTAAGTAGAAGTATAGCCGATTGAACAAGTGTGGAAAAACAGGGGGTGGGGGGAAAAGAGACAAACAATTTAATTACTTTAAGTGGTGTGTGTTGCAGGTGTGTGTGTAGGCTATGCGTATAAGAGTGTGTGAGTTGATTTGTGTGTGTGTGTGTGTGTGTGTGTGTGTGTGTGAGTAAATGGGCGCATCTCTCTCTCTCTCTCTCTCTCTCTCTCTCTCTCTCTCTCTCTCTCTCTCTCTCTCTCTCTCTCTCTCTCTCTCTCTCTCTCTCTCTCTCTGTGTGATTCAATATTATTTATACGAGAGGCTGCAAATTGTTGAAGTTCTCTCCCCAGTGATAGGCTATACTTACCGGAGACACCTAGGTCATCATGATAATTTAAAGACGGTTTCTCTACTCAGACATGTTTTCCTGTCACTTTATTACGGCTGTCGTTTCCTGTTTTCTTCTCAGCAGTGGGACAGAAGGTAAGCGATTAACCAGTTTAATACGTTTTAAATTTGCTATAATAGGCTATCGTGGTGTACAACTGTTAGAAATGCAGAAACGTTTTTTTCCCTTATGATGGTCTGGTTAGATAGCCTAAAATAATCTGATGACAGATTCATTAGTTTAGGCATAGACACTTAAATATAATGTAAACTGAAAGCAAACAAACACGGCTTTCCTCAATAGGCTACTTTCATGTTTGCATATTTAAATCAAAAATCCATATTCTGATATACCTATTTTAATGCAGTCCATTTAATAGGCTAGCCTATGTGTAGTTTGCAGATAATGCTTTCCTGTTTTGCGTGAAGGGATTCGAAACGTTTCGAAATTAAATTTTAAATCAAATATTTTAGGCTACTTAAAATAAATTGATACAGCCTATATGAAAAGTATTTGTATGATGAAAATGTTTGCCACATCGAAATTCACTATCACTGTATAGCCTATAGGCTATATGACTCGAGTTGACAAATGTTACTCTAATGTTTGAACAGATAAAGTCCTTGAGGAAGCTAGGCTAGATTCTATCTTATCCTGTCCCAGCTTTTTAAGTTATCAAGTCACGAATGGAATGTTTATTATGTGCTTCAAAAGCAGTGCTATTGAGTCATCTAATACAAATCGGCCTTTGGGTTTTCAATGATTTAATTACATGAATGCTTAGCCTCACAATTATGAAATGGGGAATCATAATGTATAGACACAGCTAGTGGCTTAGCAAGTCAGTCGCCGGCCCATATGCAAAATAAATTGTACGGGCCCCCCTAACCGCCCCCCAAGTAGGCTACATGGAAGAGATAGTTATAGATATTTATGGACCGCTCATGATTCGCCTCAGTGGCCTAACTTTAACCTTGTGATGACGGACCCCGGTGCAGCCACAAATATCATTACTAAGCCTACTGTAATGAAGACATTCAAGGAATGTATAAATATACCACATCTAGCTTAACCCTTTACCTGTCACCCCCCTTTTTGAGCATTTCGTGAAAATGCACTACCCAAACTTAAATGGTTGTAATTCATGAACCCTTTGGACTAAAGACTTATGGTTGGTCTCTTTTAAAAGAAGACACTTGGCAGATTATTGATTAAAAAAATTATAGAATTAAATTATATAAAAGTTATTGAAATTTAAGTTTATTGTTATAAAAATATAATAAAATAAATATTATTTATTTTATTAAAAATATATAAATTAATATAGGTTTCAGCCTAAAAAAGACAGAAAGTCAAAGCCAAAATTCTAACCAAGTTGTGTTCAAAATTTTAGGTCAAAAACTCAAAAAATGTGTTTTCAGTAAGACTTTTAGCTGCATAACCTCCAAAAATCCACTAGGGGTTAGACACACCATATTGGTGATTCCTAAAGGTTGATCTGGCAGATATTCTCTATATTATTTTCTGAATATTTTTGGCTAAATATTAGAATCAATGTTTATGTTATGAACTTTTAGCATGAAAATCAAAGTTTGAATGATTAAAAGTGTGGTTGTTGACTTTTTGTTACAAAGGTGAAAACTCCTGTAATGATACAGATTTTTTGATGCACACTCTTGTCACTCTTGTCATATATTAATCCATTACTCTTCCAAAATATATATTTTCTGCAAAATCATCAACAAATATGTATTCTTGAGCCTTACACCTTTCCAATGATATATAGTTTGTCATGACTAGATTAGGATTTAATAGTAATATAGTGAATGGTTGACATACTGCGTAACAACCTGTAATAAACCTTGCACATTATACTTCTTTATATATACATATATATATATTTATGTTAACCACTTATTTCTAAGTCTACAGTTTATCTCACTTATCATATCCACTTATTTTTTTATATTTTTATATTTTAATTTTTATATTTTTATTTTTATCTTATTTCCTATTTTTATCTTTTACTTGATTTATTTATAATTCTACTTATGTTAATACTTTTATTCTAATTTTATTCTATTTCTATTTTAATTTCTTGTAACTGTTATTTGCACTGTCCATGGAGCGGACCTGTTTACATTTCACTGCCAGTTGTATATTGTGTATATAACTGTGTATGTGACAAATAAAACTCTTGAATCTTGAATCTCTTGAATCTCTTGAAGTAAATGTAGAATGCCCGTATACGGGCAAGTGACAGTTAAGGGGTTAAAGGATTAGTTCACTTTTAAATAAACTTTTGCTGATAATTTACTCACCCCCATGTCATCCAAGATGTCCATGTCTTTCTTTCTGCAGTCAAAAAGAAATTAAGGTTTTTGATGAAAACATTCCAGGATTTTTCCCCATATAATGGACTTCAATGGGCTCCAAAATGGTTCAAGGCCCAAATGACAGTTTCAGTACAGCTTCAAAGGGCTTTAAACAATATCAAACGATACCAGACGAGGAATAAGGGTCTCATCTAGCGAAATGATCAGTTTCTGCGAGAAACCAAGCAGTATTTATGCTATTATTTTACCTCTTATCTGACGAACATGATCATTTCTGAGCTCCGCCATAACTTCCGCTAAGTGAGGTCAAGATCCGAGCGTGGTCATAGATATATCGGTCGTAGATGCCTCATTCTACTGATCCGTGCAGGCGCTAATGAGGAATCTACGTATACATCTATGACCAGGCTCATATTTTGACCTCACTTAGCGGAAGTTATGGAGGAGCTCAGAGATGATCGCGTTCGTCTGATAAGAGATAAAATAATAGCATAAATACTGCTCGGTTTCTCGCAGAAACTGATCGTTTCGCTAGATAAGACCCTTATTCATTGTCTGGTATTGTTTGATATCGTTTAAAGCCCTTTGAAGCTGCACTGAAACTGTCATTTGGACCTTGAACCGTTTGAGGCCCATTGAAGTCCATTATATGGAGAAAAATCCTGGAATGTTTTCATCAAAAACCTTAATTTCTTTTTGACTGCAGAAAGAAAGACATGGACATCTTGGATGACATGGGGGTGAGTAAATTATCAGCAAAAGTTTGTTTAAAAGTGAACTAATCCTTTAAGCTAGATGTGGTGTTCTCAACAATCAAAAAACTGGTCATATCTTGAACTGTTGTCATCCCAGAGATTTGTCTTTGAAAGGCTGCACGGAATGCAATCAATTGTTGTGGAAGGGCTGGAGACAAGTCTTTGTTATATCTCTCCATTCCCTCTGTTCCCTTTCGTAGGCTATATCGCGTTCTTCTTCTCAGTTGCAAGTATGTGTGGCTGCACCAATCTGAACAAATCGGCAACTGATCGCAAAGCTGAAAATCGCAGGGAAATTATGTCTAGCCGCTATAACCTCTCACAATGTGTTTTCTTGTATTTTTGTTTTTCTTTTTTTGGCGCTGCGATGCAGCGTCATATATTAAAATGACAGAGTAGCCTACCCAGTTCTACTGCAGTCACGGGATGCAAAAAATAATAAACGCACACAAGAAATGACGGAGAAATTAGACATTACGGAGAAACAAGAAATTACTACACATGACATGAATACAAATATATATTTATTGTGGCCACAAATTAAAAATAAATTCCCTCGTTTTATTTAAAAGTTCCCCATGGGTGGTCCCCCTTATTGGTCCAGGCCCATATGCACGTGCATATACCCTGCCTGCCCAGACGCTACGCCACTGTACACAGCAAAACCACAAGGTTGTCTTTGCGTAACAGGAAAATGAAGTGTTGCTGCATCCCAATTCATATCAATCCTAAATAGTCAAATCAGGCCCAGCTCCAGCTTTGAGATCCAAGCATGGGCCATGTGATAGTCCTTGTGTGCCAGAGGTGATACATTTTTTTAAACATAAATAACATATTTTTCAACATATTATTTTTTTCTGATAAATAATACTGTTCCACAACACTGAGAAGTGTAAATTACTTGTTTTATGCTTCCATTTATAACTATTCAATGAGGCATTTTCTTTAATGCTTTGAAATTAATCTCACGTGTCTATTATTAACATTATACTGTACATTTATGAATCATTAAGTGCTTTTATATCTGTTGGGGGCAACACTGTAAAAAGAACACTGAAATGTATAGTAACTTGCTGGCAGCAATTAGCAAGTCTATTCCACAGTATGCTTACTGTAAATTTAATCACGGTAACTATATTGTTACTGTGATTTCTATTACAGTAATAATCACAGTATTATTAGTGCTGTATTTTTTATCACAGCAAATATAAGATTACTGTTCACAGGAATTACTGCATTCATTTTGTGTGAAAAAATATAAAACATTTAAAATTTGAAAACACAGGCATAAGGTTTTACATTAAATACATTTACTTGTATTTACTTGTACACACACACACACACACACACACACACACACACACACACACACACACACACACACACACACACACACACACACACATGTTTGTTTTTGTGAAATGTGAGGACATTCCATAGGCGTAATGGTTTTTATACCGTACAAACCGTATTTTCTATCCCCTTACACTGACCCTGCCCCTAAACCTAACCCTCACAGGAGACTGTGCAGTTCACTTTCTGTGAAAAAAAACTTGTTCTGTATGATTTATAAGCATTTTGAAAAGTGAGGACATGGGGAACGTCCTCATATTTCACCCTCTTTTTGTAATACCTGTGTCATACCCATGTCATTATACACATTTGTGTCCTGATATTTCACGAAAACATGCCCTCACACACACACACACACACACACACACACACACACACACACACACACACACACACACACACACACACACACACACACACACACACACACACACACACACACACACACACACACGCATACACACACAGTTTTAAAGGGATACCCAAAAATGAACATTTGACATTTATCTGCTTACCCCCAGTCCATCCAAGATGTAGGTGTCTTTGTTTCTTCAGAACACAAATGGAGATTTTTAACTTCAACCGTTGCTGTGTGTCACTCATAGAATGCTTGTCAATGGTGACTAAATCTATTAGGGTAAAAAAAACATGCACAGACAACTTCAAATTAATTCAATGCGGCTCGTGACGACACATTAATATCTTAAGACACGAAACGATCGGTTTGTGCGATAAACCGAACAGTATTTATATCATTTTTTACCTCAAATACAACACCATGTCCAACAGCACTGAAAGCGCAGCACTTCCGCAAACGCCTATGTCAGAAATGCTCTTGCGCTAGTATACAGTAAATAATGAGTGACGTATACGAGCGCGAGAGCATTTCTGTAATGCACGTATTTGTTTGCGATCCGCTGTAAAACATTTGCGGAAGTGCTGCGCTTTCAGTGCTGTTGGACATGGTGTTGTATTTGAGGTAAAAAATTATATAAATACTGTTCGGTTTATCGCACAAACCGATCGTTTCGTGTCTTAAGACATTAATGTGTCGTCACGAGCCTCATGGATTAATTTGAAGTTGTCTGTGCATGTTTTTTTTACCCTAATAGATTTAGTCACCATTGACAAGCATTCTATGAGTGACACACAGCAACGGTTGAAGTTAAAAATCTCCATTTGTGTTCTACTGAAGAAACAAAGACACCTACATCTTGGATGGCCTGGGGATAAGCAGATAAATGTCAAATTTTCATTTTTGGGTGAACTATCCCTTTAAATCTGTTTTAAAAAGTGCACCGTGGTATTGTCTCTCAAAAGTAAGACTGATCGTTTTTAAAATAAACCCCAAGCTGTTTCATTGTGACGTCAAGACGAAATATTAGCATATTGCCCTCTTTTTCAGCCTCGCTTGGTATTTTGATACAGTTCCCACACGTGCACCTAAATACATTTGGCAATGAATTAGTCTGTGAAGCGTTACACTGAACTAACAAATGGCGAGAGACAGCAAGATTAATCAGATTTCAGCATGTCAATTTTCAGACATTCTTACTCTGATTCTGCATGTTAAGTCGGCCTGAAGTGTCATAAACTACATTTATGGCAAGCCGTTTTAGCTTAAATTGTTCCCAGCGTTACTCGTCATAATTGCATTTTTACTAGTAAGAATTCAATTAAGCCGCGTTTCCACCGAAATTACCCGGAACTATTTGTACCAGGAACTTTTTTCCCAGGAACTTTTTCTCCCCCAGACCTGCTACTATCTGCGTTTCCACCGCGGTCTACAGTACCGATGGACAGTAATCACTTTTCTCCTCCACTTGTAATTGTTGCAGACAGTATCGCGCAACAATTACAAGTGGAGGAGATGCAAGCAGCGCTGCTTTTGCTGGTTATGTATACACATTACCAACACTGCTTATTTAAACGTGCACTTTCACCTGGTTGGGATGATGGGCAATCCAAAATCTGAATGTGTTGTAATAGCTCAATTCCAAAACAAAAGATTTTCTATAAAAGGATAATGAGGTTTCAGTCATTCATGACAGATGTGTGAAAAGTTAATTGAATGAAAACAATAGACTGAATTAAGCGGTTGAAAGATTAGGTACTAGACTGCAAGTATTTTATTTTTTTATCACAATAACATCTCTTAGCATTCACAAAAAAAAAAAAAAAAAAAAATTCACATGACTAGTACTACAATATGCTTCATTAAATGCATAATTTTAGAGACTTCTTCCTCAAATTTGAAATGAAGCAGGACCACACTTATGGCTTCACTTAAGTTGTGGTTATAAGTTATTATACTACATTCACATAGTTATACATTTAAAAATATAATATTTGGGTTTTCTAGATATGTTTATGTGCATATTCAGAAAGACTTGCGAGCAGCAGCCCTTTTATTTGCTTCCTACACTATATGAATACAATTAGAATGTGGTTATATAGTTAGAATGTGGAAATTAAAAAATTAAATGACATTTTACACATTTGACTTTATTTTAGACAGATTAGTTCTTACACAATTAAAATAAAAGTGTGCAAAGACAAATAAATTACTAGAACAATAAAATGAAAATATAAAATGTGAAAACAACAATATAAAAAAAGGTGTATTTTTCAGTAACCTGTCCAAGAGCTGTGCCACTACGTACAATATATAAAGTACAAATGTGGAAGTGCAAATGCTTTATTCAAGCGGCTGGTCATTGTGGCTACTTCTTGAACGACTGGACAAACTGTCCAAGAACAGACAAAAACCCGGTGTGAAAGTCCCTCTGCTGCCGTCTGCTTTCATCGGCTTCTGACTGGTGGAATACCAACTCTTACCTCCTCATCTCTCCTCGGCCTGGCTCTCAAGTAACAGCTGAATATTTTGGTCACGCTGTTCTTGTCCATGCTGCAGGACGGGCCGGTTAGCATCCTCCATGTCCCTCAGTGCATCAAGAAAGTCACAGTCCCTTTTCCTTTTCCCTAAGTAGAAAAATTGCACAGAAACACATGGAAATTAATACACAAGGCAACCATGAAACAATAGTTCAACTATCAATTAATTATTTAAAGTGTTTTCACCACAAACAATGAACAATTGTTTGCCCAGCTTGAACAATGCCCAGTGTGCAATATTTATCATGGGCAATTTAAGTTTACAATTAAAAACAACAAAACTACTCAAAACCATTAAGGATTACAAATCAGTTTTTAAATATATACACATTTTTGTCAGCTTTATACCTCGGCGTGTGTGTGTTTCGGCAGGAAACACGGGACGCGGGCTACTGGTGATCGCGGGGATAAACACGCTGGTCTCCGTTGCCTGGAATTCATTGGGGCTACTCGTTACGTCTGGAAAAGCACACTGAAAAAACAGGAAAACACATGTTGTCCAATTTACTTAATCGTATTATTTGTGATCTACGCAACAAATTTGTGTTTCTCTTCTAAACATGATTTCATTGCTTTCGATTAATGTAATTCTCTACAATGTGCAATCTACTAGATTAAATTATTTGGGGTGAATGTGAACCAATTAAGTACTCGAAAATGATTTTTGCTGAAACTGTAGTTCCCAGCATGCTTTGCTTGGGACTTGACGACTAGAGTAAAATTGTTGAAATTAAGTGTTATTTTGTACGTTTTTGAGCAAAATGAGAAAAAGGGGGAGACTTTATATTGTTTATTAGTGTTTAATGTTTAATTATGTTGGAATTATTCGAACCATTTAAATTACACTGGGTTACCATAGTGGAGAAGAGCGGAGCGATTGCTTAGGCTGTGGACTGACTCAGCACATGTCATTAAAGAGCATTTTCCACTTAGCACATATATTATGTGCTAAGGCTGGAAAATATAATAAAAGCTACTGAGTACTGTGTTATAGATCAGTCAAGTGACAACAAAAATATACAAAAATAAACATGTGTTTTGATTAAAAAGGCAGGGTCTCAAGCCCCCGTGTGCACCACTGTTGTTAGGGAGCCATATTAAAATCATTGTGAGACTATTCAATTTGGTTACTTAAAAATTACTTAATTCCATTATGTTGAAATTATGTGAACAAATAATGTTTGTTTAACTTAATTGAATCATGTGGAACCGATGTACATGATTAAATCATGTAAATCCAACACACCATTTTTTTCAGTGCATGTTGAAAAAAGTTACTGCAACGTGTTTAAACACTGCAACGAGTTTAATAGATGATACCAAGATGAGATATTTACCTTCAACCCACTCGGATTCCTGGATGGTTTCCAACAACGCACTAGCCGAGTCTTTCGTTACCGCTGCACCAGAAAAGGACGGTCTGTGTCCCAACAACGCGTCCAGGCGGTCATACCACTTGTTGGTACGCTGGTCGGAACCGCTCCTGTTGTTATGATCCTTTAATTTCTTGTAATCTTGTCTTAATTTTTTTAACTTCTCTCTGCATTTTTTTCCCGTGTGACTGGAACCAAGTCGATATCTTCAGGTATACCTTTTCATTGCGGGTCGCCGTTTCCAGTCCCCGCTTGATGTCCTCCTCCGCATATATGCTCAATAAAGCCTGAACCTCGTCGTCGGTCCATCGGTCGTATTTTTTGTTGAACTCCATTGTTGCAAAGAAAATATTTACTGAACGCAGAACCCACCTCGCAAAAGACTTTTCGCAAAAAAAATGCTGCGAGAGCTCAACCAATCAGCATGTTCAGCGCCCAAGTCCCACCCCCGAAAGTTCCCGAACTTTAAAAAAGTACCACCTCGCAAGCAGGGCCATTTGAAGGAGGAAATATTTACCCGGAACTTCATTTAGACCCTGGTTCCTGCGGTCGAAACACAACGAGTTCCACCCCAAAGTTCCTAGTTCCGGGGGAAAGTTCCTGCGGTGGAAACGCGGCTCGCGACTCTCGCTCGAATTGGTAAGGCAAAATTGATGCCATGTCTGTTCATACAATGTAAGTGATCAAATTGTGTCATAGGTCTTGGGGGGTTCCCCCTCCAAAAAAAAAAACATGACCTAATAATATTGTAAGCTCGGGGGATGGCGTGCAAGATGGCGCCCTGATCACATGTGCGTTTATGAGCTCAGCAATCCCAAATTGTTTTATAGTAGTTACAACGAAACTTTAGATGATTGTTTTGAGAATTTCCGTTTATTAATGCCTTGATTTTTTGGAACAACAATAATGGGAGGATCAGAAAAGAGGAAAGGTGCGAAGAAGTCAGGGAAAACAGTGTCAGATACTCCTGCTAGATCTGCTAGCACAGGTGACGATAAACAAGCAGTCGAACGACATAGCAGCACTCCTGCAACCGGGGTATTGAAGGACAGTTTGCATGATTATTGTGAACAAAATGATGATTCTGAGATTATGATGGCTGAAGAGGTGTTTCCACCGCTTCCCGAAACCCCATGCAGTTCCCCGGCCGTTAAACTTCGGAGAACTGATAACGTAAATGCCACAGTTATCTCAACACAACTCTCCGAGCTCTCACAGTTGGTGAAAAACAGATCAGACGGTCTGGAAAAGTTGATTGGCGAAAACTCACCTAATTGATGCAAGCTTTTGTATAAACCTTCTTTTATTTATTGGAAAGTTTCACATCCATAAATGTAAATATATTAAAACTAAACCTCCTAAACTTCTTCAAAGAAGAACTGAAGATGTATTTAAATACAATTTCAACTTCTGTTAACAAAAAAGCTATGAAAACATCCAGAATTTGTGCCATGTTTAATATTCATCCCTAATACTCTTATTTTGGTGCCCTCTTCCTTTTTCTTTTCTTTTCTTCTCTTTTCTCTGTTTCCTTTTTCTTTTAGGTTTATTGTTCAGGTGAATTATTTTTTTTTGTCTTCTACATTTCTCTGTAAAATTATTCAATCATACTTTCCTTTTGTCTTTCTAAGATTGTTTATATTTGTTATATGTGTTGATTTATTTTGTTTATTAATATTGCAATTAAAAAAAAAAAAAAAAAAAAATATATATATATATATATATATATATATATATATATATATATATATATATATATATATATATATATATATATATATATATATATATATATATATATATATATATATATTGTAAGCCCGCCCACAGGTCCAAGGATGGCAGCCAATGGCATGGGTGAAGGGTTATCTGTGTGTTACTGTCTTTCCTTTTACGCAACAAAACAAGATTAAATTAAATACATTACCTCGTTAATTCATCTGACTCCATAAATGAAAAAGGTTTCCAAAGATATTTAATAATTCATAAATATGAATAAACGTTTGATTTACTCTTTACTTTACATTTTACTCATTCATTGGGAATCTATGTCACTTAAGGCATCTTTACACAGCAAAAGCGGCACAGAAACCAAATCTGAAGTGGCATAAAATAATAAAAAGGAATATTTACAAAGCGTTTAATGCTTCTCTGAAGCGGCATAAATGCATTTACACAGGAATTAAAATCGCGGGAAACAATGCTTTGAACATTACTATTTTAAAACTACAGTTTTAACAAAGTGTTATAAATAAATAATACAAATAATGAAATAATAAACAATGAAATAAAATAAAAATACGGAATTTTAAGTCCATTTCCTTTGCGTGCTATATAGACGCTTTGATGTTTGTCATAATTCTATACAGATACTATATTGTAGGCTACGGTATAGTTATTTTATATTTCTTAATAAAATTGTGACCCATGGAACAAATTAAGAAATTATGAATTATTACACCGGGTAACGTTAGATCACCGCAGGATTAAGAGTGGTCGAAAGTTTTTTCAAAAAGCCATAAAGTCACTTTGGCGCAGTCACGACAAATTATGTTTTATTAACAAGGTTCGGGAGAAGCACGTTCAGATAATTTACACAGGTGGAGAGCACTCAGCCAATCAACAAAAGAGGTGTATATAGATACGCAGCAACCCTCCACCACCCCTTCTCCACACTTTTTAACTCTAAACCACGTACATATGCGGGGGGTACTCTGGGTTCGGGCTAGCCTGGTTAAAACCAGACCATTCTCAGTAGTAACTGAGTTATGGTCTGGCAAAGCTTCATAGACAAATCATTTCCAAAGGGGCGTCACCAACGGGCGTCACTCAAATGCCTCTGGGCGCAATTGGATAGACCTAAAACCAATCAGAGCGATGAGGGAGATGACGTATGCAGAGCGACGGAGAAACATCTACTCTGGCCGTTTCTCAATATGCGTACTTGTCTGTACCACTGTCTATGGTCTGTACTTGTGTTCTCAAATAGGAAATGTCCCCAGTTTACATTTCAGAAATCTGGTCACCTTACCTAAACCACATATTAATGTTTAATTATTTTTAAAATGTAAACGAAAAGAGGCAGGGTGTTTTATACTTCGTTTTATTATAAATATATAAGATAATGAATTTAGGCCTAACTACGCGTTGCCTGAACCACATTTGTGTGGCTAATATGTTTAAGTTTTTTTTTTTTTTTTATGAAATGAGGCAGTGGTGTTTTATGACATATATTGTGCGCAAACTTCTGACTTGCGTCCGTGACTTACCAAGTTTGACTCCGGAGAATGAACTCCCGATGACGGTAATAGTTAATATTAAACATATTATAGCCACACAAATGTAGTGAAGGCAATGCATTTTATCTTCAATGCATGTATATAACAAAACGAAATATTTAAAAAACCCGGCCTCTTTTCGTTTACATTAAAAAATAAAAACATGTAATATGAGTGCATAATATAGGCTGATTATCACTGTAATACAATGAGATATGACATAAAACAAAATCCAGTCTCTTTTTGTTAAATGTTAGTTTAATGCGTGATCAATATCCATTTTAAAAGTATAAGTAAAAGGTATAAGAAGCTATACAATACATAAAGCAATTCAGTCAAAGAAAGTCAGCGCTAGGAGACTACAACGATAAAGTTTAATAGCTTACAAATATAAAGTTATGAAACTTCACTTTGCCCTCAGACAAAACGATCTGTCAGGGAACAAATTATAGATTAATGAGAGCAAAGATCAGCCGTTAGATCTACACAAGACGTATCATATCTTCACATCAGAGCCAGCGGCAGACGGCAGAAGGACTGCCCGAGGAAAGGCGCCTCTCAGTGGGGTTGAGCAATTGAGCGCCGCTGGTTCACTGGAGCTCACAACTCCAAAAACGGCAGATCAAATTTTCAAAAAGGCGCTCTCTTTATAAATAAACCACAGATTTGAGCTTTAAAAACAACTACATTCTCGCCTGAAAAGGACTTAAAATTATATTTTGTGAAACATTAACACTACCAGAGGGCTCTCGCTAAGACAAGCAAGCTGGTATATCAGACTTTTGCCGAATCCAGTCGGTAAGACAGCGATAACATCTTTTTTAGATATGAAGGCTTCTAGTGTTGTTCTTTGCTCTGGTTTTAACGGAATGGAAAAGTTTAAATCGCTAAAAACAGCCGCGATAGCTGATAGTGATGTTCCACTGCTGCATCCATCTTTGTAGTCAGTGTACAAAATCTGCTTCACTGTCGCTGCGCTGTCGTCATCGTGTAAAGCCCGCCTCAACGTTTCTGATTGGTGCCTCGATTTCTAGGGCTTAGAAATGGGTTTGAATGGGCTCTTTGCCAGACTGCTTGCAGAGCAAATCTAAATTTGCCGGAAGTTGTCTGGGTTTTCCCAGGCTAGGTTCGGGCCTAAATCCGAGCTCGAAGCCCTCCCCCCGGACAGCACGCCATATACGCATTAAATTACTCTCTGGCGGCTGGTGATAATTATTTTTGTGTGGGCTTTTTTTTTTTTTGCGGTGGGGGGGGGGGGGGTGCAGGGGGGCAGTATCAAGATGCATGTTGACTAAATTCAAGCATTAAAGAGAAAACAGTGTATTCACTTTTATCTTTTTACACATTCATTTCCTACATATAAGTTAATGAGGAAAGGAAAAACAAAAGAAAACAGCAACAACATATTTCATATTTCAGGTTTCATAAATACTGAGGTCACAAAATGGAGTTTGCTGGGGGGGTTCAGAGGCATGCCCCCCGATAAAATTTTGATTCCCCTGGTGTAAATATGTGGATTTTAAGATGTTTGAGGGCCAAAAAAAATGGATATCAATAGCTTTAAAACCATGCCAGTATAGCATACATTATTTGCCAAGCCTGATAACAGATACTTAAACATGAGAATCAGGTTAAATGTTGCAATGAATATCCACAATACATAACTAGAAATTGGAATTCACACTGTAATTCATGATCAGCTTTCAGCAGTTTCTGTGAACATTAAGCCTGCCTACTTTGATTTGATCAACTCAAACATTTTGATATTATTGAGCAGTGATAGACTGCTGACAACTCAGATGAAAAGGTTGGTTATCTTGGCATTAAGCAATATATCCGTCCAGCACCAAAGTTCCGTTTCCGACATGCGCTGCACCCAGTATACCAATCACAACTGACTGGGTCATTTGACCAATCCCCACAGATTAGCATCACGCAAAGGAGGGGTGTGGAGAAATTAATCGTTGAGCGAATTCTTTGGTTCTGTTTACTGAAGAATTAATCCAACACGAGACAACGATATGGCGCAACCAAAACAATACAGTTACCCGATTGGCTGTTAGCCTGTCACTCCCTATGTTGCTTGGTTACCAGAGAGCGAGTGCCTTTGTTCATGCATCCAAACTTGCTTCGCAACCTCTGGTTCCAATTCAGTCGATCACTCTCGACACCACGTCGGAGTACCGACGATTAGGAATCTCGCTCGTGAGAGCCAATCTACTTCGAGTGTAACTAAAACGAGCCAATGCACATTGGCATGCAATGATTGCACCAGGTGTTCATGCCACGCCGTGCGGGAATAAATGAGACACAGGTGATTGCATCAAATCAACCTTTTTTTATTCGGAGCCGAGTGGTAGATGGTAACGCCAAATATCACTCACTACTTCGCAGTCCTGACTGAAGACGGAAGCCACCTTTCAGAAGCGATCTCTTCAGTCGGTGTTGGTGTGACGGCACAGCAGCGGGTCGTGTGGATTTCTCTCTGCATCTCTCTTTGTTGTTTGTCAGAGCAACCACAAAGGCTGTTCTCACAGCTGGTTCGGTGCGCTAGGTGGAGAGCGCTGAGATGCCGTTCTTACGGCTGGTTAGAGAGCGCCTTCGTGTGAGAGCGCGCACATCAGGCTGCACCCACCCCCTGACTGTGTCGCCGCGACCCCGCCCCCTGCATGCTTCAGCACGAAGGAGAGCGTCCTTCTGAAAGAGCAAACACAGATAGAGCTTGCGTCTTTTTCAAGATGACATTCTATCTGTGTGTTTCTCGATGCGGTGGTTACCTGTCCCCGAGGGATGGTCACCAGCGCTGTATCGCGTGTTTGGGCGTTCAGCACGCTGAGGCAGCGCTGGTGGATGACTCATGTTCTCACTGCGGGAACATGACCATCTCGGAGTTGCGGCCTAGACTCCATCTCGCAAGGGGTGGAGTCCCCGTGCCTCTGCCTCGATCTAACCCTCCACAGAGGGTTACTTCAGGCAGTAGCGTGGGTGATCTGAGGGTCACGGTGAGCACGCTTCCCCCAGGGAACCAACCCCCGGGGAACCCTCATCCCTCTCGCACTCCGCAGCCAGTAGAGCTGCCGTTGGAACGCGGTGGGCCATCCACGAGATGTGCACCATCCGTATCCTTCGGGGCTCCTCTCGAGGACCAGATGTCCATCGCTGCATCGGAGGGAGGGTCAGACATTTCGGGAGATGACATGTCGGCGCAGGGGACTCCTTCGGGAAGATTCGCTGTGCCCGATACTGATCCAGAGATGATGGCCATGCTTTCCCGGGCCGCAGAGAGAGTTGGGCTCGCGTGGAACCCTCCACCGTGTCCCGAACCCTCAAGGTTGGACAATTGGTTTCTCGGGGTGGCCCGTGCTGGTTCTCAGCGCCCCACCCCGGTTCCTTTCTTCCCGGAGGTGCACGAGGAGCTCACTAGCTCACTAGGTGGACGGCACCTCCTCCCTCACCACCCTTGATGGCGGGCCTGCAAAGGGATACACACAGGTTCCTCCTCGTAGTTGCTATACAACTGTGCCCTAACTCCACATCCAGGGGGAACCCGTGTCTCCCCTCCTGGGCCTGTAGGTACTCTTCCGATCTGATCAGAAAGGCCTACCAGGCTTGTGGAGAGGCAGGCTCCACCTTACACGCTATGGCGTTGTTGCAGGTTCATCAGGCCCAGGCACTGAAGAACCTGCACGAGGGTGGTCACGATCCCGCAGTTCTCCAAGAACTGAGAACCGCAACACGCTGTGGGCCATGGGTTGTGCGATGTCCACTATGGTGGTCCAGGAACGCCATCTCTGGCTGTGCCTGGCGGACATGAGGGAGACCGACAAGATCAGGTTCCTTAACTCCCCCGTCTCCCAGACAAGCCTCTTCGGCGACGCGGTCCAGAACTTCACCCAGCAGTTCTCGGCCGCACAGAAGCAGACTGAGGCCATCAGTCACATTCTGCCACGGCGGTCAGCTGCTGTCTCCACCCCGCCGCCGGCAGTACGTCAGTCTGCTCGTCGCCGAGGGCGTCCGCCTGCATCTGCCTCTGCTCCCGCGTCGCAGCAGCAGCCTCCACCCAAGCGACGTCGTGGAGCCGGGCGCAAGCAGGCCGCCCCGCCCGTTCAGGCTCCTGCCAAGAGAGGTGGCAAAGGCAAGGCCAAGGGCAAGCTGCCCTGAGACGGGGAGGACTGCTCTTCTGGAGACGGTGACCGCACCGCTCCATCCCCCGGAGGAGGGCCGGGAGGAGAATCTTGTGTTCCGTTTTGTTTCGGTACCCAAATTTTCAATAAAAGTGCAGTTTCCTCCATCTCCGGGTCCTCAGGGGACTCGGAGAGTTGTGGCCGGTCAAACGCCGGACCACACTCATCCTCCTCCTTCGCCAGCGGGCAGCAGTGGACGACCTCCTCACGTTCCTCCTGCCCACCTGTGGAATCTGCATCGCTATTTGTATTCGTTGTGAATACGCAGGCCACAAGAAGTAATTAGGTGGGGTTTTTTTTAATCACTTTTACTCGGGACATGCTAGCTGATAACATAGGATTCCATTCATTATGCTAAGCTAAGCTAGCGGCGACCCTGCCAAACTAAAACAATGCATGCACTGAGACAAAAATACATTTGCCCACATATCTTAATGTAGGAAAGATGTTGAATAAGCCCTATTTCTAAAAACGGTGGAGTGTTCCTTTAATGCATACCCAAATGCCTTAATTTTCATTGGTGGGGATTTTAATATTGTGCCCGACAATAATCTTGATAGACTGCCACCTAAACTATCTGCTTGTACTAATTCTAAGTTAAAGATATTAATGGATACATTTGATATTATTGATATTTGGAGGGAGAAATTTCCGAATATTAAACTCTTGGAGTAACAAAAGTTGTTCTAGACAGTCCTGTATAGACTACTGGCTTGTTTCTCAATCTGTCAGGGATTTTAATGTTGTTGTAAGTATTCTACCTTCCCCCATGCCTGATCATAAAGCAACTCTTATCCAATCCCCTCTATCTTCAGTTCTCTCTTCTTCAAGACCTAGAACCTCTTGTTGGAAGCTTAACTCTTCTTTGCTTAAGCATGACCACTTGAGAAAAAAAAAAAAACATTTTATTTCTAATTGAATATTACTGGATCAATGCACTAAAGGGAATTAATACGGCCTCAATTGGGAGCTTCTTAAACACAAAATAAGTAAATGTGCCAGGAACTTTGGCAGCCGTCTAGTTAAACTTAAAAAAACATGAAGAGGAGACTGTCATTTCCAAAATAATGACATTCTATGGGGTAAAGCATGGTTTATTTAGTAGAATTTACTGATCTGCAGACTCAGTTAGACTCTATATATAAGTATAAGGCAAAGGGCTCCTTTATTCACTAGAAGATTGCAAGAGAAAGGAGAACGAAGTACAGCATATTTCTTCAGAAAGAATGGAAAACAATTCTAGAAACTCTTTAAAAAATCAGTGCTAAGGAAATCGTCTCATTTTGTGCAAACTTCTATTCTAATCTTTACAAGTCTAAATATTGCAAGGACTCTGCTTTGTCTTTTTTCCAGTCTTTGAAGGATGATAGGACATTATCTGATGAAGATAAAATCACCTGTGATAGTGATATATCCATTGATTCAATAATTGAGGCTATTGAATCTCTTAAAAACAACAAGTCTCCGGGCACAGACGGGCTGACAGCCGAATTTTACAAAAACGTTGCTCTGGAGTTGGTGCCTTTCTTGTTTGAGACTTATTTGGAGAGTATTGCTTCTGAAACACAGGGATTGATTACTTTAATACCTAAACCTAAGAAAGACATCCTTATGATTGACAATTGGCATCCAATCTGTTTGTTAAACTATGATGATAAGATATTAGCTTTGTTAGTGGCCAAAAGACTTAAACGTGTTCTCAGTCAGGCTTCATCCCAAAGAGGCATATTGCTAACAATATACGCCTCGTTGTAGATTTGTTAAGACTATGACAAACTGATTGGTGATGAAAGTTTTATTCTTTTTTTATTTTTATAAAGCTTTTGATTCCCTTGAACATGCATTTATTTTACAATCCCTGTATTCAATCTGGTTTTGGTGATTTCTTCTTCAAAATGGTCCGAACTTTATACAGAAATTGCAACTTTTTATAGTCTTTCTCGGCCGCTCCTATAGCAGTCTTTATAAAGCGTTACAGAGAGACCGTTAGCCTACTGCTCAAGCAATGAAAACAGCGCGTGCGTAAAATATATCAATTAATAATGGAGTAGGATATTGTGGCAGCGTAATTTATGACAAAACAACTGTCATGATTAGCGGAGTGACTATCTCCGCTCTTGACAGCGCCGCCCATCCCGTTTGATCACCGCGCAGCAGCCACGTGTGGAGCGGGCATGAGACACGCGAGGCGCAGCCGCGATCACTGGCGCTCACCTCATCTTCACCGCTGCCATCAATGCTAAATATACTTGTCTCTTCTTTTGTTTGTCCGACACCGAGGTGAGTGACGGATCTGCATCCCGGACTCAATAGCAGGCGCAAACTCACGGGCCGTCACGACATTCACACTCTAACGGCTCAATACGCTTTATTTTTCATTTTTATTAGTAATAAACACCTCTCTGAGACCTGACGACACACCCACTGTTTCTATCTCTGTTCAATCAGCCGCATAGTTTAATTGTAGGTGCATTTTTTGGTCCAAGGTCAATTTGGCCAACTAAAAATTTTTATGTGATCGCTCACTAGATAATGTTCAATTGGAGACCTGATTTTTTTTACAGTGAAATGATGGAGCAACAGGATTAAAGTTAATTCAGGTTTATTGTGAAAATAAATCCAGGATTAAAGTCATGGTTTTAAATGTAAGCCTGCTTATTTTTAAATGAGGTTTAAAGTTTGGTGCAACAGAATTATTAGATAAACCTTGATTTAATCTTGATTTAAGATTAATCCTTGTTGGTGCAACCCACCTTTACACAATATTCCCGTTAAGTCCCAAGTGAATTATTTGGGTGTCATCATTTGTAAAGATATCAATGCGAGTGGTAATTAAACTTTGATCCAGTAATTACTAACGCAATGAAAAAGCTAAATTTCTGGCTCCAGAGAGACTTGTTGTTACGAGGAAGGGCTCTCCTTGCCAAAGAGAAGGGGATCTCTAGATTGACCTATCCTGCGCTTTCTTTACATGTGAACTAGTCACTCTGTGTAGAGGTGGAGGATGCTTTTTGACTTTTTATGGAAACACAAGAGACATCAAAAAATCTGTTGTCATAAATAGCTTTGAACATTGGGATCTTAATTTTCTTGACTTTGCTTCTTTAAAGAATACATTTAAGATCAATTGGCTGAGGCAATTCTTGAATGATTCTGAATCCATATGGAACACAGTTCCCTATTATATTTTCTCTAAAGTTGGTGGCATCCCCTTTATGCTAGTATGTAATTATACTATCTCTAAATTGCCCATTAAACTATCAAATTTCCATAAACAGGTACTTTTGGCCTGACACTTAATCTACAAACATAATTTTAGTCCCCTCAGGTATATTTGGAATAACCATGACATCCGATATAAAAATAAAACACTTTTTTCCCAGATTGGTTATTTAATAATATTGTTTAGGTATCTCAACTTGTAAACCCAAATGATCATCTGTTTTCTTATTCTGAATTCTTAACTAAATATTGTATCCCTGTTACCCCACGAGACTTTGCCATAATGATGGATGCCATCCCCAGTGGAGCTTTTGCCGTTTAAAAAAATCCACACCCCCACCAGAAGCCTTCGTTCAGCTAAGGAGCGAAGGCTTGTGGTACCATCACAGAGAGGCAAAAAATCCCTTTCCAGAACATTTTCATTCAACATTCCCAGCTGGTGGAACGATCTGCCCACCGCCATCCGAAATGCAGATTCGTTGACAACATTCAAAAGTCAACTAAAAACTAATCTCTTCCATGAGCACTTAACCTCTTTAAAAAAATAATAAAAAAAAATCTTTCCTTTCCTCTTTTTCCTCCTCTTTCCCTCCCTACTCTAGGCTGTGCTACACTGAGAAATGTACACAGACTAAGTATTTCAGGCACTTGTTGCGCTCGCTCGACTCTTCATGACCAATCGCTTGTTGTACCCCCAAGTTGCAAGTCGCTTTGGATAAAAGCGTCTGCTAAATACATAAATGTAAATGTAAAATGTAAATGTAAAAAAAAACTCTGTTGATTCTGTAGTTTAAGGATGTCCTATTTGGGTTTTATAACTCTGACAAGAGTTTAAAAGACAAGTATTTTATTATAAATCTATTTATTTTTCTAGCCAGAAAAAATAAATGTGTCTGTTAAACCACTTTTTATTATTTTATTGTAAAAACCTGAAATGTTATTTGGGTACTATATCTTCTTCCAGCAATGTCAAAGCCTTAAAGTCATTTATGTTGTGCACAAAGTATAATATTTATGCCTTTTTATAATGTAAAAAAAAAATCAGTCCTAATTCAATCAGCAAAACAGTGTCATTCAAATGCATAGATGCTAATCCAATCACTCTGACAGTATTGCTCTAAGCTTGTCATGATAAATGGTCAGGAAGTACATAAAGACAAAAGACTAATGTCTCCAACCCATGGGCTGATTAACTTGAACTCATTAGATTGTTGTCACTCTTTACCTCAAACTGTATTTCAAACATATACTTACATTTGTAATCGTACACCCCTGGCTTAATATTGTTTTTTTTTTTGTTCTTTTTACTACCTCCCTGTCTACTTCTTATAATTCTATTTTTGTTGTTAAATTATGTTTTGAGTTGCAACTGTTTATATGTTTAATAAAAAATAAAAAATAAAATAAAAAAAGCCGCAACTCTCCCAACACAAACAAAAAAAAAAAGAAAAGAAAAAAAGTATACATATCTGTTAAAGGGTTAGTTCACCCAAAAATGAAAATTATGTCATTAATTACTCACCCTCATGTCGTTCGACACCCGTAAGACCTCCGTTCATATTCGGAACACAAATGAAGATATTTTAGTTGCAGCTGATGGCTGAGAAAGGCTTCAGATAGGCCTCCATTGGCATTCAGTACATTAATCCTCCCAAGACCCATAAAAGGCACTTAAAACGTCGTTACAAAGTCCATCTCACCACAGTGGCTCTACAATAATTTTACAATGCGACTACAATAGTTTTTGTGCGTAAAAAAAAAATCAAAATAACACCTTTATCCAGCTTGTTATTGTCTTCCGTGTGTGCCTCCACGACGCATGCGCGAGAATATGACGTAGCGCCAGCGTTCGGGAATCCATGAAATGCACACTTAAGCCCCATTTTGAGAACTACCCCGAGACCTAAAGCACGATCAATGTAGAATTCAACAGCTTAGACACGCGCGTCTTCCTCTGCTTGTAAACAAATCCCTTCTGGGTCATGTGTCCGAACGCCGGATCTGCGTCATATTCTCGCGCATGCGTCGTGGAGGCACACACGGAAGACAATAACAAGCTGGATAAAGGTGTTTTTTTTTTAAAAATTTGCGCACAAAAACTATTGTAGTCGCATCGTAAAATTATTGTAGAGCCACTGTGGTGAGATGGACTTTGTAACGACGTTTTAAGTGCCTTTTATGGGTCTTGGGAGTGTAAATGTACTGAATGCCAATGGAGGCCTATCTGAAGCCTTTCTCAGCCATCAGCTTTCAACAAAAATATCTTCATTAGTGTTCCGAATATAAACGGAGGTCTTACGGGTGTCGAATGACATGAGGGTGAGTAATTAATGACAGAATTTTTGGGTGAACTAACCCTTTAACGTCAGTATGCTCGCAGGTTCCGCGCTGGACATAATACCCCCATTGTTGTACATTTCCTGAAACAGATTCTCATTGTTATGTGCTTCTCTTCACCCTCCATGGACACAGACCAAACACGAGAAAGCACAACAAGTGGTGTGAGAAGCTGAGCGTGACTATCATCAGCGCTGTGTGAGTGTTGTGAACCGCTGGGGCTTCCTTCCTTTGTTATTCGATGGACATTATAATCACTGCAAAACACTGTTGTGAAGTAGTATTAAAGATTGACCACATCAGCCACAGAATTTCAGTATTACAAAAAGAAAAAAAACTAAAATAATAATGAGAAAAAATAATCAAAAGAAAAAAAATTTAAAGTAAGAAAAGTTTTCAAGCTAAATTGTAATACAGGTGTGAGTGAGCCAGAAGTCCAAATTGGAGCATCAGCTGCTCCAGACCCACACAATGGCTACAGGCTGTGCTATCACAACAACAAAATAAGCATTTTATAAGCAGATTATTAGAAATAATCGCATTTATTGGTACACGTGTAAACGTAGTTATTGTCTGGTATAGTTTGAGTAAGGACTCACCTACCTGTCAGCACTTAACTCTTCCAAGTATATGTTACGTTTCTCCATTGTCTTTCCTGGTCCTCTGTGTCTCCATCGTTATTCAAGATTAGTAATGAATGTGTACATATCGTGAATTAATTTAATTAACTTTGTTAGCTTTCCTGGTAGCCTTCAGTAAATTAACGTGTCTAAGAAAATCATTCATAAAACAGATAAATATCAGTTGACCCTATGTTTACTGACACAGACGTAAATGAAAAGATTTCACTCAAAGCTCAGCTTTAGGAGGGGAAGAGACAGGGCAAGATAAAAAAGAAAAAGAAAAAGAGAGACTTGGAGACAATAATCTACAGCCCACTGACAAAGTTAACTTTTAAAGTGTAACAGTTGTGTTGATGCAGAAAGACGAAGACAGAAGAATAGATCCAAAATTCCAAGTTTAATCTCAAAATAACAGACAGGCAGGGTTAACACAACATAGCGAAACGGTGACCGGACAAAGACTGAGTGAACAAGAGGAACTTATATAGCAGACAGAAATGGGATAATTAACTTCACAGCTGAACAGAACAATACTAACGAGGGTTAGATAGAGAAGTGGCAGGAAAACTAAGACAAAGGAACATGTGACAGAATACAAGTAAACTGAAAGGACTTTTTAACAGTATGTGAGGGTGGGTCACAGTCAGTCTAGAGCCATATTGACAAACACGGGAGTGCCGCAAGGATGTTTTTTATCACCATTGTTATTGTGATTGTGTCAGTCACCATTCCAACTGTTAATTGATTACGTTTGCAGACGATGTTGCCCTATTCGTTTTTTTAACAGATAATAAACAGGTTACAGGACTGAGGTTGAATGGTGCAATCAAAACTCACTAATTTTAAACATTTCAAAAACAAAAGAAATGGTGATCGATTTTAGGAAAAGGCCCCCTCCACTGCAACCTGTTACTATTCATGGGACAATTATTGAGACTGTGGAGGAGTATAAGTATTTGGGCACTATTATTGATCACAAACTCACCTGGTCTGCTAACACACTAGCAAGATATTCAAAAGCAACGGCTATATTTTTTAAGGAAACTGCGTAGTTTTAATGCAGACGTAACAACTCTGACATTGTTTTATTTAACTTTCGCCATTCAGTGCTGGTTGGGGGCAGGGGGGGATGGTGTTGGGGGGGGGGGGTTTGGTCCAGAACAGGACAGGGTGACTAAAATGGGCAGGAAAATTACTGAATCGGATGTTAAAAGCATCTCCAACCTCACAGATCAGTATACCCTCAATTTGGCTCTGAGAATACTGGATGACCTGTGGACATAGATTTAGAATGCCATTAACAAAAACCATTACATAATTTGTGCTGAGGAGCATTCAGTTATTGAACAGATCAGACACAGGCACATAGACATTTTATAAAGTGCACTATTGATTAGTTATTTAATTATTTATTGATTTATTTTAGCTACTGTACTGATGATTGCATGTGTATCTTCTATGTCTATAATGTTGTAGGAGTTTGGTGTGGTTTTTACTTTATTGTTAGTTATTGTTATCGGTGCTAGTGTTCAATGTGGCTCTCTTGAGTGTAAAACAAATTCCCCTTGGGGCAATAAAGGTTTCATTCATTCATTCATTCATTCATTCATTCATTCATTCATTCATTCATTCATTCATTCATTCATTCATTCGTTCGTTCGTTCGTTTGTTCATTCATTCGTTCATTCATTCATTCATTCATTCATTCAAAGTCAAAACAAACAGACAGACATGTGACATAAAGCTATTGTTATCTTTTTTTTTTTTGGCCTTCAAAACATCTTAAAATGCACCCTTTTCAGGGTACCATTCCCCCAACCCCTCTAACTATCCTTACATTTGGGACCTCAGTGATTATAAAGTCCTGCCTATGGCCCTGGGTAGGATTAAGGGATGTAGAATATGACCATGCAGAATAATGCATTAATATGTGCTTTATAAGCACTAATAAACATCCAATATCCTAGTAATATACATGTTAATAAGCAACTAGTTAATAGTGAGAAATGGACCCTACACTTAAGTGTTACCATTTTTTGAATCATACCCTCATTGTAATAATTACTACAATAATCTATTTTAGACCTTTTTAGTGCAATATAAATATCTCAGCTGAAAAACTTGCTCCCGAATTCCAATCCTGCAAGACACCTTATTACATTAAGCACTTTTTTAAATTTATAAACTATGTACTTTATATGGTCCCTCCATGTTAGTTTTTTGTCAAAATATACTCCCAAGAATCTAAAACACTCTACTTTCTCTAAAGGGTTCCATACATTTCTTGTTTATATATTCACCATTGCTTCCTCTCTTCCATATAGCTCCATCATCCGCAAATAGGAACCTTCCCATATCCACTAGCTCAGCAAAAATAATTGGGTGTAAGGCCGCTAAAATCTCGTTCCAAGGACAGTAACGACTGCGGTTGAAGGTCGCTGCGTGTTCGTGTTTCAGCTGGGCATAATGGATTTAATTATAATATTCTTTATCTGACTCCATTTTATCACATTGTCGAATTTAGAATAGAATGTCAATCAGTTATTTGGTAATTTATATTCAAATAGTTAGTCACACATTTAATCATTCTGTTTAACCCTTCGTTGCCCGAATTTATTAACAGTCAGGTAAATGTATAATGCCAATTACATAATAGACAGAAATCTCTTTTAAATGGAAACACAAAATCTGGTTATGGTTACACTTAAAATAGTTTCAAATGGATGTACGTGATGATAAACTTAAACCCTTAATTGTACTCAGCATGTATAGAATGTTACCTGGGAGAGAGAAAGAAAGAGAGATAGAGATAGAGATAGAGAGAGAGAGAGAGAGAGAGAGAGAGAGAGAGAGAGAGAGAGAGAGAGAGAGAGAGAGAGAGAGAGAGAGAGAGAGAGAGAGAGAGAGAGAAAGAGAGAGAGGACAGAGCTTCTTTTATCCTTTTCCCTGATGTCACCAAACTCAAATATGACCCATTCAAAATCAGACCAAAACGTGAGACGTTTGAAACTAACCAATTAGACCAAGCTCCTCCCACTGTACTAAAGGTGTGACAAACATTTGGTCTTTGGTCAGGCCTTCCTTTGTCCTTAGAAATTCCAAATGGCTCTTCTGATGAGGTTAAGGGGGGTGAGTCAATTTCAAATATCTTGGGTAAGACGGGGGTTGCCAACAGTAAAGCAAATGTCTTTGTTCTATTTCAGATATCTTTGATTATTTTCAACCTTACATGGGCTTATTACACTCCTTTGTGATATCCAATTTTCTACATTATATTGATTGGATAAGACTGTCCCTATCTTTACTGTCCCTACCTCTATCTATCCTTACATCTAAGAAATCCATGATCCAATGGAACATTTTCCCTCCAACTCCCATTCAATGTAATTTAATTAAAAGCCCCTCCCTCCACATCATGTCATACGCCTTTTCCACATCAAAAACACTGCCCCCACTGTCTCTTTGTTTACTTGGGCTTTTCTTATCTCATCCTCCAAAATGATTACAGGATCCATTGTATTTCCTCCTTTTCTAAATAACTAGCCCAGTCTATATGAGGATGTCAACTGTGACAGATGATTAACAGTCCAGTTTACAATGACAGGATGCACATAACAATGGTAAAGATGCAATTATGCACCAATAAAGATCCAATTATGACATGCTAGCATGTCCCAAAACTTTACTTCTCGTCATCTACAAACTCAAAAGCAAGTATTTTTCTTCACAAAGGGAGTACATACTTTTAGGACATGGACTAAATAGGAAAATTGGGATGCAGCAAATGTCTCCTGAGTTAAACAGTGAAGAATCATACCCGGATAGGAGGGCCTGTTTCTTGCCAGCTATTGAAGAGTGGCCGTGGCAACTTTAAATAACCCATAATGATAAACATTTAGGGTAGCTATTTATTTTGGCTGGGACGGTGCAATTGTGGGTGGGACTGAGCTGGGGAAGAGTTTGTGAAATGACAGCCACATTTGAGGTCACTGCTGCTGGAGCCAGGCTTTTTAATTGACACAAAACATGTGCTTTCAGACAGTAACATTTAGAAAAATACCGCAATTTTCTGGTACTATTTTGTGATATCACACACATGTCTCCAAGGTGTCTGGCGACACATGAATTTCATCAGGCATTGTGTACAAACATCTAATAAACATCCTAAATCCTAAACTTAAAACATCTTATAAATGTCTATTTAACATCTGACCGGAGACACCCAAGAAAAATTCCACATGAGCAAATGCTTAATTTGCAATTGTTTATCTTGTTTAAAACTGGGATGGGCAAACTTAGTCCTAGATGGCCACTGGCTCCAACCCTAATTAAACTCACCTGAACCAGCTAAACAGTGGCTGAATCTGAAATCGCCCCCTAAACCCTCCACCACTATTCCCTACCTTAGTCCACTAATACAGTTCACTTGAAGGAGTGAATGAAAACGAGTGAGAGAATTCGGACAGCCGTTGATTACATTAGTTGTACATTTATTATGGTGCAATGTGGGATTGAATGAGTGCACTCAGTAACGTCCAGCTCGATTTTAGTCTATTCATTTTAGTCTGGGACTAGGCTTAAGCCTTGTGTAACAAAAGGTCCACTGATAGGCAAGTTGAAGAACCCAAGTGCAGTCTCTTTATTATTAACTTAAATCTTAACACAAACCAAAACATAAAACAAAAGGCTTGGCTTGACATGAACAAAACCGTAAACTTGAACCATAACCGAACACTCACCAACAAGCGGGTTACACAAACAATAACAGACAAAGACACATGGCAAACATGAGGGCTTAAATACACACAGACTAAATGACAAGGCAAGGGACACCTGTGAACAGTGATTAAACAATGAATCAATGACAGAACACAACAAGGTCACATGAGGGCATGGGAATCACATGACAAGACCAGGAAACCTGACAGAACATGACAAACTTAGAATCATGACAGTAAACGTGATAAACTAAAAACATGAACCAATCACCAAAACACCCTGTGACAGATCCCCCCCTCTATGGGCGGCCCCTGACGCCCACACATAACCAAAACACCAACGGTCTTGGGAGGGGGCGGTCTTGGGGGAGGGATGGTGGTCCAGGCCCGTGCAGGGGCACCGGACATAGACCCAGGCGCAGCGTGTGCAGACCTGGACCTTGTGGCGTGGGCAGCCATGGCGGTTCAGGGGGCCACGGCGACGTGGCCTTCGTGGCCTCAATGTACCCCTTGCCCCCCAAAAAAAATGTATTGGGCAGGACAATGGGGTCGTGGGCTGGAGCATGGACGTGGCCTGGCTGTGGGGGTCACTGGACTCAGAACAGAGGACTCTGGCTGGGTTGTGGTGGGTACAGTGGAATTGTGGGGCCCTTCTTCCACAGTCCCCACCGTAAAAGAAGACCTGGCCAGCAGAAGTGCAAAGTCAATATATTCTGCTAGAGTCCCCGGGGAGTTGTTTTCGGGCATCAAGTAGCTTAAAAAGTCATTGAGTCGATTAAGAAACATCCCCTTAAGGACAGCATCATTAAAATCCACCACGTAGCAGAGACCTCCTGTACATAATCCTCAATGGATCGAGTCCCCTGGCGTAGACAAAGCAGGGTGACTGCTGGGTTCATGGTAAGCGGTCTGTTATTCTGTAACAAAAGGTCCACTGGAAGGCAAGTTGAAGAACCCAAGTGCAGTCTCTTTATTATTAACTTACATCTTAACACAAACCAAAATCCAAAACATAAAACAAAAGGCTTGGCTTGACATGAACAAAACCGTAAACTTGAACCATAACCTAACACTCACCAACAAGCGGGTTACACATACAATAACAGACAAAGACACATGGCAAACATGAGGGCTTAAATACACACAGACCAATGACAAGACAAGTGACCTGTGAACAGTGATTAAACAATGAATCAATGACAGAACACAACAAGGTCACACGAGGGCATGGGAATCACATGACAAGACCAGGAAACCTGACAGAACATGACAAACTTAGAAACATGACATTGAACGTGATAAACTAAAAACATGAAACCTGAACATGAACCAATCACCAAAACACCCTGTGACACCTTGTGTCTGTGAAATCAGGCAATAAAATAATAAAATCTCCACAATAATACTGTTAGTCACTCCGGTTCATGTAATTTTCTGTTACAGACCGACCCGGCCCCCCATTAAAGAAAAGGACAAATGATGTGGCCCTCACAGAAATCATTTGTCCATTAAAGAAAAGGACAAATGATGTGGCCCTCACAGAAAAAAAAGTTTGGGGACCCCTGTTATAATTGATAAAACCTGAAAGCTAAAGAAAGAAAATATTATTCGCTTTAGACTAGACAGTATACTATATCACTCATACACAATGCCAGTTATTAAACACTACACGTTTGCTGCAGTAATGCCATAAATGAGTCATTGCCTACTCTGCATTCTCTTTAAAAAAAAAAAATGTTTTATCATAGTAAAATCTACATTCTATACAGTATATACATATAACACACATCATGTTGAAGATTAGTGAACTTGCTTTAGATTCATTAAATGATAAGCTATTTCCTCACAAAAGCAGTTTATTTAGAGTAGTGAAGCCTCTCCTGCATTGACATCCATTAAAATAAATGGCATCTTGTCTCCTTCCCTGCGCAGCATTAGCAGTTACACTTTTTTTCGGCTAAGGTTGCAGGCTTGCCTTCCAATGGCTTTGTTCATGATTAAGCCTATAAGCAGGTGAGTTTTGTTGGAGCTAAACTCAGCAGGATGGCCCTCAAGAACCGAGTTTGCCCATCCAAACTATCAAATACCAAAACTTTGTTATTACACTTTAAAAAATGCTGGGTTAAAAATAACCCAAGTTGGGTTGAAAATGGACTAATCCAGCAATTGGGTTGTTTTAACCCAGCGGTTGGGTTAAATGTTTGCTTAAAACAACCCAATTGCTGGGTTAAAACAACCCAATTGCTGGATTAGTCCATTTTCAACCCAACTTGGGTTATTTTTAATCCAGCATTTTTTAGAGTGTATATTTATGTTTGAATCTCTTTTTTTTCACTTGGGTTAAAGTATTTGATTGACTGATCTAGTTTTTCATGGTCACCACAGACACGAGCCCTGTGAATGCGACCGTGACTGTGGATGCAGTCCCTGTGGCTGGACGCTCTGAGGTTACTTTGGCGACCTGCACAGCTTCTACCATGCAGTCTGCTGCTGAGGTGTCATGGCATTTGGGCTCTTTGTCTGATTCTGTGAAGCAATCGACCAGCACGGTGAATCATCTGGATGGGACGTTTACGGTCACAAGCAGTCTGATTGCTACTCCAACTGTACAGATGAATCAACAGCTTGTAAAGTGTGTGATCAGACATGCCACGATGAAAGAGGAACAGGGAATTGATCACAAGATCATTGTGCACTGTAAGTGAAATGAGCCTCTATAAGATGACACAAACTTCCCATTTGTGGGCCAATTCCTGCCTCAGCTGACTGATAGTAATTGGTTATTAGAAGGGAAGTGACATATAAAAATGATGATACATTTTCCACTGATCCATAACCATAAACACAAGAAATTTGGATAATTATCAACTAAATGTAACGTGTCTACTAAATTTAAAGGGATACTTCACCCAAAAATGTAAATTAGCCCATAATTGACTCACCCTCAAGTCATCCTAGGTGTATATGACATTCTTCTTTCAGACAAAAGTCCAGGCTAATCCAAGCATTAGAATTGGATTAATAGTTGCTCTGTTTTTGAAGTCCATAAAAAGTGCATCTGTCCATCAAATAACTGCTCCACGCGGCTCTGGGGTGTTAATAAAGGCCTTCTGAAGCGAATCGATGCGTTTGTGTAAGAAAAATATCCATATTTAAAACTTTATCAAGTAAACTTTCGACCGACCGCCTTCCGTGGAAAAGTGCTTTTTACAGACATTTACAGTTACACATCACAAGTGTAGCGTGCAAACTCTAAACACCCATCAGTTTAAATAGATGTGTGTGTGCTTTGGGTTTCAGTGGTGTTTAGATAACTATAAAAGAGTTCACATGTTCCCTTGAACATATTTAGCTATTAGATCTATTTAATTACTTCAGTTCGTTTTATTTATTTTTTTCAAATTGAAGCATTTAAACTTAAATATTATATTCTATCAGTTTAAATAGTTCCATTAGGTTTTATATGATATTATTATAATTGTATTATAGTGTAAGCCTAATAAAGAATTGATTTCACAATTTATTTATTTTTTTGATTGTTTAGGGATCCTTGCCATTAAAACGTTTGAAAACACCTGATATAGAAAATCTTGGAAATTCATTAGCAAAAAACAAACATTTAATATAGATGGTTTAATGCTGCCTGTCGCCAATAAATGACTGTACAAAAATACATTAAGAACCATCTCAGTGTAAACGCTTAATTTTTTTCATATTATATTATATATTATATTATACTATATTAATTATATTATATTATATTATATTATATTATATTAATTATATTATATTATATTATATTATATTATATTATATTATATTATATTATATTATATTATATTATATTATATTATATTATATTATATTATATTATTATAAAGAATTGAACTGTCCTGGGGGATATTTCAATATTATTTCTTGGTAAAGAAGAAAATTGTGCTTAATTTAGTGAATTCTGAATTAACTGTTTTTTAATTTTTTTTATTTAAGTTACATCAATGGTTAAATAAAATAGAAATGGCACATTAAAGTTAAAAGTTATAATTGCATGATGAAACCACTTTTTTGTGTGCGTTTACATACACTGTAAAGAATGTTTTTGCTCAGCTTTGGTACATTTCTCGAATCATCCTCGACATTTGCAAAATAGTAAGTGCATTTCTCAAAACAATTCGTACAAATAGCAAAACACCATGGAATACCTGCAAAAGCCAGTCTCTTGCTCAAAATCCTTAGTTCATCTCTCAAAAGTAAATATCTGTGTCAATGAACATGTCAGTGCCATCAGAATGACAAATCCTTGTATCATTGTGTACGGATAAGACGGTCAAATTGCTTAGTCATGTTGTCAATATAACCGTGTACACTGGAGGGATGTGTTGATGTAAATATGGCTAAAGTTTTGATGACAATTATTGGAAATTGTAGGTTACACCTTAGTGTATGTGGGAGTTTGATTGCAAGAGACTGGACAAGATTCACATTTACGCTTTTACTGTTTGTACTGTGATTTGTTGAAAGGAAAAGACAGCACTGCATAGCACAAAGAAAAAAAAAGAAAAAAAAAAGTAGAAATGTGAACGTCTAATGGAAATGTATAGAAATATGCTTGACATATTATGACAACTTGTTCAACCATTTTGCATGTAAAGGCTTATGCTATGAACTAATGGCTAAATGTTGTGGGGGGTGAGTAGCCTGGTTAAAACCAGACCATTCTCAGTAGTAACTGAGTTATGGTCTGGCAAAGCTTCATAGACAAATCATTTCCAAAGGGGCGTCACCAACGGGCGTCGCTCAAATGCCTCTCGGCGCAATTGGATAGACCTAAAACCAATCAGAGCGATGAGGGAGATGACGTATGCAGAGCGACGGAGAAACATCTGAGATGGCCGTTTCTCAATATGCGTTCTTGTCTGTACTTGTGTTCTCAAATAGGAAATGTCCCCGGTTTCCATTTCAGAAATCTGGTCACTTTACCTAAACCACATATTAATGTTTAATATATTATTTTTTAAAATGTAAACGAAAAGAGGCATGGTGTTTTATACTTCGTTTTATTATAAATATATAAGATAATCAATGTAGGCCTAGCTATGCGTTGCCTGAACCACATTCGTGTGGCTATTATTATGTTTAATTATTATAATTTTTTTTATGAAATGAGGCAGTGGTGTTTTTTATGACATATTTCGTACGCAAACTTCTGACTTGCTTCCGTGACTTACCAAGTTTGACTCCGGAGAATGAACTCCCGAGGACGGGAGGAAACTAGTCCGCCTAGTCTGCTAATGGACAAGCAGCGTTCTTGACAGTATCACTCAGTATATATTTGTATATGTAGTGCAGGCAATGCATATTATCTTCAATGCATGTTTATAACAAAACGAAATATAAAAAACCCAGCCTCTTTTCGTTTACATTTAAAAACACACACACACACACACACACACACACACACACACACACACACACACACACACACACACACACACACACACACACACACACACACACACACACACACACACACACACACACACACACACACACACACACACACACACACACACACACACACACACACACACACACACACATAATATAGGCTATGATTATCACTGTAATAAATTAAATATGACACAAAACACAACCCAGTCTCTTTTTGTTAAATGTCAGTTTATGTGTGATCATCCATAGCAATCATAAAAGTAGCCTATAAGTAAAAGGTATAAGAAGCTATACAATAAATAAAGCAATTCAGTCAAAGTCAGCGCTAGCAGACTACAACGGTAAAGTTTAATATCTTAAAAATATAAAGTTATGAAACTTCACTTTGCCCTCAGACAAAACGATCTGTCTAGGAACAAATTATAGATTAATGAGAGCAAAGATCAGCCGTTAGATCTACACAAGACGAGACGGTTTAACCACTACAGAGACATCAGAGCCAGCGGCAGACGGCAGAAGGACTGGCCGAGGAAAGGCGCCTCTCGCCGGGCTCAATGATCAATTGAGCGCCGCTGAACCACTGGCGCTCACAACTCCGAAAACGGCAGATACAATTTTAAAAAAGGCGCTCTCTTTATAAACAAACCACATATTTGAGCTTTAAACAACTACATTCACGCCTGAAAAGGACTTAAAACTATATTTTGTAAAACATTAACACTACCAGAGGACTCTCGCTAAGACCCATTCGTTTAGCCACCAAAGGGCCAAGCTGGTATCAGACTTTTGCCGAATCCAGTCGGTAAGACAGCGATAACATCTTTTTTTAGATATGAAGGCTTCGAGTGTTGTTCTTTGCTCGGGTTTTAACGAAAAGGAAAAGTTTAAATCGCTTAAAACAGACGCGATAGCTGATTCGAACGAGTGATGCTCCACAGTAGCGGCAAATCTGCTTCAATGTCGCTGCGCTTTAGTCATCGTCTAAAGCCCGCCCCAACGTTTCTAATTGGTGCCGCGATTTCTAGGGTTTAGAAATGGGTTTGAATGGGGTCTTTGCCAGACTACTTGCAGAGTAAATCTAAATTTGCCGGAAGTTGTCTGGGTTTTCCCAGGCTAGGGGGTGAGACTATTCAACAGAGACCCATTATAATACATTTTGATCAACATGACGTAAGCAATTGATAATGTAGGAAACAGCAGAGAATTGTACATAATCATTTGCATGGATGTACCAAAGCATTTGCAACTTGTTCAAAGAAATGAGAAACTGCTTTATTGATGCACAAGTGACACAATGATGTCAAGATTGAACAGGTAGTTTTGAGAATTTCAATTCTGATCTGAGAAATATACCAAAGCGACTGAGAAAAACTGTAATTCAATTCTAATGCTTGGATTAGCCAGGACTTTTGTAATATAAGTCCGATTTTATTCGTCGGAAAGAAGAACGTCATATACACCTAGGATGACTTGAGGGTGAGTAAATGATGGGCTAATTTTCATTTTTAGGTGAACTATCCCTTTAAGTAAAAATTGTTTTATCAAGTTTTAATTGTGACTAAAAATCATGTATCATGTTAATTTATTATTTCCTTGTTAAAGGGTTAGTTCACCCAAAAATGAAAATTCTGTCATTAATTACTTACTCTCATGTCGTTCGACACCCGTAAGACCTCTGTTCATCTTCGGAACACAAATGAAGATATTTTAGTTGAAATCTGATATCTCTGAAAGGCCTCCATTGGCACAATGCACGGTTCACTCTCAAGACCCTTAAAAGGTACTAAAGACGTCGTTACGAAGTCCATCTCACTACAGTGGTTCTAAAATAACTTTATGAATCGGCGAGAATAGTTTTTGTGCGGAAAAAAACCCTAAATAACGACTTATATAGTGATGACGATTTCAAAACACGACATCATGAAGCTTCGAAGCGTTATGAATCAGTGAGTCGATTCAGCAGTTTGAATCGCCAAATTTCAGCAGTTTGGCACGCGATCCGAATCATGATTCGACTCACTGATTCATAACGCTTCGAAATCGTCATCACTATATAAGTCGTTATTTAGGGTTTTTTTGCGCACAAAAACTATTCTCGCCGATTCATAAAGTTATTTTAGAACCACTGTAGTGAGATGGACTTTGTAACGACGTCTTTAGTAACTTTTAAGGGTCTTGAGAGTGTACCGTGCATTGTGCCAATGGAGGCCTTTCAGAGACATCAGATTTCAACTAAAATATCTTCATTTGTGTTCCGAAGATGAACGGAGGTCTTACAGGTGTCGAACGACATGAGGGTAAGTAATTAATGACAGAATTTTCATTTTTGGGTGAACTAACCCTTTAAATAGAAGTACACTTTACTATACTTTTAAAAAAAGTACTTATTGCAGAAATAAAATACATAATTGCAAACTGAATGAAATATTTTAAATAATTGCATGTTATTTAATATTAAATAAAATATTAATATTATATAAAAATGAATTCTAATTTCAATTTATATTAAATGCAATTACTTGAACTTAAGAGTGTTTTTTGACCCACTTAAGTAGGACTTATACATCGTTGTGGCGAGGTGGACGAGCGAGAGACATGGGAGGAGCGAGCGAGATCGGTGTGCGTGATTGAGAATGAACGTCACCTGCGAGGCACACCGGTCTCGAGTCCTCTCATGAGGGAGCACGGAGACATAAAAGGACGAGCAACTCGAGTGAAGGACGAGAGAGGACCAGGCCTGGACTTTAAGTTGTATTTTTATTTATGTTTTGTTTATGTATGTGTGCGGCAGTCGTCTGTGAGGGGCTGCCGCTTTTACTTTCACTTTGTTTGTTTGTTTATTTGATTAAACGGTGTGCAGGTGACGTTCATTCTCAATCACGCACACCGATCTCGCTCGCTCCTCCCATGTCTCTCGCTCGTCCACCTCGCCACAATCGTTATATATAATTTCAAAATGTTCTACAGATATTGAGGATATCTTTTGTTCCTCAGGCGATAATACTTTTTAATTCATACTGAGCAGGGCATAATATCGTTTTGAGCTGCTTGTCTTGTTTATGTTTGTTTTACTGTTTTAATTGTTACTGGAATCCTGAATTTCCCTAGTGGATGAATAAAGTATCTATCTATCTATCTATCTATCTATCTATCTATCTATCTATCTATCTATCTATCTATCTATCTATCTATCTATCTATCTATCTATCTATCTATCTATCTATCTATCTATCTATCTATCTATCTATCTATCTATCTATCTATCTATCTATCTATCTATCTATCTATCTACTTCTATTGTCTTTAAGGTCTGCTCAATGTACAGTTAAGTATTTATGGGAAACTAAAATATACTTCACTGTCATTTCTATTGTCTTTCATTTCTATTGTCATTTCTATTGTCTTTAAGGTCTGCTCAATGTTCAGTCAAGTATTTATGGAAAACTAAAATATACTTCACTGTCATTTCTATTTAAACTTGTATGCCATATACTGTATATTTGTTTATTCTATTACACTTTATTTTATTATGTTTATTATATTCTATTACACATTTGCAATGAAGTTGTAATTTAGTCAATTTAAAATACATATACTTTGAATGTAATATCAAATACACACTACAGTTAAAATATTATAATTAAGGACTTTAGTCTTTAGTATGTTAGAAAACACATCGAAGTAGGGGAGAGTGGGGCACAACCTAACGCGGGGTTAGTTGTAACACACATGGTTTAAAACTTTCCACGCATGCCAGGATGACGAAACTTACTAGTTGCCATATCAACATTATTTAGAGAAAAATTAAATGCGGCAAATCTTTGGAAGATATCACTGACTGAACATCTATTTAACCATAGCAAAAGTAAATTTCTTACTTAAGTTTATTTTTCATCTCTGTTTTTGTGTTTATGTAAACAGACAAATCTGATATTATTTTAATCTTATATCTGTTGTTTAACAGTTGAGATTGTTCTTTAATGCTGATCTAACCAGCAGAAGACACGAGCCAGGTTTAAATCCCAGTTGTGCAGGTGGGGTGTGTTGTAACACTGGGTTACAATGAGCCCCTATTAGAGCTACGCTATTATATTCTATACTTTTATGAATTTTATTGAGAAACCACGAGAAAACCATGTATATTGGTTTGTATCAGATAACATTTTAAGCTGTCATTTGGTCATGTTACATTGTGCCCCTCACATGTTACAATGTACCCCACCTATGGGGCATGTTGTCACATTTCACTTCCATTCTTTCGGGGTAAATCAAGAAAAAAGTATACACTGTATTACAGTTTTTCTCCATTGGTTTGGCTCATTTCTTGAAACAGAAATTACATTCTCAAAATTGTAAGATCATTTGGCAAAACAGTCTTACAGTTCAGCACAACACTATAGCTCACTTGCAAAAGCTAATATCTCTCCCAAAACTGTTCACTCATGCTTCAGAACTAAATTCCTTTCCCATATAAATAGTTAGTGCCACCAAAATGGCAAAGATCCTTCTCAATTGCTTTGGCTCATTTCTTGAAACAGACCGGACGTTCTCAACACTCTTGGTGCTTTTGCCAAAATAACGTGGATGGTTCGGCACAACACCATGGTTCACCTGCAAAAGCTCATACCTCTCCCAAAACAGTTCACTCATGTGTCAAAACAAAATTTCCTTCTCATTTAAACAGTCAGTGCCCCCAAAATGCTTTGTCCCTTTGGCATTGTGTAAGCACTGCAAGTCAAAATGTTTAGATGTTTTGTCACTATGGCAGAGGACCATTAAAATATATCCCTCATGTCCACCTTTCAGTCTTAGCCCAGTCCTTCATTGTTTTTTGTCTAGCTAACAGAATACAATTGTGTATAAAACTGAAAAAAAAAAGAAATAGGATTTTAGGGTAAGAGTACAGACACGTCAGGTTCCACCCTTCACCAATCACAGCGCACTCCATCCCCAGAGTACTGATCACTATCACCTGCACCTCATCATGGCACTCATCACCAGCACCATAAGAAGCACACGCACACAGCACTCCACGTCCGGTCTCGTTCGCATATACTGCTATGCTTACCTCAAGGACTCTTCTATCGATACTACCTGTCTCCAGCGTGTATCCCTCCTTCCGTGTTTCCTGTCTGCTGTGTGGGTGTGTTCCTGTCCGTCCCTCTGACCTCCAGCGATCTCCAGTCTCCAGCGATCTCCAGTCTCCAGCAATCTCCAGGCTCCAGCGTCATTCTACCTTCTATACAAAAGACAGTAACTCTCTCACTCATATCACCTTCCTAACTACCATCAACCGCTTAACTCACCTGCTCCACTTCCCATGCTCTACTGTGGTCAATAAACTACCATTCCTGTTAACACCTGTGTCTGCCTCCTGTCTACATGTAACAGAAGACCGGACCATAACCGAGACCCAGTATGAGCCAACCGGATCCCTTCCAGGAATTGGTAGATGCGCTTCGGCGCACATTTCCTCCACAACCCACTCCAGTTACTGTCCATTCACCTGCACCAGCGAACACCAACCCATCTGTCAACAACCCTCCTTCACTACCTCTGTATGCTAGTCCCATGGCCAAACCGGCGCCCTACTCAGGATCGGCGGAGAATTGCAGTGGTTTCCTGCTGCAATGCACACTGGTCCTGGAGATGCAGCCGCACTTGTACCCGAGCGACACTTCCAAGATAGCCTTCATTATCTCTCAGCTCAGTGGCAAAGCATTGATGTGGGCCGATTCCATCTGGTCACAAAAGGGTGCGGTAACGCAATCATATACAGCGTTCATTTCCCACTTCCGGGAGGTGTTTGGGAAGCCTATCACAGATTCGTCAGCTGGTGAGAAACTTTATAATTTGAAACAGGGATCCCTGTCTATTTACGATTATGCTTTGCAATTCAGAACGCTTGCAGCAGTCAGCGGATGGAATGAACAGGCGCTGATAACTACATTTCGGCAAGGATTGGAACCTCGGGTACGGCTGCATCTCGCTGCATGCGAGGACTCCATCGGCCTTGAGAAGTTCATCCAGCATTCCATTCGCTGTGCCACTCGCATGCAGGCGTGCATCCAAGAGCACCAGGACCAGTATCACTTCAACGTGCCCTTCCGCCGATCCGAACCCGTCAGCTCCCCAGAACCAGCCCAACTCCCGACTAACCCCTGAAGAACGCCTCCGTCGGCTGACCCTACGTCTCTGTCTGTATTGTGGTGAACCTGGGCATGTCATAGCTGCATGCCCCACCCGACCTCCGCGACCCATGGTGAGTGCCATTATTCCTGCTGATCATAAAATGAAACCACTCACCACTGTCGTCATTCTTACTGCCGCTAATGTCTCCCTTTCAGTGGTCGCGCTCCTCGACTCGGGGTCAGCCGGCAACTTCCTCTCCGGTGCCATCTGCCGCCAGTTACGCCTCAAGACCACTCCGTCTCCGACCACCTACAGGATCAGCTCAATAACCGGAAGACCCCTTAGTCGCAAGCACGTCCGTACCGTGGCTGGACCAGTCACTCTCCAGGTTGGGCTTTTACATCGGGAAGAGGCTCACATGCTGGTTCTGGAGGATTCCACCGCTGACGTGGTTCTGGGGCGCCCCTGGTTGGAGCAGCACAACCCTACCATCTCCTGGAAAACGGGCGAAATCCTGAAGTGGGGCGACACTTGCTTCTCACAATGTCTGACTGAACTTCCTCTTCCATCCTCATCTCTGCCTGATCTGACTCTTTGTGCCACATCCATCGAAAGTCCAGTTGAACAACGCTCTGTTGATATTCCTAAGTGTTACGCCCCCTTCAGCGATGTCTTCTGCCCGCAACGGGCTTCCAAGCTGCCTCCACGCCGGCCATGGGACTGTGCCATCGACCTGCTTCCGGGTGAACCAGTACCAAGGGGTAAGATATACCCACGATCCATCCCGGAGGAGAAGGCCATGGAGGAATACATCCAGGAAGCCCTCGACCAAGGTTACATCAGGCCGTCTACTTCCCCTGCTGCGTCCAGCTTCTTCTTCGTGGCAAAAAAGGACGGAGGCTTGCAGCCATGCATCGATTATCGTTCCCTCAACAAGATCACAGTTAAGTTCAGATATCCCCTTCCTCTCGTCCCAGCAGCCCTCGAACACCTCCGTGGTGCCACTGTGTTCACCAAGTTGGACCTCCGCAGCGCGTATAACCTCATCCGGATACGTGAGGGGGACGAGTGGAAGACTGCCTTCATTACCCCTACTGGTCACTATGAATACCTCGTCATGCCGTATGGATTGGTAAACGCCCCCTCCGTATTCCAGGATTTCATCCATGAGGTGCTCCGGGAGTTTCTCCATCGATTCGTCCTAGTCTACATCGACGACATCCTCATCTACTCCCGGAGCCAGGCCGAACATCGCCAACACGTTGCGGAGGTCCTCAACCGTCTACGTCAGTACCATCTATTCCTCAAGGCCGAAAAGTGTTCTTTCCACCAATCTTCAGTTTCCTTCCTGGGATACCACATTGATCACAGTGGCATCCGGATGGACGAGAGGAAGGTGGAATCCATCACAACCTGGCCAGAACCCACCACTATAAAAGAACTCCAGCGCTTCCTAGGTTTCTCCAATTTCTATCGACGATTCATCAAAGGTTACAGTTCCATCACTCATCCACTCACCAGTATGTTACGCAACAAGCCCAAGTCTCTGTCCTGGACCCCGGCAGCCACCAACGCCTTCTGCCACCTTAAGAAAGCCTTCACCACCGCTCCCCTCCTAGTCCATCCAGACCCGGAAAAGCCCTTCATCGTGGAGGTGGACGCCTCCACAACCGGAGTGGGAGCGGTGTTGTCTCAGCAGCAGGGGACGCCAAGTAGACTCCACCCATGCGCCTTCTTCTCCCGCAAGCTCAGCCCGGCTGAGGTCAACTACTCCATCGGTGACAGGGAACTTCTCGCAGTCAAGCTTGCCTTGGAAGAGTGGAGGCATTGGTTGGAGGGAGCCAAACATGCGTTCCTGGTGCTTACTGATCACAAAAACCTTGAGTATCTTCGATCAGCCAAGAGACTAAACCCCAGACAAGCCCATTGGGCCCTGTTCTTCTCCCGCTTCAATTACACCATCTCCTATCGTCCCGGTACCAAGAATCTTAAAGCTGATGCTCTCTCCCGTCTTCATGCCCCTGACGAACAGATCGAAGAACCAGAACCCATTATTCCAAGCTCCCTCATTGTAAGTCCTATTACCTGGTCCGAAGAAACCATTCCCTCCTCCAATGCCTCCACGAACCCTCCGCCGGCTTGCTGTACCTCACTCGGACACGACGCACTCCCACCATTCACTCGGCTCACACGTCACTTGGTACTGGTCACCCGGGGGTCAATGAAACCCTCTCGTTGCTAAAAGAACGCTTCTGGTGGCCAGGGATGGCAAAGGATGTCAGAAGGTACGTGCAGGGCTGTAGGGAGTGTGCCATTTCCAAGTCTCCACATCATCTTCCATCTGGTAAGCTCCTTCCTCTGCCCGTTCCAGAACGCCCATGGTCACACCTAGGAGTAGATTTCATCACTGACCTGCCGGTCTCAGACGGTAATACCACCATCCTAGTGGTAGTAGATCGGTTCTCCAAGTCATGTCGTCTGATCCCACTCCCAGGTCTGCCTACTGCCATGGAAACAGCTGAAACACTCTTCAATCAGGTTTTTAGATACTTCGGAGTACCTGAAGATATTGTATCTGACCGAGGTCCCCAGTTCATATCCCGAGTATGGAGATCGTTCTTCTCGCTCCTAGGTGTGGCCGTTAGCCTGACGTCGGGGTACCATCCACAGTCGAACGGGCAGACGGAAAGGAAGGTACAGGAAATTGGCCGCTTCCTACGTACCTTCTGTCATGACCACCAGGACTCTTGGAACCAGTTCCTAGGTTGGGCCGAGTACGCCCAAAACTCCCTAAAGCAGTCGACCACTGGACTCACCCCATTCCAATGCGTACTCGGCTTCCAACCTCCACTGTTCCCCTGGGATGGGGAACCCTCCGACGTTCCTGCTGTGGACTACTGGTTCCGAGAGAGCGAGAGGGTCTGGGACTCAGCTCACCATCAGTTGCAGCGGGCCCTGCGCAGACGCAGGACGGTCGCGGATCTTCGGCGTTCTGACACCCCCTTCTTCCAACCTGGTCAGTTGGTGTGGCTTTCTACCCGAGACATCAGAATGCGTCTGCCTTGCAAAAAGCTGAGTCCCAGGTTCATTGGCCCGTTCCCCATCATCAAGCAGGTCAACCCGGTCACATATCAACTCCGTCTGCCACAAGGGTATCGTATTCATCCTACTTTCCATGTTTCACTACTCAAAGCTCACCATCCCTCTGTTTCCCCAACAGGACCTGACGTAGTTCCCGCCGAACCCCCCCTTCCACTCATCCTGGAGGACGGTACGGCCTACAAGGTCAATGAGATCTTGAACTCCCGACGTCGCGGTGGTCAGCTGGAATATCTTGTGGATTGGGAAGGATATGGTCCTGAGGAACGCTCCTGGGTCCCAAGGAACGACATTTTAGATCCCAGTTTACTCCAGACATTCCACGACAGTCATCCTGAGAAGCCAGCTCCGCGGGGTAGAGGACGACCACCACGGCGTCGGGGTTCTCGGGCCTCTGGAGCGGGCCGTGGAGGGGGGGGTACTGTCACAGACACGTCAGGTTCCACCCTTCACCAATCACAGCGCACTCCATCCCCAGAGTACTGATCACTATCACCTGCACCTCATCATGGCACTCATCACCAGCACCATAAGAAGCACACGCACACAGCACTCCACGTCCGGTCTCGTTCGCTTATACTGCTACCTATGCTTACCTCAAGGACTCTCCTATCGATACTACCTGTCTCCAGCGTGTATCCCTCCTTCCGTGTTTCCTGTCTGCTGTGTGGGTGTGTTCCTGTCCGTCCCTCTGACCTCCAGCGATCTCCAGTCTCCAGCAATCTCCAGGCTCCAGCGTCATTCTACCTTCTATACAAAAGACAGTAACTCTCTCACTCATATCACCTTCCTAACTACCATCAACCGCTTAACTCACCTGCACCACTTCCCATGCTCTACTGTGGTCAATAAACTACCATTCCTGTTAACACCTGTGTCTGCCTCCTGTCTACATGTAACACCAAGGTTTGACATCACACATTGCACTCATTCTGCCAAGGAAATTGTATATACAGAATCATTCACACACATAAAGTAACTTCCATACATCAGAGTAAAAAGAAAATGTATACAGCAAAATATACTGTAATATAACACACAAACAAAAAACAATGAAAATTACCATCCTCACCTTCCTGTCCATCCACACTGCTGTTCTCAATCTTACTGTAAACACTTGTAAAATTTCTACTTTTCTAATGATATAATCTGGGTTAGATTTTTTTCAGAGATATTGTTCGAGTAAAGTACATGAGTACATGTACATAAAGTACATGAATATATTGACCAAACAGTACACACAAGACCAGTACTGCATATTGATGAAAATTAGGGGTGTAACGGTTCGCGTATTCGTACCGAACGGTTCACGGGGTGAGTTCCAAATGGAATCAGTATTCCCTATTTGATCATCCCTATGTGAGCAGGACACGGGAATCAGTATTCCCTATTTGATCATCCCTATGTGAGCAGGACACGCGTGTGCCGTAAGTAGCAGTTTGGAATGCACTTGGCAAAGGGAGCGGCGTAATTTCCTCATTATCTTCAGCTGGGATGTTCCCGTGACAATGCAGCGCCAGCATAAATAAATAGCCTATACAATTAATATTTTTAAGAGTTATATTACTTTTTATATACAGTATTACAAAGCATATTTTTATAAACATTTTAAAATAAAAAATGTTTATTTTTATTTGCAACAGTTAGGCTAAAAAAAAGAAAACGATGCAGATAAAACTGCGACATCTGCTGCAGTGTTGCCAAGTTCATACATGTCCGCAGGTTGAAGCGACCCCAATTGTGTGATATTTAGCGCCGGGAATGCGTATTTCAGCAGGAAACCCTGTCAAAAAGACATATATTTTACCCCCCATAAGAGATTTTTACCAAAAAAAAACCACTGAAATGAGACTGGGCTTGTTTTGGGCTAGTTTTGAGTAGCGATTGGGCGGGTTTTGTTGTGAATATCTGGCAACCCTGATCTGCTGACGGACACTGTGCTGCGTTGTCACCGGAACATCCCAGCTGAAGATAATGAGGAATTTACGCCGCTCCCTTTGCCAAGTGCATTCCAAACTGCTACATACGGTACACGTGTGTCCTGCTCACATAGGGATGATCAAATAGGGAATACTGATTCCATTTGGAACTCACCCCGTGAACCGTTCGGTACGAATACACGAACCGTTACACCCCTAATGAAAATATTTATTTCTCTCCACATTTGTAAAATCATTCAATTCATGCATGCATTTTCAAAGGTTTGTTTTTTATATCTGCTGAGGTTGGGCTGAAGTCTCGGTCCAGCCACTCTCAATGTCAATCCAAGGGTACTCAGTAGAATCGCATCTGATAAATTTGGTCCCCGTCTTCTTTGGCCACATCCTACTCCAGGTCTACCTCTTCCTACCCCCCTCTTCCCCTTCCCCTTCCCCTTTATTCCCCTCTCATCCACCCTTCCCCTCTCTTCCCCTCTCTACCCCCTTCCCCTCTCTTCCCCTCTCAACCCCTCTTCCTCCACGGGTTCCCCCTCTCATCCTCACTCTTCCTCTTCCTCGAGCAGGCAGTTTCCCTTGTTCATTTACTTAGCCAGGTGCCTCCATGTTCAGACATTTTTCTGGTCCTGCATGGTCAAGCTCTTTACATATATGTTTGGCAGCATTCACAGTCATGGACAGCACCTGTCAGGTAACTAAACATACTGTTTGATTGGTCATCTGAGATCCTCCTTCATTAGTCAAGTTCTAGTTTCACCTGACTGTCAATTGCTGTAATACATTTATCAAATGTTCCAAGGGATTCATATATGGTATTCATGGTATTATGTTCTTGACTAATTTTGACAATTGAACAGACTATTGTGCATGTGATGACTTATACAATGAAATGACGCTGATACATTTTGGAGCGAACGACCATTAGACTGAGAATCAAACAATCAGTTTAGATCAACAAGATCTATTCACTTGGAAATTGTGCTAAATGTAGGCTACCTGTACTTAATCATTTGCAAAGATGTACTGAGACATTGAGACATGTACTTAGACATTTGCAATTTGATGAAATGAATGAGAAATGCTATTCTGTTGTGAACAATTGCCAAGTGGTTTGGAGATTTGTCCATGTTGTTTTGAGAATGTAATTTCTGTTTCAAGAAATGAGCCAAACAAATGGAGAAAAACTGTAATGAAACAAAACCACATAATTGTACTAGAAATGTGTGCAATTAATGTGGGGAAAAATAAATACTCTGAACCCCAAGTGGATTTACACAAACTGAGAAAGTCAAAAAGTCTTAGGTTGTGCCCTGCTCTCCCCTAATTCTTTAAAGCAAAATGGCTTAAAATGTACTTTAAAGTTAAACTTTTAATTTGACATTATAAAGTGCGCCTTTAAAATGAAAAGTGCACTCCTTAAGTATGCTAAGTTTCCTTTTGATTCATAAATGTATTATCTGCAAATAAACTTTTATGATTTGAAGTAAACACAAGAGCACATTCAATATAATTAAGCAGACTTCTTTTTCACAAGCATTGTATTCTCAATTTACATATAGGCCTATTTATCTCGTTATCCACCAGTGTACACATTTATTATTTGATTTATTAATTGTTTGTTGATTGATCAGTTGATCTGTCAATTGAACTGATTGCACAAATGCAGGAATTTGTTGAGCTCGATTGTAGTGAGAACTTTGTAGTCATATGTTTTTTTTGTGTGTGTTTAAAAGATCCACCTCAGCTGGTCTTTGTGACACCTTTCAAAAATCGCACTAATGCTGAAGTGTATCAGTGTGAGGCAGATGCCAATCCAGCAGCTACACACTTCCGCTGGCACAGGTAGGAAATATAATACAAGTAGAGATGATGTGACTCAAATGTAATATTGTTAATTATCAACAACTCTAATATGTAAAAGGAGGGCTAAAAGATCGTAACTAGATCGCATTCTAGTGGGATTAAATAACCAAATTTGATCCAACTAAAATGCTTGGGGTAAAAAGGTAACAGGAAAGGTCCTGTATGTTGGCATAATACTTGAGTGTACTCAACTTTCTTCTACACTTTGAGATCACAAATCTACGTTTTGTATGAACACTGGAAGTGGATCTTAAGTTGTTTACCTGAAAAATAAAGTTTAAAATGGTTGCCTATATTCACAAAATGATTGTGAACTGCACCGAAAAATAATTTCTTGTGAAAGCTGATGAAAGTGTGAAATATTAAGGGATTAAAACATCGTACTAGAGCAAATATTCACAAATGATCATTATACCGGTGTCATTGGTGTGGTTGAGTCAAGGATCTATGCAAAACTAATAAAAATGCAGTATTATGCTGCCAGGCCAGTATTTGGAGATGTAACTATGTAAAGAAAAACTATGCACCCGTAGACCAAACATGTAATACGCATGCACAATTGCGCAAGACATCCCCGTTTTTACAAATATTTGTAGTTTACACAGAGACGACAAGGCTTGCACTTTAAAACCTGTTTTCAAAAGTTTGCATTTCAGATACCCAAATGCCATTGCTGTCGTGTAAATAAATGTAAATGTGCCCTTAAAGGTGCAGTGTGTAATATTTATGAGGATCTATTGACAGAAATGCAATATACAGTATTATACATACATAATCATATTTTTAGTGTTGGATAAAGACCTTACATAATGAATGAAAGTGATAAAAATGACCTGTCAGCAGGAAGAGCACCACATTCATTTACATGAATTTGCTTTGCAAATGAAGATCTTTGCAGATTTCTTCACAAACTGTCTCACAGAATGCACATACAGTCAAACCAAAATTTATTTAAACAACTAGATATAGTTGTTTACTAGTGGGTGCAGGACACTATAGTTCATTTATGTAAGTGAGGATAGCAAAATAAAGTAAACTGTGACATATTATACTCAAAAATTCTTCATACCAGTAAAATTGATTAAAAAAATTGGGACCAAAATTATTCAGACACTTTGACCTGAGCATGTTTTGCTTAAGTGTTTTTTTCTTTAATTGCTAATGTGACCTTTTACACCACAGACTGAACAAAACAAAAAGCATTTCTTGGAAATTGGTTGACTAAATTGGTATTATCTAATTGTGTACTTAAATGTAACAGCTGAAAGCTGATTGGTTGATTGTAATCCATTACATAGCTTTCTATTAAAGTTATCTGACATTATCAAGTTGAATTTGTTCTGACTCAGTTTCTTGTCATATTTTACTACCATTTTCTAAATTATAGCGAATAAACTGTGATGTGAGAAAATGTTGAAGGTGTCTGAATAGATTTTGGTTTGACTGTATTTTGACTATTGTGACATGATGTATGTATGTACAGACCAGCTTGACAAAGTTTTTTTTTTTTCTTAGGCCCTAGTAGTCTTTTGCCAGGTTTTGTAAATTACACGGCATTCAGATGACAGCATGCATTTTCATATACAGTCTAAACAACAGCAGACTGCACTAAACTGGTTTTATATTCTTTTTCGTGGAGCAGCACACACCAGACTATCCCTAATGATGCCATTAAAACAGAAGGAAATAAACTCTTCTTCTTGAAACTGACATCTGACCTCAATGGCCTGTATATCTGTGAAGCTTCGAACGAGTATGGTTCAGGAATCGGCTCGCTCTACTGGCAAAAAGGTGAATTCCTTTTGCTTACTTTACAAAAACAAAGTTTATCAAGAGATTGAGATGATGGTAATGTGGAATGTCTGACACTCTTATTTTTGAAAGTGCATGTTTTGATGAAAGAAGATACAGCAGTTTGTTTAGACTACAGTATTTATCATGCATTATCTCTTTTCTAGGGGAAAAGACAAAAGACAACCATTCTGAGCTTTGAGCCCTTCGTCCTGGATGTAATTTGGATGTAACTTCATCCTGGATGAAATGAAATATATTTACCACAATTATATCAGGTGTTATGTCCCAGTAAGTGCAGCCTGGGCCTGTGCTTTTTTCTTCTTTTTGGTCACCTGAGGCTCGTTCTCGGGGCTATAAGAACTGCAGCGCTAATGATTGCGAGAGAGAGAGAGAGGCTACAATGTGACTGCCATTGACTAAGCAGCTGACATTCTGTTGTTTTTCGTTACTTGTTATACCTATTTGTTTGCATAATACTGCATACATACGTCTACTAATACTGATTAGGCTACTGATTGTTTGAATACATCATGTTTACTGCGCTCATGTTAAGTTTCGCAGTTCGTTCGTATTTGGCTTCGGACAGGTAAGGCCTGGGAACCACTAGACGATTTTCACATCTTAACCAATTTTAAAACTGTGGAAGACCACAGACATAATGAGTTTCAACCGATTTTTAGCATTATAATCCTCTGAGCGCAAGAGTTAATTTGCAAAAAACGATAAACGGCATGTTTAAGAAAAAAATTTAATCTGACTGCCGGGTGTGATTCTTCACATACAGCACGTTCTGAGCCCTAAAAACATTTTGTCACAAAAGCCGGTATTGTCCACTGTCAAGGCATCGCAAGTTCACGTTTTACAGCAGAAACCGACAAGCACCCTTGTTGTTTGTGAACACAACCCGACAAATCCTTTTTAGAGAATCAGCGCACAGTATTACAGTCAGGTGACAAGGCTGCTGGTCACGTGCTAGCTGAGAGAAGTTTAGTCTAAAAGATTTTTGTCAAAGCTTACTAAAAATTATCGAGAATGGATCATTTCGACGAACTTGATGAACCTGTGATGATCTTCGGGGTGTAAAAGGAACATAACGTGTAATCATAACAACAAAGTTTGTCAGGCGTCTACGTTGTTAGCTGAGGAGATTACAAAGATTATCCGAGTGTTTTAATATGTTTTTTTTAGTGTAAAAAATGGCCACTATTGAAGTTATATTTATGTGGGCCCCACTTTATATTAGGTGGCCTTAAGTACTATGTATTTACATAATAAAATAAGTACAATGTGCTTACTGTGTTCAAATTGTATTGCAAAACACTGCTGATATTGAGGTGGGATACGGGTAGGGTTAGGGACAGGTGTGGTGGTATGGGTAAGTTTAAGGGTAGGGTTTGGTGTAAGGGGAGTGTCAACTGTGTAATTACAAATGTAACTACAGAAATTAATTACAGATGTAATTACATGCAGGTATTTTTTAAAATGTAAGTACAATGTAAAAACATGTATGTACACAATAAGTGCATTGTATCAAATGATTAATTAAAATGTTAGTACATAGTAGTTAAGGCCACCTAATATAAAGTGGGTCCTTCATGTGTATTAGTTTTCTTTGCTATATGCCAAAATCACATCATCCATCGCAGCATCTGTCCAGGCGAGACAATCAGCGCTCCAGGCCGAACGGGGCAGGTCAGTACTCCTGCCCACCAAGCAGAGTCAGATCGATCTGGAAAATGGGTGGATGCAAGCTGCAGCTATATCTTTGCTAAAGTTGTGCCTGCCAAGTAATTAGCAGTCTGTACAGTGGCAACAAAAAGTATGTGAACCACTTGTAGAATCTGTGAAAATGTGAATAATTTTAACTAAATAAAAGAGATCATACAAAATGCATGTTATTTTTTATTTAGTACTTTCCTGAATAAGATATTTTACATAAAAATGTTTACATATAGTCCACAAGACAAAAAAATAGCTTAATTTAATTAAATAACCCCGTTCAAAAGTTTATAAACCATTTATTCTCAATAATGTGTGTCGTTCCCTGGATGACCCACGGCTGTTTTTTTGTTTTTGTTTTGTGACGGTTGTTCATGAGTCCCTTGTTTGCCCTGAGCAGTTAAACTGCCCAATGTTCTTCAGAAAAATCCTCCAGGTCCTGCACATTCTTCCGTTTTCCAGCATCTTTTGCATATTTGAACCCTCTCCAGCAGGTACTGTATGATTTTGAGATCCATCTTTTCACACTGAGGACAATTGAGGGACTCAAAAACACTATTAAAAAAGGTTGAAACATTCACTGCTGCTCCAAGGAAACACAATGCATTAAGAGCCGGGGGGGTAAAAGCTGGTTACTGGATGGGGGAAGCCATTTTCTTTTCTCTGCATGACTGGTGAGATGAGCAGCAGCATAACTTTGTGTAAAAGTTAAAGAAAAACGTTACAGAGGATTAAAAGGGAAACATTTATGATCCATTTTCTTTGGATTTTGTGAGTGCACATTTTGAACAAATAACACATTTTGTCATAACTGTGACTAATTGTGTACTGATCTATTCAATTGGGAGTGAAAACATATTTTTGTGTTATAATGAAATGCTGCTACATGTGTTGGTAATGATGTAATGGTTAAATGATGTGTATATGAGTTCCTGGTGTTCATATTTTGTTGTGAATGATGCATGAGTAGTTTTATGTTGATTTAAGTAGCAAAACGTTATCTAAGATGTTGAATTACAATGGAAATTTAGTTGTAATGTATATTGTGAACTAAAAACGTCTCGGTTACGTATGTAACTTTAGTTGCCTCAGTAAGTGCTCACAGGCATGCAGGGAGTATGGCCGGGTGACGCAGCCCTATCCAGGGAACAAAGGTTACATATGTTACATAATGTTACATCTCGCACTGCGGGAACGACAATCCCCCACACCCCCATATGAGCCAGATGCCCGTCCGTCATTCTGTCTACGGAACAAGCACCCTAGCTCCAGGGGTGGCGTTGAGTTCAAGCTCGTAAAACCTCACAAAGGTGTGTGGTGAGGACCACCCCGCCACATCACAGACTTCTTGCAAGGATGCCCCTGAAAAACAAAGCTTTAGAAGCCGCCATACTCCTAGTAGAGTGGGCCCATACAGCCAAAGGCGAAGGCTGACCGGCCGCCTAATAAGCAAGTGTGATGGCCTCGACTACCCACTTGCTCATTCTCTGCTTGGATGCCGGGCCCCCTCTCGAGGGTGGCCCGAAACACACGAACAGCTGTTCAGTTTTCCTCCACAGGGCAGCTCTGTGGACATAAGCATTTAATGCCCGAACCGGGCAGAGCAGATTGAGTGTTTCCTGGTCTGACGTCAGAAAGGGAGGAGGACAAAAGGCCTGCAGTATCACAGGTTCTACAACATTAGTAGGGACCTTGGGAATATAACCCGGTCTGGGAAATAAGAAAGCCCAAACCAAGCCAGGCGCAAATTCCAAACACGAGGATGCCACAGATAAAGCTTGAATGTCTCAAATTCTTTTAAGAGACGAGACAGCGAGCAAAAATAATGCTTTTAAAGTGAGAAACTTCTCAGGGACCTCTTCATGTTTTTTTGTGTAAAAAAGGCCACTATTAAAGTTGTATTTATTTGATTATAGTTTTCTTTGCTATATGCCAATCATCTGTCCAGGCGAGACCATCAGCACTCCAGGCCGAACGTGCAGGTCAGTACTCCCGCCCACCAAGCAGAGTCAGATCGATCGGGAAAGTGGGTGGATGCAAGCTGTAGCTATATCTTTGCTAAAGTTGTGTGGATGCCTGCCAAGTAAGTAGCAGTCTGTACAGTGCTGGAACTGTGTGATATTCAGCGTGATGTTGCAAGATGGCAAGCCTTCCCAGTTAGATAAACATTGACTAATGTGAGATTTGAGTTTCAAACCAACACAACAGGAATTGGGTAGGAAAGTTCTGATTGCCTGCTAGGTTTTTCTCTCTAAACGGAACTGAGCTTTGTTTTGAGAGACTGCTCAGTTTTTTTTTTCTTTTTAACTGTGGAATCGACTCATTATTCTGCAATTCTAAGGATCTTTGGATTCCCTGAAGTTAATCTTTTGAACCAAATCTTTCAGACAAACTTTTTAACTGAACTTTTCTAACCAAACCTTTTTGAACTGATCCTTTCAACGAGTCTTCTGAACTGTTTATTTTGTTCTGAGTTTAATACGAACAATTTTTAAAAAGAAAAATGTGATTTAGTAAACTGTCCAATTTTACAAATGTGAAGTTTGTAAATGTTTATGGTGTATTGAGGGTGTTTTACTCTGGGAAATGTGCATAACCTAGATGTGCACCCGACCAATTAAACAAACAATCAGAAAGAGTTGTTAAATTATTGTCAATTTAATTAAAATTTCATACAATTCTGATTTGTTTCTGAACAAATATAGTGACATATTGTTTGGTTTTATCATTTTATTTATTTTTATTTAAAAAATCAACAATTATTCCAATAGATAATTTCGATACAAAGATTTACTTCATTACACCTTCATAGTCGAACCTACTGGCCTATGGTTAATATTAGCAACAAGTGCAATATTATTTGACACGTGTGCTACATATTGTTTTATATTTTGTTTATGAACAGTTTAGTTGCCTTGAGTGCGTAAAAGTTAATGTATGCAAGTGTAAAAAATGTGAACTAGCTTGTTTGTGTGTATAATTACATACTAGTTTCCTCACATATATGCTTCGAAGTGTTAAAGCACTCTTTAAAGGGCATATTGCAGGTAAAAAAAAATTCCAAATGAATATATAACATTGTATGAAAATACCATATGAAAAGGTAATGCAGGATTTAAAATGTTTTAAAAGGACATAAGAGCACAAATGTAGTAGATAAAGTGGCCTTTTCGTTGGCCGCTTGGAAAAAGCTCTTTTTTTTTTCAAAATCGCATCATATTACGTCACGAGAGGGAGTCGCTTGCTGAGCTCTGCGTTGGCTCAGTGCAGAATAGGTTGGTATTCAGTACTAGTCTGTGTATATTCTGCAGTTTTTTCTATTCCAATGTATCATTGTTATGGTAAATTATTGTGTCCAGCCTGTCAGGTCATCAAGTCCACAGATTTCCTTAAAAAAAAAAGTTAGGAATTCAGCATGGTGGGGTTTTGTGCAGGTGAAGAAACGAGACTTCACTTCTGCATCTGCCTCGAAACACGCGGTGGTGTGTATAGTGCTTTAGACCGGAGGATTATCATCCCAGCGATATGATGGAGTCAAACATTGTTATACTCATGTAAGGTCGGCTACTGGCTGCGTGGCGTGAGCGTGGCGTTTTCTATGTCTTTACACACCAGAAGTGTGTCTGACGCGGCGCTGCTGCTGCTAGGTGACATACAGAGAGGGCTATACATGTTAAACATAAATATATAGCCTACTTATACAGCAAAGACAACGTCGGCAGTATTGACGGCAAAATATAATATTTCGTTCTGTATTGACAGGTGCAATATTTAAAAAAATCGAGAATATTTTTTTTTCTTAATTACAATTATATCTGCATTTATGTCAAAACCTTGAGACTTTCAAACATCAAAATGTAATTTATTAATATGTACAAACAGCTTTTCCTATTCTATTTTGCATGCAAACGCTTTCAACACGCCTGTTGTGAAAAAAAATGCATCAGTTCTATTTCTAGCATGCGCTTTCGGCGCATCTCGAGCCGCGCGTCACACAGGCAGTGTGCGGCTTGCCTAAAGGATGATATTAAATGAATAAACATCCACATGCGATGCTTCTTTGCCGTCGTGTTTACATTGATGAATACAAAGTTTGTACATTAACACAAATTAATACAGTCTCACACTTTTTCAAAAAAAAGTTTGGAATTATGTGCTGGTAATGTAAATATTTTATTCATGCCATGTATGTACATTCAAGTTCACTTAAATACATACTCATAGCGTCATATACATCCTCACATTATCGGTGAATCGGCACGAAATAAACCCATAATACAGAATTAATGAATAAAGGATAAACACAATAACACTATGTCTGTGGTTCGGCCGCCAGCGGGAGATGTGACGGTCACGGATCCGTCAGAGATGCAGCTCGGAGAAAACGTGAACTGTACACCATGACGTGAGTCTTGTTTTTTAAACATTTGCCAATTACCAAATCAGTCGTGATGAGAAACCGCTAACGTTATATTACATAACGTTTAGTGTGGACGGATATTAATGAGTGTGACTTTTCCTGATGGTCAAAGCATGTTAGTTTCTGTTATTGGTAAGTATCAATACTAGATGACAGCTATTGCCTGATACATGATAATAAATAGTACATTATTATAATCTGAGCACAGTGTTCATATCGTTATAATATATATAAGCAAACACTGGTCTCTCACCGAGACACCTGCCACTGTTCTCCACTGTTTCTCCTCACACAACAACTCAATTTGTCTCCTCTGATCGTTGTTCTGTCTAATCCTGACCTGTCCCTAATTGTGTGTCATAACTGTATGGCTTTGGTCTGCCATATGAGTATTAATACACATTTATAATTGTGTCAGCGTCCGAACTGTCATTGCGATCCATTGTTTTCCTATCGCTGAAATTCACCGCACTTCCTCTCTATACGTCACGTCCGGTTTTGGCATTTTTAGATGCGGAAGTAAAATTTTCTCACAAAAACGACTCCAAAAGCCTTAATAGCGTATTTATAAGTATATTTTATTGAAAATCTAGCTCTGTAGGAACATTATTTTTCTATACATTGACTCACTGGAGTCTCTAACCTGCAATATGCTCTTTAAGTGCATGCACACTAATGTGCTAGACAGAGCGGCTTCATATCCATCAGCTCTGAAAGGTGTCGAATTTCAGCTGCTCTGTATCAGTAATTTCTAGCTGTGCACTTTCCAATATGATGGCACATTTGTTTTCCTTGTTTACTGTATTAATCATTGTATTTTAATATATTCATTGTGGAGATTACTGTTCTTATATTTCACGAGTTCACACTTATATATAATTTATAGAGTAAATTTAAATCCGTATTTGGCGTGCTGTCCGGGGGGAGCGCTTCGAGCTCGGAATTCAGCCCGAACCCAGAGTACCCAGAGAACCTAGTCCACCATTGCTACTGCGCAAAGAGTCTGATAGTCCTCACCAGTGGTCTGGCAATAAACCATTAGAAACTAGCATCCTCCAGCGTGAGAATTGGGATCTACGCCTTGCCCATGACAATCTAGACTCTACAGATGATGCAGCAAGAAAGGTAACAGGCTACAGACCAGTATTCACAAGAACTTTCTCGGTTGAAACGACAAATGCAGCAGCTATAGATCCAACTGGAGCAGTGACAGCGACCTATACCTGCGCCACTCAGTTTTCTGAGAACACAACAGAGTGATAAAAGCTTTACACCAGTTTCAGCATCACAATTCAGGACTTTTGAATCAGATCATCCTGAACACAGTTCTGAGGCTTTCCTAGCTCCAATAGCTGTACCCAGAGCAAAGCCGCACTCCCCCCACCACGTCACACTGAGAACATGCCAGGTGGGATGCTTCAATGGAGGAAAGAACCTATTACTCCAGAGTTGAGGTGCCTTACAGACCAAGTCTTTAATGTGATCATCATATGAGCCAGAGAACGCAGCCCCTCCACTCTTTAATTCTGCCTGACGCTCTCACCTGCCATGCAGAGCATCCAGCCCAGTTCCTTCTGAGCTAGAGCATATGTACCGTGGTCCCACCCCCACAATTCCAGAATTTATACATCCGAACCCTACAGAATTCTTGCGGCTCAAGATAGCCCTGCAGAACATTCTCCCAGCCACTGCCACAGAGAGATTTAAATTCCAAATACTCACTGACCACCTCAAACTGGAGGAGGTCCTGCTTATCGCTGATTTGTTTGTACAGTCATTCACAACAACCCTTCACAAAGACCATGGCAGCACTGGATCAGCAATACGGTCAGCATCATCAGCTCACATTGCAAGGTATAGCAGAGCTCAAACATAGCCAGTGGGGACAGCTTTCCGACTCTTTGCCCTCAGGGTTCGTTCACTCATTGGTATGCTAGAGCAACTAAGGAAGGAAGGGCACCTTCCGAGTTGCAGTGTGGCTCTCATGTCTCCAGGCTCCTAGGGAAGCTGCCACATTACCTCAACAACACCTGAGGTGGTTTCGACACTTTGCACATCCTCGTCCCCTTCTTGATCTGTCAGAGTGGCTAGAGTATGAAATTCAAGTGCAGGTGGACACATCAAGGTTGGTAGGAGCCAGTCATCGTGGATATCCAGCATGAATACAAGAAGTGATCAGAGACAGTAAGCCATACACTAAAAGTGCCACCATCCTGCTTGGCACAGAGAAAGCACCTCCAATGACAAAGATGAAACTTACAGCATCAAACCTACTCCATACTGCCCTTACTGTGAACACTAAACACTCTCTCAACAATTGCAACAACTTTAAGCAGCTTACCGTTGACCAGAAACGAAACTGGATAAAATACTTCAACAGATGCAATCTGAAAATGCGCTGCAAACAATGTAATGACGGCCACCTACTGGTCCTTCATAGCATCAATCTCAAGAGTGCAGACATCTCAAATACTACCCCACATGAAGGTACTTCAGCTAACGCCTGCCTCCTTAACAATATGAACGAGATACTTCTCATTCGTAAGCCTCCAGCCAGCCGAAAGGTTCTTCTGAAGATCGCCATGGTCATTCTCCGAAACGGGGCACACAAGATGAAAGCTTGTGAGAGGACCATCCTTTTGCACAATGCTACCCAACAGTTGGGTCTAAAAGGTCAGCCAGAAGATCTTCCCCTTTCACACAATCAGGCAGGAATTACAAATGCTCACTGGTGCTGCAATGTCATTTCACATCTCCGTGCATTCACGGCCCAGCAGCTGAGTCTTGCTGAACATACACACCCGGTTAAGACTTTGAGGGAGAAATACCACCACCTCAGAGGGCTTCCTTTGAGCCATGTAGAGGTGGTTCGCCCTGTTCTGCTCATCGGATCAGACTACCCCCCACCTCATTACAGCAGTGGAACCAATCCGCCTAGGCCCCCTAGGGGGACCAGCATCCATCAAGATTAATCTTGGCTGGACTTTGCAGGGCCTTGTACAACATCTGCAACATAAGGTCACTGAACAACAGTGTCTTTCCACCTCAATGGTACCTCCAGAAACTGATCTTCTCAAATGGAGAAGACTCTGGCAGATAGACATACTTCCCTGGCAAAGTGAAAAGATAAGCACAAGATCCAGACAAGACCAGGAAGCAGTGGAAATTCTGGAGAGCAGGACAGTGAGAGTAGAGGTGGATGGCGTTAAGTGCTATGAAACCCCACTTTTGTGCATTAAGAACATGCCAGACCTCAAGGCCCCAAAAATGTTGTTCTCCCTCATCTGCGAGCCATGGAGAGAAGGCTGGCCAAAGATCCAGAGCAAGCAGCTGCTTACACTGCAGAGATTCAGAAACTAGAGCGGTCAGGTTATGCAGTCAAGGTGGAACCAAGTGCTGAAACATGCTCAACCAACATCTGGTCCAACACAACGGGAAGAACGAATTCGATGTAGCGAATTCGATGTAGCGAATTAGCTCTGAGGGGAAATATTATTAATTAATAATAATAATAAATTATTCATTATGATTAATTATGAATATTTGAATCAGTTAAATAGATTAACTTGATGTAGCTACATTAACATTACAATCATTCAATCAGTTCGTCCTAAGGACGTTCAGTATTGATTATTCATTTAATTCTTAGAAAAGGATATTTTTCATGGCCACAGAAAAATAATAATTTTTTTGAATTTACCTAAGCGCTTAGAGCGCATAGCAAGATCGATCATTTAAGGGACAATAAGTTTTCAGGCACGAAGTTTTCAGGCACGAAGTCAGGACCAACATTGTGCACAAACTTTAATAACTAAATCACGGAAACAAGACTACAACTAACAGAAGACACATGACATAGACAATTCATACATGACAAGAGGTACGTTAAAGTGGTCAGAGGGAAAAGGGTCAGAACAGATTGATGAAGTTATGCAGAAAGTCTAGAACCTTTTGGAAGAACCACCATTAATAAACTTCTTTGTCTGAACAAAGAGTTTACAATTTTACTAACTACACAGCGATTTCTGTTTTTGCATTTAGCCTGAGCTGTAGAAGACCGTCTGAGGTGAAATCGCTGGAGAAAGTTTGTTGGTTTCGTCCGATGGCATTGAAGTGGCAGTCAAGTTCTTCTGCATCGATTGAAGAAGAAATAGCTTCGACTCATGGTTGCTTTGACTCCGTGGAGGAAGTTGCACATGGCATGCAGAGTTTGGGCCTTCTGGTCCGGTGTGTGCTGGGCGGGAGCCCACAGACACAGTGTGTCGTGTCCGCAAAGCAGGAGAAGAGAGAGAGAGAGAGGAGCAGCGGAGCTACGCTTCAGCCCTGAAAGGCCCAAACGACGCCCACAGCACCAACCTCAAAGAGATCAAGGACATGCTCCACTTAATCTGCACACGGCTGATGGACTAGTTGTGAGTAAGACACCAGATTCAACTAAAACTAACTGGTTCAATTTGGATTGGTTCTTTCTAGAAGAATGTTAAAATTGTTTAACGACTGCATGAAACCACTGACAATCACACTGTGGAACATCCAGGGCATTAACTCATCAAGCTTAGGATGTAAAGTCAAAACCCTGGATTTTAAGAAAAGTGTATTAGACATAGATATCATAATATTACAGGAAACATGGCGCAGAACTGATGAGGTCAATCTTTGTCCCCCAGGCTATCGTGAAATATCCATATCGTCCCAAAAACATGAAAAGATTACAAGTGGGAGAGATTCAGGGGGCATAATAATTTGGCACAAGCTTGAAAATGATAATTATATCCAACTAATCAAAAAAGAAGAATCTCACATCTGGCTAAAAATCAATAATCAGCTCAGTCAAACTACAAAAGATATATTCTTATGTGCTCTTTACATCCCTCCCTCTGAATCTCCTTACTATGATGAAAACATCTTTGAGACCCTCCACAGTCAAATCAACCACTTCAAGGCCCAGGGAAGTGTGTTGATCTGTGGGGATCTCAACGCCAGGACGGGATCCCTACCCGACTACACCACTGACAACGGGAATAATTATATATTTGGACAGAGCTATCAACAAAACAGCGTCAGTTTCTCTAGGAATAACTCTGATTCCCAGGTAAATAAGAACGGGAGAGTTCTGCTTGAGCTGTGTTGAAGCCTCGGTCTGTACCTCGTCAATGGCAGGGTGAGAGGGGATTCTCTGGGGAGATACACCTACAGTTCATTTCATGGTTGCTCAACAGTCGACTACATGATCACAGATTTAGATCTATTCTCTTTCAGAGCATTCACGGTCAAACCACTAACACCCCTGTCAGATCACAGCCAAATTACTGTGTATCTAAAAAGGACAGAAAATACAAACATACATCCACAACCCAGTAAACTGTACAACATTACAAATAACTACAGATGGGCACAAAACAGCACAGAAAAATACCTGACCGCACTCGACCACCCCCAAGTGTGCTCACTTATGGATAACTTTATAGAAAATACTTATCCTCATAATGAAGATGGCGTAAATCTGGCTGTAGAAAACATAAATTACATATTTGATTATTTGGCAACAATATCTAATCTTAAAAGCTCTAAGAAAACTCATAAGCAAAAACAAGAGAACGAAAAATGGTTTGATTCGGATTGTAAACGAATAAAGAAAAATTTAAGACAGCTGGCAAACCAAAAACACAGACAACCAGACGATTCAGATTTACGCCTTCATTATTGTGAGGAGCTTAAAAAATATAAAAACACACTCAGAAAGAAGAAAGAACAGTACGTCCAGAATCAGCTCAAAACTATTGAAGAATCTGTCCATTCAAACAGTTTCTGGGACAACTGGAATCTCCTGAATAAAAAGAATCATGAACAAATAACTATACAAGACGGAGACACCTGGAAAAAACACTTCGAACAACTGTATAGCAAATTAAACATGAATATAGAACAAACACAGATATCTGAAAAATTAAACCATATAGAAACCATAATTGGCAAATACCAAAATCCTCTAGGTTCCCCAATCACAGAAAAAAGAGCCTACGGATAAAATACAGGCCCTGCCTACAAAAAAGGCAAGTGGACTGGACGGCATCCTAAATGAAATGCTTAAAAACACAAACCCCAAATTCAGATTGGCCATAATGAAACTGTTCCACTTGGTTCTGAGTGTTGGTTATTTCCCTGACCCCTGGAATAGAGGACTCATAACGCCCATATTCAAGAGTGGAGACAAATCAGACCCGAACAATTACAGAGGCATCTGTGTGAGCAGTAACCTGGGGAAGATGTTCTGTAGCATCATCAACACGAGATTCGTTCACTTCCTCACAAAGCACAATGTCCTCAGCAAAAGTCAGATTGGATTCTTACCAAATTATAGAACATCAGACCACATCTTCACCCTGCATACCCTGATCGACCAACACATCAACCAAAACAAAACCAAAATTTTTGCTTGCTTTGTAGATTTCCAGAAGGCCTTTGATTCAATTTGGCATGAAGATCTTCTGTCTAAACTTCTAGAATCAGGTATTGGGGGCAAAACATACAACATCATTAAAACAATGTACTCAAACAATCAATGCTCAATTAAAATTGGAAATAAACAAACAGCGTTCTTCACTCAAGGGCGGGGTGTGAGACAGGGCTGCCCACTATCACCGACCCTCTTCAATATTTATATCAATGAATTAGCGAATCTCCTAGACCAATCAGCAGCTCCTGGCCTCACACTACATGACTCCTCTATAAAGTTCCTCCTGTATGCGGATGATCTGGTGCTGCTGTCTCCAACAGAAGAGGGTCTACAGCAGAACCTGGACGTCCTGCATCAGTTCTGTCAGACCTGGGCCCTGACCATTAACACAACTAAAACTAAAGTACTAACGTTCCAAAAAAGACCCAGATGTCAGGGAAAGAGGCACAATTTCACCCTCGGTATGACCAAAGTAGATCATGCCACCGACTACACATACCTCGGGTTGAAATTCAGTGCAAACGGAAACTTCAACTTGGCCGTGAATGAACTGAAAGAGAAAGCAAGAAGGGCTTTCTATGCCATCAAAAAATCAATTCAATTTGAAATTCCAATCAGAATCTGGCTCAAAATATCCCAATCAGTGATAGAACCTATTGCTCTATATGGCAGTGAAGTTTGGGGTCCTCTCTTAAATCATGAATTCGACAAATGGGACAAAAACCCAATAGAAACCCTGCATGCGGAGTTCTGTAAGAGCATCCTGAGAGTACAGAGGAACACGCCGAACAACGCATGCAGGGCAGAATTAGGCCAATACCCTCTTCTAATACACATTGAGAAACGAGCCATCAAATTTTGGAAAGATCTAAAAATGAGTGACCCCAACTCTTATAATTTTAAAGCCCTTAAAAACCATGAAGTGAACTCTGATAAGAGTCCCCTGATTCAGCTGATCCTGAGGCTGCAAAAACACACTAACATCACCCAGCCTCAGGACACACTCACACACACAATCCGGCCCAACCAAATTATTAAAGCACAAAGAGAAAATTACCTGACCCATTGGAATGAAACAACACAAAAACAAAGTAAACTGGAATGTTATTTGGCCCTAAACAGAAGCTACACAACAGCCGAATACCTGAGCGCAGTGAAAAACTGTGAGTTCAGAAGAAGAATGACGAGGTACAGACTGCGCAATCACACACTGACCGTAGAGAGAGGCAGATACAGACAGAACTGGCTGCCCAGAGAGAGCCGCATCTGCCCTTACTGCACCACTGGAGAAGTGGAGACAGAGACACACTTCCTCACCAGCTGCCCAAACTATCAACTAATCAGAAAAACATTTTATCCCAAATTCCAAATACTTTGTCCTGACTTTATAAAACTCGACAATAAAACAAAACTTCAATATTAGGTGAAAAAAGAGAATGTATCCCACTAGCAGCAAGATACACTAATGCCTGCCACAAAAAGAGGGAGGAGTCGACCAATCATTGATGCGCTCACACACACACACACACACACACACACACCGAATTCTAAATTGTTCCTAGAATTCTAAATATTTATGGATTGTTCAACTTATTGCTATTATTATTATTATTATTATTATTATTATTATTATTATTATTATTTTAGCTTGACCTAGAATGAAATTCAACAAATGGCAAACAGTTCTGGGTTTTTTGACATAACGAAAGCCAAAAATAAAAATCTTATCTGAAAATGCCTCATTGAAACAAAGAAAAAGTCTTTTCAACGCATTAAACAATTCCACCAATCTTGGACAATACATAAAAGCATGAAACACAGTTTCTCTTTCAAAACAAAATGGACAATTTTGACTCGTCTCTCGATTTAAAACAAAAATAAACGCATTCACAGCTATGATTCCATGTATAATTCGCCATTGCAGGTCCCCAATCCTTTTAGCTAACGGTGGCTTGTACAGTGCTCTCCACTCTGGTTTTACCTCATTACCCAACCCAAGTACAGTGCGCCAAGGAGTGTCAACCTTCTGTTTTAAACCTCTCTGATGAAAAATTTTAACACAAACATTGTAAAACACTCTACCACAATTCCCATACAAAGACAGAGGTTCAATGTCATCTAAGAAAAGACCAGTATTATCACCAAACTCTGGAGTTAACATAAGATTAGGAAAAGGGTCACTTTCATTTGCCATAATTCTCCTCTCAAAGTATCCCTTTAACAACATCTTCTCCTCTGCTGTAAGTGAATTACAACATCTCTGCAACAACTGAGAGACAACACATTTTGACCTAATATTTAAAACACTTGCTACATTTTCGCAGTTTTGAAAATCAACGCCAGCTACATCTAATAGTTGCCGTACTACATCTAATAGTACGCGCAACGCGCCACTGACTTTAGACTAGGTTTTTTCGGGCCCTATCTTGCACCCAGCGCAATTGACTTTGTACACCGACGCATGTGTCATTCCTATTTTGCACCCGCGCAAAGCGCGATTTTCCCTCCACAGAATCACGTCGCTAAACTAGTGAATGAACTTGCGCTACCTGGGCGGTTCAGCGCAAAAAAGGAGGCGTGTTCCGGCGCAAACAATCCCTGGTGCTATTTTGCTGTTCCATTAAACAATTGCGCCACTGACCAGAAAAAACCTAGTCTAAAGTCAGTGGCGCGTTGCGCGTTGTTCATTATGCTATTTTAAGGGCGCATGCTTGACCATAATGTATAGCGTGCACAACGCGCATACACTTTGCTCATGTAACCTACACAGATGCAACAGTTATTTTTGCAAATCATAAATTGTTACACTAAAAAAATATTAACACATGAGATGACGGAAATCATTGTGGTGTGCCACGAAGATGTGAAAAAATAGGCATAAATCTAGCTTACAAATGATTCAGGCTAATTGTAATAATTAAGGATAAGACCTGTTTGCCCAATAGTGGCAAGACATATATGTATATAAGGACATCTGACAAATTGGTTTGTCCGTCAAGAACCAGGAAAAAAAATCGACTGAAAAACTGAAAAAACTGAAAGACTGAAAAAAAAAGACTGTGAAATCACCTTTACCATAATGTACAACATTACAACTTCACTTCTCTGTCTTTCACTGCTCTTACAAGCACATCAGTCTCCTCGGCTGTGAACCGCTCCTGGCGTGCGCCTGGTAAATACGCCATAATAATAGCAATCCATAATGGAACTTGCGCACCTGCTTTTAAAGGGAATGTTGGATGACGCTCGGATTGGTTTATTCACGTTACGCCCAAACCACACCTATGAATAATGAAGCTACTTCAGACCAACCCATTTTAGATTTGCGCCGGGCGCAAGAGCCATTTATCTCGCCGGGAAAATAGCAACAGCGCCGAGACCCGCCCACAAAGTTACTTGCGCTTCGCGCGTTGACACTTGCGTTTCAGATCGTTAAAATAGGGCCCTTCTGGTCAGTGGCGCAATTGTTTAATGGAACAGCAAAATAGCACCAGGGATTGTTAGCGCCGGAACACGCCTCCTTTTTTGCGCTGAACCGCCCAGGCAGCGCAAGTTCATTCACTAGTTTAGCGACGTGCTTCTGTGGAGGGAAAAACGCGCTTTGCGCGGGTGCAAAATAGGAATGACACATGCGTCGGTGTACAAAGTCAATTGCGCTGGGTGCAAGATAGGGCCCTCCGTCTGTCATCTCGCGGCCGCGCGCGTGTGGTCACGTGGTTCCCGGAGCGCTCAATACCTCTAGCGCTGTGTCAGTATATTTGAATGGCTTAAGCCGCGTAAGTTACACAACAGCTTCACTTTACAGGTGTTTGCAGCAATTTTTGGTAAACAGTACAGCATAGTGTGCGTCAGCCACATTTACAGTATCATTTTATTATGGAGAGTGGTAGAGATCAACATTGTTAACATTAATATTAATGTTTTTCTTGTATTTAGCCCTCAGGTATTCCTTACTGATTAAGTCACACTTGTACTCATTGATGGTCAAATGTGACCATACACCTTAACTATTTCAAAAATAAATAGCCTATATTAATTCAATAATATTTATTGAATATTTTGAGGAGATCTTTTGGTACTAAATACTATTTGTGCAATACTTATGGTCCATTAATGATCACTTAAAATATTTTTCTTCTAATATTTTTATTATTTATATTACAATTAGTGTATTAATTAAGGTTAAAATAGAGAATTCCACTGCAAAGAGGCAAATTAGAGTCATTTTGTGGCTGGAAAAATAAAAAAATTCACTTGTAATGCCATTACCCACTGGGTGCCTGTATGGCTCTTTAATACATACACAGATCATAACTGCTTACTTATTTGTGAAATTTTGAAATGTTAATAATAGTGAATAGTAAAGAATGCAAGCAAATATAATATAACCCCACAAAAGTGTAAAAAACATATTTTCCCTTATACTATGTACAGTAGGCTATAGGCTATACATATGAATTCATACTGAATCAAGATCGAACTCGATATTTGTGCCCATCGTCTCATAAGCTAATGCTGATCTACGCTGTAAATCAACCAGTTAGCTATGGTGTTGTGGCACAAACATTATGCAGGTTATATGTACTTTATGTAACTTATTTTGACACAAAATATATTGAGTTTTCCTGACTAAAGCTAGACTAAAATGACTAGACTTTTGGTCGACTAAAACTTGACTAAGATACCTTGAGTTGTCTTTTGACTAAAACTAGACTAAAATGATGAGACTTTTAGTCGACTAAAACTTGACTAACAAAAAAAGATATGTGAATGACTAAATATGACTAAAACTAACAAGGACATTTGGCACAAGACTAAGACTAAGACTAAATTAAAAATAGGTGACAAAATTAACACTAATTCAGTCTCTTGGGATCCATGAAAAACAGAGGTTTGTCCATATCCAATTCTCCAACAGTTCTTAGAATCGCAATAGCCACAGGTTTCCATCTCAAGTCTTTTTGGTCAGTCAGTAATTTTTGAAGAAATTGCATGCGAAAAGCTGCCGTTCTACTTTGTACATGAACTAGGCCTTGTCCTCCTTCTTCTCTTGGCAGATAAAGAACACCTTGAGGAACCCAATGCATTTTATCCCAAAAAAAATCCAATAACAAAGATTGAACTTTTGCAAGCAAATGTAAAGGAGGGTCAACACATGCTAATCTATGCCATAAAAAAGAGGCCACCAAATTATTGATCACTAGTGTGCGCCCTCTGTATGACATTTGGGGTTTAAGCCACCTCCATTTATCCAAACGCCCTTTCACTTTGTCAACAATCGCCTCCCAGCATTTAAGCCGCTGTCGGGAGTGAGAGAGAGAGAGAGATCTGGACTGGGACTGCCTGCCGGAGAGAGAGTGTAAAGCTTCTTGGAGAAACTGAAACTGAGTGCATTTTATCTGAGTATTTTGATTGTTCTGAACGCCCTCGTGCGTGCTTTATGTTTATAACGATTCTGAGTAATAAATTGAGTGCAGTCCCAGTCAAGCCGACCCCGTCTTCTTCCTTCCCACACCCCCACAGCCGAACCTACATTACACTGACAAAGAACATCCTTGTCTCACCCCTCTTAGCACCTTAAAGGGAGAGCATAAGCCACCGTTAATTTTGAGCATACTTTCAATGTCCTTATACAGTACTTTTATTTTATCTATAAAAATAGAGCTAAAACCAAATGCATTCAGAGTTTTCCAAAGATAGGAATGCTCCACCCTATCAAAAGCTTTCTCCTGGTCAATAGAGATAAAAGCTGTATTTAGACCAAAGACCTTGGATGCATCTAAAATGTCTCTAATCAACGATATATTATCAAACATTTACCTGCCAGGAACAAAATAGGACTGGTCAGGATGGATAACTTCTTCCATGACCTTACCCAACCGGGTGGCCAGTACTTTAGAGAGCAGCTTGTACTCTGAGGCAAGTAACGACACTGGACGCCATGACCTTATGTCACTTAGATCTCCCTTTTTGGGCAGAAGGGTAAGGACAGCTCTACGGCAGCTCACTGGCAACAGCCCTCCGGCTAAACTGTCATTAAGCACCTCAAGCAAATCCTCCTTCAAATCGGTCCAAAATGACTTATAAAAGTCCTTTGGGAGTCCGTCCAATCCAGGCGCTTTCCCAGTCTCCATGCTTTGGAGCGCCTCTTGCACTTCTTCCAGGGTTATCACCCCACAGAGCATCTCATTAGAAAGATCTGATACTTGAGGAAGCCCCTCAAAAAAACTCTGTTCAGCAACCATGTCCTCTCTATACTCACTAGTATAGAGTGTAGCATAAAAACTGAAAGCCCTCTTACGAATGTCATCGGGATCTGACAGTAAAGCACCAGTTTCAGATTTTAAATTATGAATCATACGTTTTTGTCCATTCTTTTTCTCAAGATTAAAAAAATACTTAGAGGGCGCATCCATCTCATTCACACTTTGGTAACGTGATCGGACCAAAGCCCCTTGTGTTTTTAACCCTAGCAGGTCAGACAATTTAGTTTTCTGTTTAAAAAGCTTATCCAATAGGTCTTGGTTATTAGAAAACTGTGCCAAATTCTGAAAATGTAAAATGTCATTTTCCAAAATGTTCATATCCTGGACTGTATCTTTAGTGACATTGTAAGTGTATTGCTGGCATAGTTGTTTTATCTGTATCTTGCCATACTCCCACCAACTTTGTAATGATTCAAAAGTATTCTTCTCAGCTCTAAAAGAACCCCAAAACACATTTTTAAAATGATTATCACTCAGCAAAGAAGTGTTAAAGTGCCAGTAAGCACTTTTAGACCTAATAGAATTAATAAAGATGGAACATGATACTAAACTATGGTCTGAAAAACTAACTGGAACAATACAGCAATTCCTAAAAATGCTTAAGTGGTGTTTAAAAGCATACAGTCGGTCCAGCCTTGCAAGAGATACAGAGTTAGCATATACGTGAGTCCATGTATACTGTGACACATTTCTATGCAAATTTCTCCACACATCACATAAATCCTGCATTTCAATAAGTTGTACCAATTTTCTGTGTGAAGGCATGTGAGGTTCAAGATGATTCCGGTCTATGTCTTTCTCTGTACAATTAAAATCACCACCCAAAAACAAATATTCTTCACTGCAGCACTTCTCCAAAGTTGTACCAAGTGCGTCCAAAAAACACATTCTATCTAATGTTGATGTTGGAGCATATACACAGATGAAAATAAAAACAGAATTCTCAAAAAGTGCTCTCACTTTTAAAATTCTACCTTTCAAAACCTCTTCCACTGTATAAGAATGTGGGATAAAACTATGGGAGAACAAAATGGCCACACCCCCACTAAGGGTGGTATTATGACTTAATATAGCAAGCCCATTCCACTCTTTTTCCCACTCAATTGCATTAAATGCATCACTATGTGTTTCTTGTGCAAGCAAGACATCTATCTTTCTCTGCTTTACCAATTCAAAAAGTCCTGCCCTCTTTTGACTCCCCCTTGCTCCATTTAAATTAAGAGTAGCTATATTAAATGTATTCATGAGAAGAGAAAAGAAAAGGCATGTTACAAAAAAGGAAAAGCGCTCAATACAACGCATTCGTCTAGGCCATATCATCATTATTCGTCAGTGTAGGATTGACCTTTGTCAGGAACTTTTTAAGTCGGTACACTTCTTTCTGAGTAAATTTATGTTCACTCATAAAGCACCTCGTGACTTTAGTAAAATTCTCAAGATCGGGAAAATAATCGACAACTTGAACATTCTTCATGTTTTTGGTGATCTTGAGAAATAATTTAATTTCACTCACACCATAACCTATAGACCACTGAATCGGCACAAAAAGCGGCGCACTTCCTTGTGAGCAAATGGAAGCACCCGAATCTGAGCAGTCACTCTCATATGCAGGCTCATCCATATCAGTCGCTACAGGCTCATTTCCTGATTTTTTTGCAGACTTTATCTCAAGGCTCATTTTTCTTTTGATGGGTTTCTTAAACTCAACAAGGCTTGCGCCATGATCTACTTGCATATTGGCCTCCTCACTTTCAAAACAAGTTGTTCCTTTGCTTTCATGGGGTTCTTTGTCAATATTACCCTGACCTTCTGCCTCATCATGATTTTGCTCTCCTTCCACTGCTGTGGGAGCCGGTCCAACTGAACCCGCTCCCACAGCAGTGGAGGCTTGTGCTTCTGTTTTAGAGCCTTCAGTGCGATTTTGAAAAAAAGCTTCGCTGCTTAAATTTTCAAATGATTCGGTAAAGATATCACTAGAAACAGTTGGCATTTCGCTCTGGGCCTGTGCACCATCATGTTTCTCTCTTACCTCTGCGGACGGAGTCGGTCCAGCCGGACCTTCTCCCGCAGCAGTGGTGGTTTGCACTTCCTCATTAGGTTTATCGGCGTGACTGTAGCGATTTGTAAGCCTACTCTCATTAGGTTTACTTGTTCCCTTTATGGGACAAGTTCGAACAGTGTATCCTGTTTTTCCAAAACCAAAACAACGCATTGAATCAGTTGACACAAAAACAGTATAATCAAAATCCTCAACTTTAAAATTAAGCGAAAGATTTAGATCCATACTGTGATTGTTTAAGATCACGTAAACATAACACCTGAAAGACACAACATGTTTTACCAGCTCTGATTTGGTCCCAATCAGCATTTTTTTAATTGGTGATATCAACTTCCCATATCGACCCAATTCTCTTTTCAACATTTCGTCAGTAATAAAAGGTGGAACATTTGATATTGTCACCTTTCTAGCAGGCGTAGAGAGAGGAAGGACGGGAGTAAACAAGCCGTTTACATCCAAACCCTTCTCTACTACCTCATTTGCCTTAGCTACAGAGCTCAGAAATAAAACAATAGCATTGTTCATTCTTGAAGCTGCAACCACATTATCGTGTCCAACAATGTTGCCTACCGCAATACTACACTCGTCTACGCTTAAAGAAGATAACACTTTAATTGCGTGACGACGCGTGAGTGTATCAAACATTTTGAAACCTGGAGCCGCCATGCCTCCCAGTTCAAAACACTGGTCACTGGCGACCCACGAAAAACAGAAACACAAGAAAAGGAGGCTCTATTCTTACCAACAATTAATTGATACACAAAAAAGATAGAAATAAAGTTAGAAAATAGAAAACGCACTTTCAAGCCACAGCGGGCACAACTCACGCTCACGCTCCTCCCACTCACTCCCCGCATGCACTCCGACAGAGAGAGAGAAAGAGAGAGAGAGAGAGAGAGAGAGAGAGAGAGAGAGAGAGAGAGAGAGAGAGAGAGAGAGAGAGAGAGAGAGAGAGAGAGAGAGAGAGAGAGAGAGAGAGAAAAGAGTGCATCGCTCCTTAAGAAGTCTACAGGAGGTCACCACCTCCTGAAGTAGACTTGACCAATGAGATTGTTGGGATTTCCAAGCGGGAAGTTCCTTTGGAGATTTATGGCCCTTTGTTTCAAACATGAAATCAAAAGGGTCTGTGCCCATTTATACTCTAATTAATGCAACAAACACATATTGCCTCCTACGAGAACGTGACATACATGAAAGTGTAAGTCATGAAGCAAGCATTCATTTGATAGGAGACACAACATATATGAGGTTACCTGAAATAGAAAGTTGTTCATAAGACATTCATAAGTGACGTACAATGCAACGGAGCCTTTACAAAACAGTTATGTGTGTACATACAAGGTCCTAGGGTGCTTGTTCAGTTATAGATGGTTTGTCTATAACTTGAGACAAAAGCGTGTGTTTGTGTCTTTCCCCTGTGGACTTTCCATGTGGCCACATTCCTTTGGGGTTGTAAAGCGTCTTATCAGTTTTGTTTCCAGGGTAACCGAGGATCCTTTTCTGTTGTGTTGGGGGAAGGTCTGTTACTAAGCACAAAGTATTTAAAACAAATTTGTTAAATGTAACAGGCAATTATGTGTCTGATTTTGCTCAGTCACTACTCAGTTTCAATATCAGAGTCAAAACCTTAACAAGCTCTTGCTCCCAGGGCCTGTGTTAGGCCCCTCTCTTCTTGCAGTGTTGCTCAGATTCAGACAGCATTCCATTGCTATCAGCAGTGATATCGGGGGAATGTTCCACCTGATCAGATTACTTCCAGAAGACAGGCCACTTCTAAGATTCACAGGATCTACCTAACGTTTAATGAATCGCAGGTTCTCCCCTTCGGCACCACATGCAGCCCCTGCTGTGCAATCTTTGCATTACAAAAACATATCCAGGATCATTGCTGGGGAACCTGGGGAAGACGTTCGCCATTCTGTCCTGAAGTCTTTCTGTGTGGACAACTGTCTGCAGAGTTTTTCCTCAGTGGAAGAAGCCAAGAGTCTTGTTGACAAAATCAGGATCTTATTGGCAGAAGGAGGTTTCGACCTGAGACAGTGGTCCAGCAACCAGCTCCATTTACCTCCTGAGACCAGATCAGATGACACCGAACTTTGGATTTCACAAGGGCAGAGCAACACCCAAGAATCTACACAGGGGCTTCTCTGGAATCATCAAACGGACACGCTGTCCTATATGTATCGTCCCATAGCAACCACTGAGACTACCATGCATAACATTAACAAAATTTTCGCAAGTCAGTATGACCCACGTGGCTATCTCCTTCCCTTCACTACCAGAGCCAAGCTCATAGTGCAGTACCTTTGGGATAAGAAAAGAGACTTACCTGCAGATCTTCTACAGAACTTTACAGAGTGGGTGGATGAGCTGCTTGCCCTACAACACATTGTCCTACAAAGGTGTTGCACCAACCCAATCAGAGACACAGACATACACATTTTCTGCGATGCCTCGGGGCATGCTTACGGTTCAGTCACTTACCTCCACACAGAGGATCAAAATGGGGAGGTAGAGGTGTACCACGCTGAAGAGGAAAGAAAGCAGACCTATCCGAATTAGTAAGTATTACAGATTTGGGTGAAGAATAAAGCATTTTTATCAATAGTTTAAAATTCTCACCAAAGCCAAACCGATCCAGGACAGAAAATGTAAAACTCCATTCAATACGGCCAAAGGACTTTTTTTTAGCATCTAAAGAAAGAACAGCTGCCTTGGAACTCTTACTCTGATTACTATACAAAATATATAGCAGGTGATGTGAATAAAAAATAAAAAAAAATTCAGGGAAAACGCCAGTTTGATCTGTGTGATTTAACAAAGCCACGTGTTTATTCAAACACTGGGCCAAAATCTTGGCAATCACTTTTTGATCGCAATTGAGAAGACTTATTGGCCTGTAATATATTATATGTAGTTATATTCACTTTTTCACTTTATAATAGCGTTTAGGTCACTCTGAGCTTATAGATGAACAAAACATTTGTTCTAAAGATGGAAGTATAGAATGTATCTCAGACACTTCTCCCTCCTTAACGAAGATTCCTTTGCAATAATATGACCTCTTAACACTACTTAACAGGTTTCCCAAAGACAAGAGTCTGAAACATCACCTTTGCCATGGGTCTCCAAATTGGCTTAACACTCAGACATAAAACTTTTTATCCAATAATAATTGAGTCACTCAAGTTAAAGCACTCTTTAAGTGCATGCACACTAATGTGCTAGACAGAGTGGCTTCATCTCCATCTGCTCTGAAAGGTGTCAAATTTCAGCTGCTCTGTATTAGTAATTTCTAGCTGTGCACTTTCCAATATAATGGCACATTTTTTTTCCAAGTTTACTCTATTAATCACTGTATTTTAATATATTCGTTGTGGAGATTACTGTTCTTATATTTATTGTGACTACTGTTATTTGTTATTGCTATTTGTACTTATTTTTCTTATATCTTTATTTTGTAGAAAACCACACACACATGCAAAGAATAATTTCTTCAGTGTACTGAGTTGTGGTCAGGGGCGCCGTTAGGGGGGTTGCAGAGTATGCCAGGCATATGGGCCCAGGACGCTAAGGGGCCCCAAATCACGACTTTGGCTTTTGTGTGTGTGTGTGTGTGTGTGTGTGTGTGTGATTTGTTTTCTTACATACATGAACGCGTTAACTAATAATATTGTATTAAAATAAAATAAAAATCTGTGAATTATAGAAAGGCAGAACGTGAACATGAGCACGTTCAAAATACATGACGTGTTAACCGAAAAAAAGTGTCAGGAGTACATAAGCGAAAACGTAAAAAAAGTAGGGATGAAGACATTAAAAGGATGGAAGTTTTCCTTACGAATTAGGTCCTTACAAATCAGAATATGCTAAACAAAATGTTAGAGATGATTGTTGATCGCAGATGTGTTGAAAGACTTAATTCAAGAAGTCTGTAGTGCAAGCGGTCTTCTGTGTGGGTGCAAAACCGCAATTGAAAAACGTAACTTTATTAAACATTGAATCATTATCCAGAATTTGGTTGTGTGGGCTGATTGTGTGGGCTGTAGGTTATTCTAGGGGTTTTATATATTATAGCCACCCCAGCGTGAGTTTTTTGATGCGACTGTAATTTTAGAATATTATTATTTTAGAATGTTTTATTTCCTTGGCGATGCGTCATGCAGCCACACAGACAGATATTTAGGGTAGAGTTACAAAAATGTAATTTGTACCAAAAATGCCCACACTCCGACAAAGCAATTTGCTTTATAAGTTTACAGCAAAATCATAGTACAAGCATGTTTTAGCTTAAAATGAAAAGATAAGCCAAAATAACAGTATATAATTATGAATATTATTAATGAATTTTGAAATCATTTTGAAAATCAACCTTTTTGAAAAATATGGTTAGCTGATGCTAAATGGCTGGCTAACTAGCTAGCTGATGCTAATGTGAGGTTATAAATTATATCACTTAACGTGAAATCCGTTTTCTCTCAGGTACGTCACCTGTGTAAGCTTTGCAGAGAAAACTTCTACATCTGTCTGGTCAAAGTAGTCCATAGCAACAACACAAACGTATGTTGATTTTATCTAGTGGTTATTTTGGGAAAAACATTAGGGGGGCATGTTACCCCATGGGGGCATTTTCCCCCAATCTACCCTATCGCAATTATTTCATTTTTCCCTTTTTATTCAAAATATTCACAAACTTGTTTACTATGAATTGTATGATATATTCCGATTGTCAAATATGTGGAATTAAATGTGTTTTGTCGTTTAAACACCTTTATAATGATCATGTTTATATAATGCGCAATGAGTTTGCACCACAATTCAGAGGATCTGCCGGATTTACATCACGTAAATTCATCACTTTTTCCCGAAATACATAAAAGTAAGTGGCCTGTGAACTGGGAAAAGAATAGAGTAATCTTTATTGCTTCATACTCAATGTGTATCTGATATGAATACAACACTTCGTCTATTAAGCCTATAAATTAGCCTATAATTGAAAGGATTATTGCAGCTTCCAAAGGCATCATGGAATTTGAATTTAAAAACTATAAATGTTTTATAGTAAAATTGTACACTAAATATACACTAAATAGTTGTGATATATGAAAAACACTGAGCGTGTCCTCAGAGCGCAAGCACGTTTGAATAGCAGTGACACACTGAGCATTCTAATCGCACCGGTGTGTTCGTATGCGTCAATGGGTTAAAATCTCGTTTTGTTGGGGGATGATCTGAAATTTTCGTTACTTTAAATAATATAAATGTTAACTAATACATTATTTCCATTTCTTATTAAACTTCAAAAGAATAAACTCATTGATTTTTGAATTTGGCCCCAAATTCTGTCTTGCATGTCTCCTTAAAACTCTTCATGGTGCCCCTGGTTGTGAGGTGACAATAAACGGGCTATTCCCGCATACCTGATCATCTGTGGTAAAAAATATCAAGTATCAAGATGCATGTTTACTAAATTCAAGCATTAAATTCAATTCGATTCAAATTTATTTGTATAGCGCTTTTCATATCATTACAAAATGTATGATTTATACATATAATTTCAAAGCAGCTTTGCAGAAAATCTACATTACAATTTAAATTGATTTGTACATGCTATGCATTTCAGAAATGCACATATACAGAGCACACAGATTAATCTATTATTAATCGATATAATAACTATGGCACAGAAATAAGAATTCATGTTGTTAATGAATAGGGTATGTAGAGATGAGCATGGAAGAGAAAACAGTGTCTTCACTTTTTACACATTAATTTCCCACATATAATTGAATGAGGAAATGAAAAACAAAAGAAAACAGCCACAACAGACTAGCATGTTGACTAGAACATACATTTTGCTCTCCTTTCTTTCTGGCCATCAAATTTCTCAATGACTCTCTGATTAAAGTCAGTCATCTCAGTAGTGTCATGAAGTTTGCATTGTTCAGTTAGATATTTGAGGTCTCTTACCCCCGTTGTTGTCCACAAAACTTCAGTACCAACACTTTGAAATAAAAGACAGGGAAAGCAATAAAGGGCATTGCTAACAACACATCCAGTCAGCCCTTACGTTTTTCATAACAAGCGCGTGAAGCTCCGAGTGCAGCTTCGTCTCCTCTGTCACTGACCAGCTGCTGCCTGATTTGTAAATCGTGTTGGTCCGGTTCGGGATCTTCCAACGAACGCCTTGTGAAATAATTTGATTTAACTGCTGCCATCTCTACGAAACTGATCATCCTAAAGGTTTTGGCGGAGTCGAAGTGACTGTGTCGCCCGCGCACTTTCGCTTTAGTGGCCAAGAACGGAAAGTTGAATGACAGGTGACGAGAACCAATCAGATTGGATAAAATAACACACATCCAATTCTGATTCACCAGGGACGCAGCGACCTGCGTCCGGAGGAGGATCTTTAAGAACCAATTAGAGACCAGCTTCAGGTCACATGCTGCCCGTATATTTTTGGACTCAGATAGACATCCATTTGTCCGGCGTCCCTCATGCATGAAACATATTGAAGAACATATAAAATAGTTAACCCATCAAAGCCAGTTTTTATTAAATGATGAGGCTCTTACTAACAGCCAGCACATCGTATGAGTAAACTATTTTATTTTTATTTCACTTTTATATCATTTTTGTATACATGTATATTTCTGGAATTTTTTATGGGGGCGGCACCCCAGCGCCCTCTATTGACCAGCCGCCACTGTTGCAGACCATGTACACCCTTTCATGGAAACGGTATTCCCTGGTGGCTGTGTCCTCTTTCAGCAGGATAATGCCCTGCCACAAAGCAAAAATGGTTCAGAAATGGTTTGAGGAGCACAACGAGTTTGAGGTGTTGACTTGGCCTCCGAATTGCCCAGATCTCAATCCAATTATGGGATGTGCTGAACAAACAAGTCCGATCCATGGAGGCCCCACCTCGCAACTTACAGGACTTAAAGGATCTGCTGCTAACATCTTGGTGCAGGATACCACAGCACACCTTCAGGGGTCTAGTTGAGTCCATGCCTCATTGCTGTTTTGGCAACAAAAGGGGGACCAGCACAATATTAGTCATAATGTTATGCCTGATCAGTGTATTCTCCCTTGTGTCTCCATGAAGTTCTGTTTTAGTCCTTTCCTTGTGTTCATTGGTGGTGGTTGAGGAGATTCCCCCCTTCCATGTAAAGCGCTTTGAGTACCTAGAAAAGCGCTATATAAATGTAACAAATTATTAATTAAATTATTAATTATTAATTCATGACCCCAGAAATATCACATTTCCCTGGAAATGGCATGTCTCTTTCTCTAAAATGTCTAAAACATGTCTTCACTTTAAAGTTAATTTAATTAACAACGGAGATAATCCACACGAAGAAGGAGGAGAATCCTACAGTGAAACGCTTACATAATAGCTTTGTACATTAACACAAAGACAACGACCGACCAAGGACAACTAAAAATTACAGGGGTATTTATACACAAGATAACAAGGGTAATCAAACACTATTGTAACAAACAAGGGCATATAGGAAAAAAGGAAAACAGGAACAAAACACAGAAAGGAAACACCATAAACAATGGGAACAGAAAACACACTACAAAATAAAAGTCCGTAAACACAAGGGGCCCTATCAAACATGGGGCGCAATGCGATGCCAGGCACAACGCAAGTGTTTTTTGCTAGTTTCAGCCTGACGTGTTATCATTTTAACGTCCAGCGCCACATTGTTTAAATAGCAAATGCACTCACGCCCATTTGTTCGCCCTTGGGGTGTGCTGGTCTGAAAATGAGGTGTGTTAGGGAACATTGTTGGCGAGTTGCAATTTTGAGTCAACTGAAAACGACTGCAGCAGTATTTTTGTGTTATTTAAAGGGCACGTTAGTAATGTGCACCTATAGGCGGGTGCACAACGTGTGTATACTCTGCTTGTTACACACACAGGGAAGCAGCAGCACACAAACTATTTTAAATATTAAAAATAAAAGGATTCCTCCCTGGAGAAGCGTTATGTCTTTGGCATTTCCATGGTGCAAGCGCAACTGTCTTTTAAAGGGAATGGGAGAAGAAACAACTTTATTGCACGTTACACCCAAAACACACCCATGACTCATTAAGAGACTAGGTACAACCCTTTTGGACCATGTGCCTCGCGCAGACCTTTTTTTCCATCGTTAAACTAGCAAAAGTGGTTTCGGACACGCCCTAAGTGCACCTGCACCATGCACTCAGATTATTAAAATAGGACCCAAGGACTGGAAGGAGGTGGTGGTGGGGGAGTGTTGGTGGGCTTAAGCCACAGAACATGAAAGAGTCAGTCTCTGCAAATGAAAAGACCATGGCGGGGCTGGAGGAGAAATGCTGTGGGAAACGCGGGCAGGTGGCAGATGTTAACGCCGGTGAGTGGAGTTCTCTGGTGGCTGTGTCTGTTCCAGTGGCGGATCCTGGGATGGTGTCGTCCTTCATTGCGAATGCGCTGGATGCTCATTCCAGCTCAGTTTCATCTGCATCTATTACCCGAGTAGCTTGTGTGGGACACATTGGCCTGTATTTGGTCGGTGTTGGTGAGTCCCAAACTTTGACTGTGCATCATGCTTTAGCGACTACTAATTTGAGGAGTACTGACAGACCGATTGTTGTACAGAGCATTTAAAGGTCCCGTTTTTCGTGTTTTTTTGAAGCTTTGATTGTGTTTACAGTGTGCAATATAACATGTGTTCATGTTTCATGTGTAAAAAAACACAGTATTTTTCACACAATTTACTTATCTGTATACTGCTGTTTTCACTGTCCTCAAAACGGCCTGAGAATTTCCTCGTTCTATGAAGTCCCTCCTTCAGAAACACGTAACGAGTTCTGATTGTGCCAGCGGTTCCCGTGTTGTGATTCGACAGCAGCTTAGCGCACGTTGCCCGGAAAGGTCACGCCTCTTACCATAACGGGGAGATGAACGCACTCAAACTACAGCCCCTGAAGGCCAAACAAAGGTGATTTGACTCCGGGATGAAAATAACAGCGTCTGAACAACATGGCGACAAACGCAAATATTCAATATTAGGTTGGATACAAATAAAGGTAGAGGGGGAGGTTAAAGAGTTAATCAAATGCTGTTTTATTGAGTGGTCGCATGAAACGCAACTGGAATGTATTGGGTTGATAATATCTCTGTCACCAGAAATGTCTTTTAATAGTATTTGTCTGTACAGATCACCATCAGCTGATAATAGTTTTTAAATGTAGGCTTTTGTTTTTAAATGTAGGTTGCCTTTTTAATATCTGGCAAGGGGGAACAGATGAAAATTAGCCTGTGGGGCTAACTCTGGCTTATTTACAGTGTTTGACTTGATTAATGAGCACTGTCTCTATTAAATAAACAAATAAATAAAAGACAATGGCAACCTCAACCTCCTTGGCCGTGACAGTTCAGAGATAGCCTCCTTGACTGTGTCTCTGGAGGAGTTGCAGCAAAAGCTGCTGTCTTGGGGCAAAAATGATGACGTGTGTGTGGCCCAGGCACACAAGATGGCATTAGCCATCACAGGCAGTACAGATGACATTGGAAGGACCTCCGGGACTACCGGACAAGGAAGCGCTGACACCGCTGGACTTGAGACCACTGGACTTGGGAGTGCAGGGTAGTTAAAGGATTTATTTTCCTTCCTACGCTGTGGTCAAGGGAGAGCCCAGATTGGAGGACACAGGAGGTTTTGGACCAGAAGGTGTAAACTGTGGATGCTCTGGGAAAGTTAGTTTAAGGGACTTGGTACCACTCTCTGCTTCTCCCACCATAAAATTGGATCCACTCAACAGCAGAGCAATATCCACATACTCTGCAAGGGTGCAGCTGGAATCTCCCCCTGGCATCAGCCCATTATAGTACCCTCCTCCCATGATACAAGATGGCAATACATGAGAGAATCCGTCACAAACTCCTCCTGTGGGTGATCATCTTGATAGATGGTGCATAATTGACCCTGTGTGGCTCATTACTGTTGCTAGATCCATATGGGTTCGGCTGTTTTGTTACAGAACAGTCCAGGGAAGAGGAGAGTCACTATGGTAACAAACAAGGGCAAATATGGAAACAAAGAAAAACTGGAACTAAACTCAAGATTTGAACACACAAAACAAAGGGGGGCTAAGTGTTTTTAGCTAAGAATAGACTAAAAAAGTTACACAGTGTAGCTTTAAGGTGATACTCAACTCCCTTATAGTGTGCCTTTTTTGGTTTGGGCCACTGCCCCTCAAAATGTCTGTGCACGGCCCTGGAACACATAGAATGCACTGCTCCAGATATAAGCAGTTCGTTATTGCCACCTGCTGGATTCACTGCATGAAAAAAGGTGTATCCGGACCAGTATACTCCTGTATACACTGCTGAAATTCGGAAGAATCCAAGGGCCCGTTTCAGAAAGGAGGTTAAGTGAAAACTCTGAGTATGTTAACCCTGAAATAAGGGAAACTCTGGGTTTTCTGTTTCAGAATGGGAGGTATGTCAAACCCGAGAAAGCAGGGTAAGTCAAGCCCGTTTCTGAAAGAGAGGTAACTTATACTCAGAGTCAGTTACCAGGGTAACTGTGAACTCTGTGAACCTAATCTGGTCAGGAGCAGGTTTTCTTTCGTAAACCCAGAGTTTTTTTCAGTATCCTCCCCTTTTTAAAGCACCGGCGGTGATAAATGCTTTTCTTACTGAGTATTTTGGTCGTATTTCAAGAAATTAATTTAATTTAATCTAAATATAAAGTAAGCAAAGTTTACTTAAAACAAATTAAATAATATGCCACTTGACAAAAATACATAGTTACAAGCATTTTTTGAAGTGCAGGAACATTCATTCATTGCTCATATTTTCATCGTGAGGACACTGTCAAAGTGACAAATATGGCATGTCCTTTAATACAGGATCCTGACGTTCACTTGAAAAACCTCAAGAAGTAACCTAATAATTAGAATTTCCTTTAGGATTTCCAGTGGTTGGACGCATTGATGACACTCATATTCCCATCATCACACTTTCTGAAAATGGATTACTGTATGGAATGGAAGGATGCTTTTCATAGTTGTAGTGCATGTGCTTTACTCAGAGTCAGTCTACTCAGAGTTGATTGAACTACCTCAATTCAGCTGTTCTGAAACCCAAAACTCAGAGTTTCCCATCTCAGAGTAAGTCAACTCAGAGTTCAGGTTTAAACTCAGAGTTGGTTGAACCTCCTTATTGAAATGGGCCCCAGGAGTATACTGGCCGGATAGGTCAAATTCCATGGATCTGTATATATCCGTATACATCCGAAATGATACCAAATCAGATGCATGTTGTGGCCGTATATACATGCTACAGCCATTTGTTGCCATGGCAAATAATCCCATCAATAGTTTTTTTCAGGAGACATTTTCACACCTCTCCTTTTCACAGCTTTGCCTTCTATCCCCTATTGGTCCTTCATCTCAAACTGGATTGGTTGTTTTTTTAAAACCACTCCCAAAACCCAGACTGCTATTGGAGGACAGGACGCATTGAAAACCCAGTAAAGTTACTTTATTGGTTACTTCTAAGGGTGGGCTAGGTTTTGTAGCATAGGGACTTGATTGGTTATAGGCCAGCTATGCAGATTTTGCTCAGGTATATATATATAAAAAAAAAAAACATTCTTAAGAGCATTATAAACGAACATTAAAACAATGGGGAAACAAAAACAAGTGAACAAAATGTATTTAAAAGGGTTAAAAATGTAAAGGAACAAATGTAAAAATATAAACAGTCCAAAGAACATTATAAACATACGTTAAAATTAATTGGTAAAGAAACAAAAGAAAAAAAAAGTGAACAAAATGCATTTAAAGGACAGAGATGTAAAGGAATAAAATACACATAAAAACACATAAAAAGGAACATCTAAAAAAAAAAAAGAATAAATATACAAAGTAAACAATTTAAAATGAGAACAATACATTTACAAGACAAAAAAAAGTGTATTTAAAATACACATATATATTCCAAGTAAACAATATAACCAAGTAAAAAGAACAAAGAGCCTTATAAACATACATTAAAATGAATGGGGAAAAAGATAAGTGAACAAAATGTATATCTAAAGGAAGGCGACGTAAAAGGAACAACAATACAAAACATGGAGATCAAAAGCAACATGGACATCTAAAAAGGAACAAACATACAAAGTATAAAAAGAGACAAAGAAATGAAAAAGTGTATATAAAATATATGTAAATATTCTATATATGGGAACCAATAAAAGTATAAGTATATAAACATAGTAATAAAGAAAATATAAAATGGAACAATTGAATATTACAATTATAATTATAAATATAAAGGAATTGTGACCAATTCTAGCACAATGTTGTTTGAGTTTTGAACATTTTTCAAACTGCCATGATGGGCTGGTGCTTAACCACTTTCTTAACTTACCCATCTCTTTCTCTGACGGTTCTTTGTGATGTTCTTCATTGCGTTTCTTTTCTGGGCCTTTTCAGACTGAACCAAAGAAAACTTCCTCCACAAAGTCTCCCAAAATAAAATACATCTTGCAACCTGCCAAATAAATCATGAATAATATATGTAATGCCAATAAAAGTAAGTAAAACAATTCAATTAAATTCAAATGTATTTGTATAGCGCTTTTCACAATACATATAGTTTCAAAACAACTTCACAGAAAATGCATGCGTCTACATTACAGAAAAAACAGAACATTAAAATTTTTAAGATTAGCCTACCTTTTACACATTCAGGGTCAACATCTGTAAAAGTTGTCTTTAATTCTTCAGGATCACAGATCCCAAAACTCTGGATCATGAGGGGGGAAGAAACATACACACACAAATGAATATTAATTTGTTTGATAAAACATTAATACAGAGCTGCCAACTCTCACGCATTGGACGTGAGAACACACGCATTTGATTGGTTTCACACGCTCACACGCCACACCCCCGATTTCTCACGCTGAAGTGTCACCTGGTCGGTCAAATGCCTGAAAGATGAGTTTATCTATAGATCTACATGTTGAGCCGATCATGTTGTTCGATTAGTTATGCTTTCGGTGAGGGGGTTCAAGATTCATGGGCAAAAAAATACGGTGTTGCGCGACCTAAAACTACATACTGTTTTGGGTTCTGACGAGAACGAGCCTGTAATGAGTGCAGTGGAGCGCGACGCTCAGAGGTGCGTTTCCCGAAAGTGTCGTTCGCTATATGGTCACAAGTTCCGTCATTATAAGCATAGTTAAACGAGTCGTGTTTCCCGAACCCATAGTTCCAACGAACGTTCGCAAACAGCATCGCAAGTTGATTTGCATACATTTTGTTCTTGCACTGATGTTAAATTTGTAACCATTTTGCACTTTAACAGCCAGTTTGAGATATAGGCTATATTTGAGTGTGTAATGATTCTGACAGTTTTTTTCCATTGAAATGTCTGGGGAAAAGTGTCCCAATAACCCTGAATTCACCCTATACTCTTTGAAATCATAATGACATTGCATTATGAAGCTTGAAACCCCAAATATTATAACATTCTTCATGAACAATTATTCAGTTATTTGTAACAATTTCATTGTAAAAAAAAAGAAAAAGAAAAAAGTGGTTTCAATGTAGCCAGCTACTTTTTGATAGTAACTTGTAGTGTAGCTACTTTTTCAAAAGGGTATAACTTGAATGTAACTTAACTACTTAAAGTAGTTTTTACTACAATGTTTTTTTAGATCAGCCACAGCAAAAAAGAACCACACAACAGACAGAAGAGCAACAGACAGGACTGACAGTTATTTTCCTTTTTCTTCCCTGTAAATGTATAGCCTACTGTAGGTTGATGTATAATCAATTTGCTCTATTAGACAAAACCATTCCTCTACATAGTGCTTTAAAATTGTGTGTGTGTGTCTATAGGATATACTGTATACAAAGCGTCATAAAGAAACATTTTGTCTTAATAGACAGAATTAATTATCAACCTTATCAAAGGCAAAAAAGAAATAAAAAAACAATACTACTCAAATGCTAATGCAGAGAGAGTGTTTTCTGTGATGTGTGTGTGTATATAGCTATTATATATATATATATATATATATATATATATATATATATATATATATATATATATATATATATATATATATATATATATATATATATATATATATATAATATATGATTATTATTTATTTAATTTTTTGTTGTTGCAATTTTTGCTTTGTACGCGGCAAAATTTTGGTTGGCCCCACCAAATCTCACTCTAAGTTTTTTTGAAAAGTTGGCAGCTCTGTTAATATTAATTATCAACTTACTGACATGTACTTGCAAAATGTAGCCTACTCACCAGGTCCATACAAAAACTTCACAGTAGAGCCAAAATACTGGTTTGCCTATAATTCTTCAGAGTCCAAGGATGGTGGTTTCCTGTCCTCTCTGCCGAATGAGTGTACATGACAGTGTTCATCACTCATACTACAGCTCCTTTACTTTTTATGACAAGCTTGAATTTACACGCCTAGTCTCGGCTGAATTTCAGGCGAGGCGCATCTCAAACAAGCCTAATATGCTTTGGTACTTATGCCGCGTTCCAGGCAACCCGTAACCCGTGTTTTCCCAACCTTCTACCCGTGAAAGTGCCCTGGATCGGCAGCCAAACCCGTGACTTCCCACCCGTTAACTCATACTAGATCGATGTGCTCCCAGTTACGAGTTTTGACGTCACATAGCCCGCGAAGCCCCTACGGATGCAGCGTTTATGAAACAAATACACAAATAACGTAAAATAAAAGGTATAACAGCTTTTCTTGCCGTCTGCGCTGTTTTTCTCCTCCGTTTCCCTCAAATAAGCAAGGAGTAAGCACCTTTGGCGATAGAAATGATTGTAAATGAGCATACACCCCGTACGGTCCGCCACGCTTTGTTTACATCTAACTACCACACAATTCCTTGGCTCAGGCAGTTTGGCGTGACTTTGCCTGGAACACTACAAAGTCGTGACTCGTGAGTAGTGGTTTGAAGTTGTAATTTACGGGCTCATTGGCTCAAAAACCTGCCTGGAACGCAGCATTAGTTAAGAACCACTTTTCCTGGCTCGGAGCTGTTGCTTTGGGAGTGGAAACACAAAGAACCGATTTGAAACTACGCTGTGGCTCCGAACTCACCAGAACTAATTGGTGGAAATGGGGTATAATTTACACATCCAGCAGGTGGCAATAACGAACTGAGGGGCAGTGGCCCAAACCAAAAAAGGCACACTATAAGGGAGTTGAGTATTACTTTAATAAATAACATTTATACTTTTAATCATATTGTAAAAACAGTTGTTAGGTTTTAGTGCTAATTAAATTTATGTTGTTGTAATTACTCCTCCAAAAAGTTGATTCTGCACTACTTTGATCTAATATTTAATGTTGTTTTGTTTTTTTTATGTTGTAGATTTATGTAACTTAGCAAATGAGAATCGCTAAAACTATTGATTATATTTTAACTGATTCACTAATAACAACCCGTTACTAAACCAATTGTGGAAAATTAAGATTTATTTCTATACAAAATATTGGCGTTATTCCGGATAAGAAAACTTTGAGGGGAACAGTTGTGTTTATTGCCCACACTCCAACCCAGTAGGTGGCGAATATGCACCTTCAAACAAAAAAGAAGAAGCCCAGCAGTTTGCGCTTCACTACACTAGGTGGCAGTACTCTGGCTCTCTGTGTTCAGCGTCTCATGTTCTTGTTCCTCCAGTAGAAGAAATAGCGCCCACCGTCTTTCTTTTTTCAAAATGGCCGAATACTTGGCGTCGATTTTCGGTACAGAAAAAGACAAGTAAGTATATATTCTTCTTAAAATATTGCGTGCATTTGATTATGCGTAGTAGTCGTATGCAGTGTTAAAACCCGGTGATTACGGGTTAAATAAAAGGTTATCTGCATTTCCTATATCATGCCTCGTGTCGTTATTATCTGACCTGTTTGCCAACCTCGCCTCTTGTAAAACAACAACAATAATAATAATATAAATAATAAATGTTTGTTTCACACCTCAGAGCTTTCGTACGCGGAATAATCATTATAACGTTATATCAAAATGCTTATTTTGGTTTTGCATTGTTTGTTTCAGTCCCACCGTGGCTGTAGTGCGTCTCATTCATTGTGTTGCTAATCGATCTTATTCATAGAAAAATCATCTCTATATTTCCTTATGGTATTAATAAGCTGCGTTTGACTTCTCGTTATGTTGTGTTTTAATATCGTGTGGAAGAAATAGTCACATGAACATGTATCCAAACTAACCATCATCTGTGTGAACGAATCAGACCAAGTGTATGCATTTTGAACCTCCTCTTGTTTCCAACAGGGTCAACTGCTCTTTCTACTTTAAAATTGGAGCATGTCGCCATGGAGACCGATGCTCTAGACTCCATAACAAACCCACGTTCAGCCAGGTACGCGCCAGTTTTTTTTTTTTTGTTTTTGCACCAGCGACCCTTTAATGTAGTTCTGCAATATTCTGGTAGATTTGCATTGTAACTTGCCTTTGGTTTGTGTTTCAGACCATTGCTCTGTTGAACATTTACCGGAACCCACAAAACACAGCTCAGTCTGCTGATGGCATAAGTAAGTCTTGATTAATACACATCTTGCATGATATTCTGTAGTGGCTTGAAGTCAGACTACATATAATGAACAGCAGCCAAGAGTTGCTGAAGTCAATACTGTATCTAATTGCGGTGTCTTCTCTCTTTCATCAGATGCTGTAAGCGATGTGGAGATGCAGGAACACTATGATGAGTTCTTTGAGGTAGGTGGTCTTTCTTTGAAAGTCATGTTGAAATGGAGTGGTGCAGGTATGACATCTGAACCCAGGAGTCTAATTCGCCACTGGTTCCTTTGAGATTTTCCTTGGGTTTTATAATGGGTTTGTCATTTCATGAGCAAAATGTTGTAAGCCTGTTGTAAACATAATGATACTTTACATTTTGTTACAACGTAGTCGTGCACTGCACTCACAAAAAAATTACGTTTTCTCTATGGGGGTTTGTAATGTAACAACAAAGTGGCACATGATGCTATCCATCGGCACATCACAAGTTTAAGTGGCACATGCCACTATTCACTGGCGCAATGCCAATGAAAACTGGACGTGCCACTAAGCACAGCAGCATGTGCAATCTATCAGGTACAGTAACAGGTAGGGGTGGAACGGTTCTCGGAAAAAAAATCGTACCGTACGGTTCTCCACCCACAGTTCGGCACACACTTGCACCGCGGTTCATCTCAAATCTGATGACGCATCTATAATGTGGTTTCTTGAAAATAACAACGTGTAAAATGGACAGTCAAGGCCTTTGCACACCTTTGAAATTTTCGCACGTCAAAAAATACATTCGCCCTCACGTTATGTCAATCACGCTTGCACACTGCCTCAGAAACTTTCGTCCGTCAAAAAAAAAATTCGGAACAGGTTCGATTTTCTGCGTTTTCAGCATCTGTTTTTCCCATCTACAGTGCTGATGCCCAACCTAAAACTGCTGGCAATGGTGGTGAATGAATCGCATTTTGTATCGTTTTGCGTTTTTTGCCGTAACACATTCATTAATATGCGTCGGACTCAGTGTGCAAGGTCTCTGTGCGTGACAAATTTTTCGGATCACGAATACGAAAAAACACATGCGAAGATTACGGACTCAGTGTGCAAAGGCCTTCAGAGTTCAGCTAATGTATGTTTCTGTCGATGGATACACATTCTGGCTTCCCAATGCATTATATCAGCGATGATGAAAAAGCTTGGACACATCAGTTACTCTTGTATGCTAGTGCTGTTCTCTTTCAAGTCTTGCACTTGAACGGACAAATTCACACAAAAAATGTCAACATGCCCGTCTTGGTGAGTAATCCTAGTGAACATAGTAGGTCATGTCTCAAGTAAAACGTAAACAGTCAAGAAAGGCGTGTGTTCATGTGTAACAGTATGCTCTCTTTCCGGGCATTATTTCTTAAAGGGAAAGAAGCCTAATGTTTTTAATGTTAATCAAACAACAAATGACAAATAAATCACACACTGCTCTTGACTGAATACCTTTAGTAATTTCAATAATGATTGATCTTGATTTAATTTAAACAGTGAAGATTATAATATGCAGTTATTTTATATTTGATTACTTTATTCAATTTCTGTACCTGAAAACTACTGTTAGATACCTGAAAACCCTGAAAAGCACAGTTTATTTTATATGGGTCTTTGCTCTATTGTATGTATTTTTGGCCGTTGCTTGTAGTTTGATTATTTGTTCTTATTTGATTTATTTTTATTTGACACATGTCTTAATTTCCCTGAACATAGCACATACCGAACCTTACCTAAAACCGTGATACAAACCGAACCGTGAGTAATTTGAACCTTTCCACCCCTAGTAACAGGCACATTTTTTCAAGGAAAAATCCATCATCTAATGCTGTAAACTATACAGGAAGTCAGCTGGTACTACATTACTATAATATTGAAGTTTAAAATTAACTGAGCTTCTGTGTGTAAGATGCCCTGCCACTTAATATTAATACCACTACTGGAGAAGTGCAAAGCGCATCATCTCTTCCTCTTTACTTCTAGTTACATTTTAAGGTATATTTTATAAAATTTTACTAATTTTGTACATGTATTTATTTTTGTTGTTTGTTTTGTTTAAATGTTTATTTTTATTATATTGTAATTATGAAATTGTTGTTAAATGTTATATGTATCTGCCATGTAATAGCCAGTGATGCTGATATGGCAATAAACTTAAATACTTAAAATACTAAAAAGATACAGTACAACTTACAACAGAAATCTGTATCATGTCTCATATTCAACCGCAGAAAGATATCAATAAAACGGCTTGAGAACAATGTCACTAATGTTGCATTTCACAGAAAAGCCGAAGTAGAAACATAATTATGTAATTCTAAAGTTAGTAATATAACTTAATTATTATTAAATTCCTTGTCATTTGTGTGTGTATACAAATTTCAATTTTAAACTTCAATATTATAGTAATGTAGTACCAGCTGACTTCCTGTATAGTTTACAGCATTAGATGATGGATTTTTCCTTGAGAAAATGTGCCTGTTACTGTACCTGATATATATTCAAAATCTATATCAAATTGCAAGCTTGTGAATCGAAATTGAATAATAAAATGTCAATACCCAGCCCTAGAAATGTCTATTATGAATATTGCTGTAGTGTTGAGTAAATGTGATGTCTGATTTGTGAGCAAATAATTTTTCTTAAAGAATTTGGCTGGACTGGTTCACAAATTAGTTTGAATGCTACTTTAGTGAATTGGTCTCATTATTTAAATCTGGTCAAAGTCTCCAAAAATAACTGTTGTTTATTTATAAGCTTGACAGTGCCGTTCATAAGTTTGGGGTCATTAAGATTAAGAAATTAAGTGACAGTAAAGACTTTTAAATTGTTACAAAAGAAATGCCTTTCTTTTGAACTTTCTATTCATTGAAGAATCATGTAAAAACAGTATCATAGTTTCCACAAAAATATTACTCAGCAAAGCAGTTTTTTTTTTTAATCCAACATTGATGATAAATGTAATTAATTCTTTGTGCATTTTTTGTGTACAGGAGGTCTTCACTGAAATGGAGGAGAAATATGGAGAGGTTGAGGAGATGAATGTGTGTGATAATTTAGGAGATCACCTGGTGGGAAATGTCTACGTGAAGGTGAGAGAATTTACAATAATATCATGTCTATAATGTCAACCACTAAGATACGCATGCACACATTTCAGATAATTTAAAAATGATAATGACGTCTAGTTCTAAAACTAAATTGTGATTAGATGAGGTTTGTTTGGGGGTTGGGGGAAGTAAACGCCAGTATACTCATACTTGTGGCCACACATTGTATATTCATGGTGCTCATGTTACAGTTACTGACTACTTAAAACTGTTAACTTGAAATTAAAATACTATTCCATGTACTTAGCCTATGTTACTTGGTACCTGCTGCATTTTTTGTTTTTGTAGAACTGTAAAAATATTGCCCAGCTGACATTATTATTATTATTATTATTATTATTATTACTACTAGGGGTGTGCCATATCATACTGTCCACGATAATACCGGTATAAATTTTTACATGATAAAGTGTCATATCGCGATATCAATGATATAGTGACGCGATGGCGTATGGCGCATTTACATTCCCTAGCGCGCACAACAACAACACCTGTCAGAGTTTACACAAAGAGCAGCATGTCAGCCTCCGATAACGACTTAGTACCTAAAAAGGGAGATACTTGCAGGGTTTTTCCTGGCTCAAAATAAGGCGGAGGTGGTCAAATCCTGCTTGGCCCAGCCGACCCTGCGGCTCGTGATTTTGCCAATTAATTGTCAGTTTTAGGGCTGTCATACATTTTTTGAGTGCTCGGATCATTAAATAATTATGAATTTAATCCCTTTTAAGTTATCACTTTGCAGTGTAAGATTACAGCAAACACCTTTTAAATATTTATTCAATTCAGTAAATAACTGAAACAATCACAACAAACTGACAAAATAAAAGGGTTATACATGTATCATTCATATATTTCTATCACTATAGAATATCTACATCTGTGTTTGTGGAACTAATGGTCACTCTTTTATTTGTTAAACACAATCCGGAATCCAATAAGTACACACTACTTCATTATAGAGAAAACAATAAATGAATAAAACTATATAATCATATGGTATGACAAAAATATATATTTAAAAAATTGAAATTACAAAAAGTAATTCTGGAAAAAAATCTTTGGGCTAATTTTATAAAATCTAAACATGTTAATAAAAAGGTAAAAATTACTTTGTGTTCTTATAAAATACATTTATGAAAAACAATTTATATTATGTAGATAATTATATGGGCCTACACAAATATTATATAAAATTACAAGATGTTTATTGGAAACGTAATGTGCAGCTTTGTAATGGGGTAACAAAAGATATGATTGATGCGAGAGAACAAGATTTAAAGTCCCTGTAAAGTCAAAACTAAACATGTGTTCTGAGTTTCTCACACCACAGATAAATGTGTTATTAACCACCCAGCCAAATTTGAATCATTAAAAAATCCGCCAAGTACATAAAATAGCTTATCAAAAACTTGAAAAAATGAGCAGCATTCTCTGCTCTGAAACGCTGGGGGTGTGTCCGCTGTCGGCGCCGAAACCGCGCCCACTCGCGGGAAAGCGGCCGTGGCACACAAGACAACACTCCCTGATCACGAGCGTCTATGATCACGACGCACCAGATGTCGGCGGGACGGGAGGACTAAGGCCGGGGCGGGTGATAGTCGGTTCTGCAGCGGATTATTAGTGAATCCCAGTTGTCTCCGGTGAAAGTTTGTAAAACAATCCGGGTCACTGCAGACTCAGAGGCAGGCGATGGTGGTGATCCTCAGCTCTCCATCAAGATGGCTGTTCACAAAATTAATCCACCTCTTCTTGATCATCGTGTTTGTTTTGTAAGTTGTAGGCTGTAATAACTAACAGTACTGACAGTAACTCGCGATCGAGCGGGCAAACTGATGCGAATGTGCTCTAGTTATGATCGTGTTAGGGGAGGAGCCAGGCTCGGTGGCTCCAGTGCGTCATCAAGCCACCGTTTTAGCCCCGCACAGAAAATCCTGAACACAGCAACGGTGAAAAACTGTTTAACGGTCTAACTTCTGAATTCAGTACTACACAGTTAACAGTCTTTGTAATTTGTTTCAGCAACACATTTCTAACATTTATAATGTGTTTAGAAAAAAATCTCAGAATTGCCTTTACAGGGACTTTAAGGCTTTTAATAATCTTTCTGTGCACAAAACTATGAAAACATGAAACACTTCAAAACAGAGCGGCACAAAACGCTTATGCGCATCCCGGGTGCAGAATGATGCGCTTAAAGCAACATGGAGTCAGAGTGCGCAGTGCAGCGCGAGTGGCATTGAAAAGTCCACGGCACATAGAGAAGAGATGTTGAGCGCACAAATCCTAGTCTATAATGTATATCTGTCCAACAGTTTACGGATTATTTGTTTCTTCACAGTTTTAAATTCCAGTTATTGTGCGTGTGATACTAATTAATATTCCTTGTGTTGTCACCCGGTAGCGAGTACAACATAGTTCAGAAACCGCTTGATTAACTCCAGCAAGATAAAGTAATTTTATGCAAACAGCCATTTATCTACAGATCAAGTATTATAATGAATATATCGTCTTGGAGAGTTTTACCGTGCTGCTGACTGTTGTAACCGAACGCGACGGGCAGTTTGAATGCTGAACGGAGAATGATTGACAGCTACAGCAGACGGAAGATTCCTTTTTGGCACACTGATAGACACCAATTTTGGAGTCTCTTGGACCAACTGTTTAAGTGAACCTAAACATGAACTTTGCCTGTCACCGCCAGAGTTTTTGGTCATTTTCACAAGTTTCATGGCCTACAGAATATCTTGTTGTACGAGTATCTGAACATGCAATTTATCAAAAGAAACCCACATTCAAGTGTTGATAAAAAATGAATGCATGACGCTAGAATAAAACAGATGGTCTGTTCTAAGTTTTATGAAAAGCAACATTTTGAGAAAAAAGCTGAGAAAATCGCGTTTTTGTCAAAGATTACATCCAGATGGGATTCGGAATGATGATCAAAACACAGATGGAGTCCATCAACACCCCCAAAGCTTCACAGTCCTATAGCTTGTCCTGAGTCGGCATTTCCTTCAGTAACATTAGGCAGTTTGGATTTATATGCTGTTTAATGTTGATGATCGTGTTATTTTACATATACATCTGCTTATGAGATCGCTCGTTTCTGCTTCTTCTTCGCCTGTGGTTTGATCAGGTGATCTGTAGTAGTTTTGCCTGATTGGAAATGTCCAATTAGTGTACCAGAAGCTCAAAATTATCGTACACGAGTCAAACGTGCAGAATACAGCTATTTATCTTCTAGACCAACAACTTTTTTTTCTCTGTCTTCCTCTTCGCCTCTCCTCTGTCTTCACCTTCCTTTTCAGCACTCATTTTCTATACTTTCTACCTCAGCTTGGAAACAACTGACCTAGTGCAGGAACATTAACTTGTGCTCGTGAGAGAGAGTCATTCTCTCCACGATGATTGGCAGAGAAGACAAACGTGAGATGAGATGTAACATGCATAACACCTCGTTCTCCTCACAATCATGACGGTACTGGTAGACATAGGATCCACAGCTAGATCAATGTATAGAAGCCGTAGGATTACAGCGACCAACATTTGAAGTGTCAAAAAATTCTTAAATTATCATACGTTATGGGATTTTTGATCTTACATCGTACAGAGGTCAAAATTATCATACAAATACAATAATTATCGTACGTCTGGCAACACTAATCTGTATTCGTTCAGGAGAAGCATAATGGCACCCCCCTACCGTATATAACACTGAAAAATGGCAATGGCAGGGAAGCGTTTTTTCATAAAAGACAAGATAACAAAAATCATTCACTGCTCTTGACTGAATAACTTTGATAAGGGTTAATCTATATTTATACAATACAGACTATGAAGTAATATTTTACAATTAAATACTATTTCTGTAGTCTACCTGAAAATCTAGTTTAGACATAACCTGTTTTTCATTTGTATGTTTATTCTGTATTATATATACAGTACCAGTCAAAAGTTTGGACCTGCCAATGGGAAATTGTGTCCAAACTTTTGACTTCTTACTCACTTATATCGGTATCGGCTCCCAAAAACCCATATCGGTTGGGTTTTTATTAGTGCTGCTATTATTAGGACTGTCAATTGATTTAAAAGAAATGAACTAATTAAATTTTTTTCTGTAATTAATTGGTTAATCGCACCTAACATTACAATTTTAATTGATATTTTTTATTGTATATTGTTCTGATTTTTACTTGCTCTGCCAAAAATTATAGATTAATCCTTATTAAAATGACAAAAGTTATTCAATCAAGAACAGTTAGTGATTTTCTGTCTTTTGTTCTTTGATTAACAATAATGACAGAGAACAGCAGGTTTATAAGGCTGCTGACACGACGTGGATCTGACACGCATTAGATGTTCTTATAAATCTTTTGGTCATTTAAGACTTTTTAAGTCTTGTTTAAGACTGTGCTTACGAGGATACTCTATAATAATGGGCATTGACATAATTTTGTGTGTTTTTGTCCGTTCAAGCGCGAAAGAACTGACCGCTGTCTTAAGCGGCATTCTATACGCGCATTTAGGTTGCGTGTTCACAGAGAGCCGCTTCATTCATATATAATACTTTTTTCACTTCCTAATGGGGTGTGACGAGACGCTTATCTCACGAGACGAGACACGAGATTGGGTTCACAGGGCCGCTTTCAAACAGCAAAAACGTATTGAAATCGCGTTTGAATGTGCGCTCTCATTTACTTTCACTTTTAGGTAGCGATGGTGCTGAATATGCATTTTACAAGATAAGACATTTGTCTGATGCTTCTGTTGCGCAACAAATCCTCTGCCACGGTCCTGTCGGTCTTCTCGTCATGTGATCAGTTCAGTGCTGCGCACTATGTACGATTCGAACAGCTTGTGTTGGAGGAGCTGATGTAATTGAAGCGACTGTTATCCACCTGAATTAAATTGTCTTTATTTCTGTAAAGAAATTCTGTAATGTAAACATAGCGGTGACATATTCTATCCTAACTTCACCCCCACACTCCGTCATGACAATATGATGCGAGACAGCTTCTCACCTCGACGAGAAATGTCATCACATATAAGTCTCGCGAGATCTCGTGGCATCATATTTTGTCTTTTGCATCTTATCATGCTTGTTTAATAGCACTTGAATAAGTGATGGTGTATTCATGTAATGCTAGCTAAAGGCGTTAAAAAAAAATCAAATTTGGTAATTATCTTTTATTATTATTAAAAGTAACTCTGGGGAATTTATTTTATCATATTAGTGTTGCCACCATTGTATAAACAGTCATTTTTCAATGTTTTATCATGGTTAAATGCATAAATCACCCCCTATTTCCAAGAAACAACCAAAAACCTTACTTTGTGTGTATGTAAAGCTTTATTTATATTGCACCTTTTTAAAACGGTTCACAAAGTGTTTTACAGTATAGAGAAGTATGCTATTATAATAAGGCCCTTTTATGTGTGTGTGTGTGTGTGTGTGTGTAGTTCCGCCGTGAGGAAGATGCAGAGAAAGCGGTGATTAACTTGAATAACCGCTGGTTTAATGGCCAGCCCATCCATGCTGAGCTCTCGCCTGTCACCGATTTCAGAGAGGCCTGTTGTCGACAGTATGAAATGGGGTAAGTGACCAGTCCAGCAGAGAGTGTTGCACACATTCCATTATACAGGAACGAAAAAAACACAAAAATGGTATTGAAGAGTCCATTGTAGTTCATCAGAATTCCCCATATTTGAACATAAAACTCTCACATACTTCCTTTTAACTGCTTTGCACTGGCTTCACTGTGGCTGACTGCACTACTTGTGTCTTCCTGCAGAGAGTGCACTCGAGGTGGCTTCTGCAATTTCATGCACCTGAAGCCAATCTCAAGGGAACTCAGAAGAGAACTGTATGGCCGCAGAAGGAAGAGGTATGTCTGTTTATTTAAGCTCAAACGCATAATGATTGTTACAGAACACTTGAGGAGATCTAACATTTGTGTAATTAGGCCTCTATAACAGGGTACCCGTGGAATCTTAAAAAGTCTTAAATGTCTTTAAATTTCAAAATCAAAATTTTAGGCCTTAAAAAGTCTTAAATTCGCTGAAGTATTGAGTTCTAGGTCTTAAATAATTTTAAACAGGTCTTAATTTTCCTACGTCCATGTAACGCTACCTCTTGCTCATTGAAATGCTCCGGCAGCGCTTTAGTGTGTGTGTGTGTGTTGTAGTTCGTTCTTTCGCTAGTCCAACTATAGTTCGCTGTTTTACAACTACAAATGAGACCAGAATGCATCATATATTGCAGCCAATCAGCTTTCATGTTATTGGCGTGAGGCTCTTTTGGATTGTACCACAGACACATCAGACAGATTTTATTCTTCAGCTTCAGTTCTCAAGTTCTTCCAGTTCACGCAATCGTGAAAGCGAAGGCGAATCTTTCTTACCTGCCATCTCGCATAATGACCAAATAAAATTATGATGTTCCCGATAGCAATAAAAAAGCGATGTAAACCCCGAACTGATTCGCTACTGCGACACGAACAGATGTCAGACTGGCTGCGGATTCTGTGCCGCCTGTCAGCGTTCGCGCGAGTGTACCGAATGTGTTCTATTTCTAGGCGCATTACTGTAGGTCTTAAAGTGAAAGCAACCCAATATAGCCTAGCCTATACCCACTCCTGTCTGTGTAGTTCATATTAATCAAACAACAACAACGGGGAAAAACAAACAGTTGCCTAACTAAACTAAAGCACTGTTTTTATCTGTATATTTAAGTTGTACTTATTTGTCCTATTGTCAAACAAGATTCATGCATTTTGTTTGTTTTATTGCCGTGTGACTATTGTGCATCTGACATAATGATATGGTAAATGTGGCATCCTAATAATGAAAAAAAAAATAATGCACATTTCTGAAAATGACCACCACCACAAAATCAGTAATTTTGATCTCACAAAAAATTATATATATATATATATACGCACACACGCACACACGCACACTCACACTCACACTCACACTCTCACTCTACCGGTCAAAAGTTTGAGAATGGTATTTAAAGAAGTCTCTTCTGCTTACCAAGGCTGCATTTATTAACTTTTTTATATTTGAATATGCAATTTATTTCTGTGATTCAAAGCTGAATTTTCAGCATCATTACTCCAGACTTTAGAGTCACATAATCCTTCAAAAACCTTTTTTTTTTTTACTTTCTATTTCAGATAAATGCTGTTCTTTAGAACTTTCTATTCATCAAAGAATCCTAAAAAAAAATGTTTTACACAACTGTTTTCAACACTGAATAATAATCATAAATGTTTGTTGATCATCAAATCCTCATATGAGAATGATTAGTGAAGGGGCATGTGACACTGAAGACTGGAGTAATGATGATAAATTCAGCTTTGATCACATGAATAAATGATATTCACATAGAGAAAAGTCACAACAGAACTGTCACAATATTACAGATTTTTTGTATTTTTAATAACATAAATGCAGCATTGGTGAGCAGAAGAGACTTCTGTAAAAACATTAAAAAGTCTTACCGTTCTCAAACTTTTGACCGGTAGTGTGTTTGTATATTAATCCTGATGGGATTGAGCTATGAGGAAGTGCAAGTTTACTAATACTTTGTTCAACTTTATTTTGTTTTGTGATTCTGCATTTCCTATTGTACGTTTTTTTATTGCGTTATATAGGTCTTAAATTTAATTCATAATGGTCTTAAAAAGGTCTTAAAAAGTCTTAAATTTGACTTGGTGAAACCTGCAGATACCCTGTATAAGGTCTTGCTTCATTATTATCCCTCATAAAGATAAAAGGTTCTTATTATAATTGCATACTGACTTTCTGTTTAAATGTTTAATCTTGCAAAAACTTCCTGCAGTTTGCTTTTGTTTTTCCCCCCCTGTGAAACAAGTGACACATTTTATTTATAGTAATGTTCATAGGCCTGTCACGATGATAAATTTAGCTGGACGATAAATTGGCCAAGAAATTATTGCGATAAACGATAATATTGTCGTTCTGAGACCATTTTCATCTAAAATAAGGATAATGGCATAATAATGCAGGTACACCTTTTCAAAGATCAATAAACTTTTATTTCTAAAGACTATTTAACACTGAAAATGGAAAGCATTTTAAATATCCACAATAAATGAACAAAACAACCAAAAACAATAAAAGCAATGGACTCTCACTCTGTTAACAAAAAATGCACTTGAATAAACAGCTGGAGAACTGCAATGGATGATTGTGTTTTAGGTAGTGCTGGGAATCGATTAAAAAAAGTAACTAATTAAATCACATTTTTTCCTGTAATTAATCACGACTTATACGTTTTTAATGTTTTGATATTGAAATAATTTCAGTTACTCTCCAAATTAATGTAGAAACAATTTATTGACAGCATATTTTAAATGTGTTGTATTGTCATGTTTTTATGAATGAAGGCCAGTATCACTGATGTCTCTATGAAACATTAATGACGTTACATTACAGTATAACTGAAAGATACCAATTTCAACATTTATTAAGCTTTAAAAAATAACTTGTAGTTTAAGTGAACTTAAAACAATCTTTACATAAACCCATTATAATAAATGTTATTTTTACCTGTGACTTCCCTGTTAGATATATACAGAAATGTGATAGTTATCAAACACCTTTCTTAACTGCATAAATATTAAATGAAATATAGATGAATCATTATTAAAGCTACAATTTTCTCTGTTCCCGTTGTTCTTTGATGAACATTAATGACATGCATCATCAGTGCTACTGTCACTTTAAGAACAGCCACAGCCGAACATGACGCGGGACAGCGCGTGAGATCAGTGTTCTCATTTCCTCATTTAAGATGTTATTTAACTAATTTAAGACTCCTAATATGAGTACTCAAAATTATCTGTGTTGTTGTTATTGTTTGTGCATGAGCAAAAGAGAACTCGATGGGAGCAGGAGACTGCGTCGTGTGTGTGTGTCAGAGTGTCCCTCGATTAGCTGACATGAGATGCAGCCACACAGACAGGACATTGACATACAGTGCGTTCTCTTGTGTCTTGTCGCGCTTAGAAGCGTTTACATGTATAAGAGCGTGATCATATAATGTAACGCTCTGCAAAAATGGATATAAAAACGGACGCTGGAAATTATCGCGGCCGGAAAAAGTAGCATTTTTTTTATTTATTGTGCGATTAATTGATTTATTGACTATCGCGACAGGCCTAATTGTTCACACGTTTTGGGGTTAAGATTGTTTTTGTTTCTGAAGCATCTTAATGTTCACCAAGGCTGCATTGATCAAAAATAGTTAAATTGTGAAGTATTTTTGCAATTTTAATAACCGTTTTCTATTTTAATACATTTTAAAGTGTAATTTATTCCTTTTGATGGCAAAGCTTAATTTTCACCATCGTTACTCCCAGTTTTCAGTCACATGATCCTTCAAAGTCATGTTAATTTGCTGAGTGTTTGGCTGGCCTTCTGCAGTCCAGATCTGTCTCCTTATTGAAAATATGCCCCATCATGAAAAGGAGAATCAGTCAATGACGACCACGGACTGTTGAGCAGCTGCCTAGCATTAGGCAAGATTGGGCAAATAATCCACTTCACTTGCAAAACTGACTATCAACAATTACTATCCTCAATTCCCAAACATTTAAAAAGTGTAATTCAAAGGAATGAAAACATGCCTCTGTCCCAACTTTTCTGGTATATTGCAGCCTTTAAAAATAAAAATGTGTTTATATTTACAAAGTATAATTAAGTTGGTCAGTGAAAATCTTCTCTGTGTGCATTCTCAGTTAAATTAAGAGAATGAACAAATCTCAGATTCATCATTTTTATTTAAAAAAATGTTCCAACTTTTCTGGAATTGGGGTTGTATTATAAATGTTGTTACTGTCACTTTTGATTAATTTAATGCTTGCTTGCTGAACTACCCCCAAAGTTCTGTACAGTATATATGGTAGTGTATAAATGTACAGGTTTTGGTCTTATTAGTAAATTTATTCTCTCTCCTACACAGGCATCGCTCCCGCTCGCGTTCCCGTGAACGCCGCTCTCGTTCTAGGGAACGCAATAGAGGTGGAGGAAGAGAGGGTGGAGGTGGAGGTGGAGGGGGGGGAGGTGGTGGTGGAGGAGGAGGAGGAGGAGGAAGAGACAGAGAGAGACGGAGGTCAAGAGATAGAGAACGCTCTGGACGATTTTAAAATTTCCTTCTTTCTTGAAACCAATGTTCAGTCCCCAAACCCTGTCCAGCTCTCTCCTGATGAAATGTGATAAATGTTGAATTTATTTCCTTCCCTGATTTCTTTGTCCTCCCATCTTTTTACTTAAGATTTGTTTGCTTTTCAATAAAAGATACCTTAGTCATTTTACTGCTTTTCAGTAGTTATATTCTCATATTCTATTCACATTTTATGTAATTCTATGCTGTTATTTTAGTGTTTCCACTTGTATTATTTTTTACATTGAAAGCAGTTGTTAGTGATTGTTTCTTGATTTCTTAACCTAGTGATTAAATACTTTTTCGTTTAGCAGAATGGTCAAGCTGTTCTCAAATGTGCTGTAATCTCAAGAAGTGTTGCATGTTGCAAAAGCTATTTTAATGGCAGGAAATGGTGATATCCACATAACAGATAGTATCAGGTAATTTCAAGTTCAGTTAATTTAAGGACTTGTAGTTTTAGATTTTATATGTCTGTCTGTCTTGGGGTTTATGCAGCTGGTTTATTGCACAGCACTATGGGATGCGTGATTCTGATTATTTAATAACGAAATTGAATGATCCAAGATCATCACAGCAAAACTATTTTTCCAACTTTATATTATTCTGTCCATCCATGTCCCCCTGTTTTCATAACTAATCTACAGACTCACAAATGTTTATATATACATACTATGTATAGTTGTAGTAAAATGACCTCAGTATTAGTATTAATAATATTTTTAGTATTACTTAATTTTATAAGCATAACACTGATAAATGGCTAGAAGCACAGGAGTCTTTAATAAAAGCATGAAAATTAAAACATTTGCAAGAACAACAAATCGGTCAGAGACAGAGCTGGATGAGGGACAATGTAAAATAGAGGAAGGTAATGTTAGCTAATCTGTACATAGAAAAAGATTAATAGAAAACATAATTTTAACATTTATAATGTTATATTGTTGACTATAGTTTTAATGGGCTATTTTTGGAAAATGTAATGAGCTATTTTCTTTTACGTAAACCTACAAGATATTTTAACGGAAAAGATCGGTCGGTCATTATTGCAAGAGAAGATATAAAAGGTACGCGTATTTCAGACTCGATAACGATTTTTTTTTTTTGTTGTACTTATTCCTAAATTAGTATAATAAAAGTTATTGTTAATTAACTATGTTAGAAATAAATCGGTCAAGTGCACCTGAGTAACACAATCCATTTGCTGGAGCTCACAGCATAGAACTCTATTCAGTGGGCGAAGGCACGACTCAATGTCGATGTTCCATTGGTTAGAAGAAAGAACAGACACCCCCGTCGTAGCCAATCCGCGCTCTACCCTAACAAGGTATGCTGGTACCCGATTGGACGCCAGCTTGACTCTTTAATGCATGTGAGCTGCTGCCAAGCCGACTTCATTTCACATAAGGATAGGTCATCAGTGTAATCGGACCTCACCGGCTCGCGAGTTCGTCTCTATCTGATAGTCAGGTGAGTGAAAAAAATGCCTGTTCGTATTTTAGTCGTTAAGCCCTGAAAAAACAACAACAACCTTTTCTTGATAATGACAAAGACACGTTAAAGTCATCATCGGCTACACTAATACACAGTGATGTTTGTATCTGAGGAACATACCCTAATCGCTTGTATTCCACTGAAGAGGAGAGTTTTCCACATACAAATGATCACATTTCATCCGCATGTCGTCAGTGATGAGAATGCGGCGCGAGCATGATGAAATCGCCCCCTGCGTCAGCATCACGATCAACGCGAGCACAACGAATGCAGTAGCCACGCGATTGCGTCATCTTACTTTACTATGTTCTTACATTAATAAGATGCTCATACATGTTTTATATTCCATACCTATGGTGGAGAGCACCCATTTGCAATTCTTTTGAGTAATTAATTGATTTATTAACCATTCACTTTTCACTATCATTTAAGCCAGATAACTGGCGATTCCAGTCTTTGCTATTTATTTATTTTTTATAATGTTTGATATTATAAATGCCAGAGGATGTTATATAAATGTACATTAAAAAAAACTCGATTAGGATCTCAAATAGCTGAGACTTTTTGAGAGCGAGCCAACTCTTTTCTTTATCGAATTTTTGGTTATTTGCCAAAATAAATAATCGAGGACATTTTTATTTTATTTTTTTATATGGTTGAACTTTTTCACTTAGACATTGTTTCGGGGTTGTTCAGTGTACAGTAACTACCATGACTAAACAGGGTTTGTAGGAGTGATCCCTCTGTACAGACTAACTGGCTTTGCATCATCTTGTAATGTCTAGAAAGCCACACCTCTTCCCTGAAAGTTGTCAGTGTTAGGCAGAAGTTTCTTATTCCACTGTGTTGGGTTCACAGTAGCTTAATTTCAGAGTATGGATGACTCTTCCATGATTATGTTACTAATTGCTGTCTATTGAGAGCAGAGATAGCATGCAGATAGTAGAAGCTACAGTCAAAACATCCCTGATGTCAAGTTTTTCTCTCTTTGGTAATGCTAAGTGCACTTTTGGCTGAAAGGCTTTGTTGGTGTTTTGTATCACTCTACTGTTCATTGCATAAGAGTCACTTCCTGGCAAATTTACAAGCGCGTGAGGTTATGAACATGAAAAAGTACAGCCGTTCTGTTCTGAAGAGAGCCCTAAACATCTTCAGCTCCTGTTGGAACTGAATGCAAAGCTAGTGGCAGTTTTCCACAGGGATAAAATCGACAGTTTCACCTGGATTCCAATGCATCTCCTTCTCTCAGTCGGTCATTTGTTTTCGTGCTTATTCATGCTTTGACCTGGAGGAAGTTGAGGCAATAATAAGGGTGGTTGTTTTGTATTCATGTTTGACGGTTGAGACTATAGAGATTTATAGACCTAATCTAATAGATATTGTTATCAAGAAGTGAGTGTTTTTGCACACATTCTGAGTGATATGTTCTCTGATTGTCTTTAAGCACGCAAAACAGTGTTATCATACATTGAGATGCACTACTTCATGTAGACAAAGTTGACATTTTTGGTGAGCAAAGCACCATAAATATTATCTTTTAGATGGCGTTTGAGACTTCCGTGGAACTTGTACAGTGGTTTGGCTTCTTATATGGCATGTTGTGATCTGTCAGTGTTGCATAATCACTTGGATGACATGAACCCAGTATTTAAACATAATATGAGTGACAATGATAACGAACATCTAGAGCGATGCACCCACGTTTATGATCAAAGGGTTGTGTAATTTTCTGTTCAAAAAATAAATGTGCATAACCATTCTTTGGATGATTGGATACTGTAATACAGTAAGTACAAAGGAAAGCCTGCTGGTGAATGCCACTTAAAATGTTTCCTCTCATAGGTAAGCCATGCCATCAGTACCATCTAGTTCAGAGTCAGTTGGGACTGGTCCCATCTGCCCACATGCTGCCAAGGTCCTCACAAATGCTGCAAATGGAGAAACTGGCATCAACGTGGATGGCAAGCTGAAAGTCGATGCCATCTCAAACGGAAATACTGGGCACAAGTTAAACGCGAATGGCACACCCCATGTAAATGAATCAAATGGTCACCATGTGAAGAGTACAAATGGAGAGCACACAGAGAATGGATCAGAGGTCACCATGGAGAGGAAATGGATTCGACCAGATTTGCCCAGCAGATGCACCTGGAAACTTGGTGACCCAGACACCGAGTCGCCGCACAACCACTTCCAACGGTAAGAATGCAGCACCTTAAAGCTGTTACACACTTTCCTCAGAATTCATATGTGTCAGTGTTGAGGTTTTAAAGGGACTGTTTACCCAAAAATGAACATTCAAATTGTTCCAAAACGATATATATTTCTTTGTTCCTTTGAACACAAAGGAAGATATTTTGAAGAATGTCGCTAACCAAACAGTTCACCATTGACTTCTGGCAAAGTAAAGCAAGAAGAAATTAAGAGGCAATTATACTTATTGTTATTAATTGTTTTTATTTAGTAATAATCACAAAACAATTATAGGCTATTTATTATTTTATAGTCATGTTGAATGGGTCAAAAACAGTGGAAATGTGGCCTATGTTGGGGTACCAGTTTAGGACCCATGACCAGTAGTGAAAAATGAAGACCAAGAGTCAGGAGTGCAATTAATTAAAGAGAAATTTACTGAAGAATAGTTTCATCAGCAGAAGCCAGCTTCAGTCTCACAAGGATTTCATAGGCCGCGCTCCCTCTCTCCGCCTATCGTACATACAATTTCTCAACAGTTATACTGTTTTCAAGGTCTAGCCCCATCATTAGATGATTCTGATTGGCTCAAAGAAAATGAACAGTCATGGTAAATTTCCACACATTGGGCCCCATTCATGAAACACAAGCAGAACGAATGTGTATAAATCGTTCGTAAAGCCGCTTTGATGAAAATTTCCAGATTCACGAAAATGTTCGTATTTTCAAAATGTAAGTTGGTAAGAAAGAAATGTACACCTGCTCCCTACCATGTGTAAATGGTGCGTAAAACATTTGAACGTTCTGTGTTCTAATTTAGGCAAACTGAGGACATTGGATTTTGATGTACCATAATCATATTTCAAGAGTTGATTTGCCCCGTCTTTTTTTAATTTATTTTTTACTGTTCAACGTGGGTAATATGCAGCGCTCGTCACTGTCACTTTTTACCCGGCCGTCCAATCACAGTGGAGGAAGGGCAGGACAAAAACTACACCAACCAATCATCCGTACAAAAATCAGTACACTGACTGAACAACAATAATGGAGAAGTTAATACTGCTTTTTACTAGTGGTGTAACGGTACACAAAACTGACGGTTTGGTACGTACCTTGGTTTTGAAGTCACGGTTCGGTACAGCAGTTTTACAAAATTGCTTTTTGTTTTTATTAAACAGTGGTTTACTGGGAAAAAAAGTCTCTGTCCTTAAATGAATAAAATTATAACTAAAAGTTTATTGAAGATATTGCTGTAAACTATATAGGGAGCCCTTACTTGCACATTTATATTAAAGGTTAACAACAGAGCCCAAACCATTTTAGCCTAAATCGAGTTGCTATTTATTTTTAGGTAACGTATAATAATCAACACTCAAATAACATACTAGTATGCAAACATGTAAACTTCACATAAGGCAATTTTTGCAATAACTTCGAAATCTAATTATAAAATAGTTTTTTCTCCAATTCGTTGTTGAAATATAATAATTTATAAACACAGTGTCTGTCATTTTCATGACAGGTTTATTTAAACATGCATGAAATAATCAAGACATCATTAACAGTTATAATGATAGGCTAATATAGGTCATAGAGTTGATTTCTATAGTGAATACAATTCTGTGGACACTGAATGACTGCCTGAGGTAAATGTGATGCTACATGACATTGTTTAGTTTTCAAGCAGTTATTGAGGTCTTTCCGTGGTTGAAAAACTGATTGAGCGATTACAACGCATATGATACGTGACAGTCAGTTGTAATGTATCCTCAACACACCTTCAGATGTTCATTCATGTTTATTCTTTACTAGATGAGATGATCGATCGCATTCACAGATGATCGCGTCCACGCGTGTGGCACGGCCGCTTGAACTGTGATCAGTCACGCCACATTAAAGAGCATCAAAACAGCATTTATCGTTTGAATTTCGTGATCAAATGGACTGAATACTTCATATGTTTGTGTGGGAACTCAGATTGAAGTGTGTTCCCCGCTTAAAACAAGCCGACTGTTAACTATTAAAGAATGCATTCGGAAACCGTTCGGGACACGCGTGCACCGAACCGAAAGCCCTGTACCGAAACGGTTCGGTACAAATACGTGTACCGTTACACCCCTACTTTTTACTAGTAACACATTGCTGCCATGGATATTCTGTATCATATTCATAGCAATCAAAGTATCTCCGATAGAAAAATGCTGCTCTTGCAAAGCGCTTACAAGCGCAACCAGCTGGCCGTTTTCAGAAGAGCACCAGGTGTTTTTAGCTGGCTAAAATGCTTTGATGGAGACATGATAATTTAATATTTATTGCTAGGCATATGGCAATTAGTCTCTTTGCAATATACTGGAGCCAAACCTGAGAAAGAAGTCCAGAAGATTCCACAGCGTTCCTGGCCACGTCATTTGCAGTTGTAACTCATGGGCCTGACTAATTATGAATATATTTACGAATGTTTGGAATTCATTAATATACACGTGTAACTACCAAATCTGTGGTATACGAAGCGTTTGTGAATCTGGAGGAGAGTTTTCGTAAATGTCCATTTTACGCACAAATTACTCAGAATTTGCTCATATATTTACGAAAGTTTCATGAATGAGGCCCAGTGTCAGTTAATCAGATTCACGTGTCCATAGATCACTTGTTGACGCTTTCACCCCGGAATTAGGTACATAGTGACCTTCCAGATCTGGAGCAGGCGTCAGCTTGCCCAGAACAACAAGTCCACCCATCTCTTAGGATGCCTGTAATCCACCTCCAATACTGATCTGTATCACACAATATTACACTCATACACAGAGACACAGTCTCTCCAAGGTTGGAGTTGGTGAGTTCCAGCTCTAACCAGAATGCTCCCCAAAACATACTGATAACATGTGCTTTCTCTCAGTGAGAGGTACAGACAATAGTACAGGCAATATTCATAAAATTCTTTAGTGTTTCAGTAAAAGGAAATATGAAAAGGAATACAATATTATATAAAAACGAAAGAGCGATCCATATTTCATCTCTGGAAGCCGGGCTAAGTGAGCAAGCACTGTTACTGCACTCCTGTAAGGTTAGGGGTGTGTGATGCCTCCAAAATCCAAATACATGACTGAAATCAAGTGTTTGGCGACTAGGGGTGTAATGGTACACAATACTGACGGTTCGGAACATACCTTGGTTTTGAAGTACGGGTTCGGTAAAGCAGTTTTACAAAATTGCTTTTTATTTATAAAACAGTGATTTACTGAGAAAGGGTCTGTCCTTAAATGAATTAAATTATAACTAAACGTTAATTGAAGATATTGCTGTAAACTAGGGAGCCCTTACTTGCACATTAATATTAAAGGTTAACAACAGAGCCCAAACTATTAGCCTAAATTCAGTTACTATTTATTTTTAGATATAATAATCAACACTCAAATAACATAGACGCAAACATGTAAACTTCACATAAGGCAGTTTTTGCAATAACTTCTAAATCTAATTATGAAATAGTTTTTTCTCCAATTCATTGTTGAAATATATAATAATTTATACACAGTGTCTGTCATTTTCATGACAGGCTTATTTAAACATGCATGAAATAATCAAGACATCACTAACAAGTTAAGTAGAATATAATAGGGGTGTAACGATTCATCTACTACATCGATGTATCGATTTATTTTCCTACGATCTAACTACATCGATCTGTGCTCGGCAAGTTGGCCTTCCGGACGACATATATCGATCTAACATCGTTTTAAAAGGTAATCAATCGATTGTATCGATCATAGGAAATAACGCATTGGATTTAAGCACGTCAGACTTTAAATGGATGTTTTTTCTTAGCACTTTTAATGATAAAGGCGTTAAACGTTACTCGATTCAGTCTGCCTATCTATGACATCATCGCAACGCACGCACCAGCAGCAGCGCTAAGAAAACAAAACATATAGCATGGCGGATGGCAGAGGAGAAGCCAACCAGCGAGAAATTATCAAGTCACCAGGAGAAAGAGCTAAGTTAGTAACGTTTTACCTGTACTTTCAACCCTTGCTAAATGTTACCTGTGCATTCCTGGGACCAGTGTGCCAGCAGAGCGAGTTTTTAGTACAGCTGGCGACATAGTGAACGTACAGAGAAGTGTTCTGCGGTCAGATCATGTTGATATTTTTGAAAAAGAAATATGTAGAGTCATTGAAGAGTAGTTGGTTACATTTTATCTTTTGTTAAATATTGTTTGTTTATTAAACTGAGAGTAGTAGCAGGTTCAGCCAGTTTATTCAAACTGAAGAAATGTTGGTTGCACTTTATTTTTGATATTAATATTGTATTTGTATTATTTTAATGTTGAAAAACAACAGCAAAAGTAACAGGTACACCTACTATTAATTAAACCTGAAGAGAAGTTAGTTGCACTTTATTTTTGATATTAATATTGTAATATTATTATGTTGGAAAACAAAAGCAGAAGTAGCAGGTTAACCTACTGTTGAAATGTTGGTTGCACTTACTGTGCTTTTATTGAAAATGTATTGAATATTGAAAATGAGAGCAGAAAAGGTTAACTTCCTTTTAATTCAACCTAAACTGTTGGTTGCACTTTATTCAAATAAAATTTGAATGCATTTGCCATTAATTGTTGTTTACTTGTTTGTTTATATCCATAATTAATTGATACCTGATTCCCTTACAAGAAACAACAGGAATCTTGGAAACTTCACCTGCACTGACCAGTATCCAGATATTTATTTCAGTCACACAATTTTTGGCTAAAAAGTTACTGAATCGATTTCAGGTCACTGAATCGTTTCGGATCGTATCGTTCTAAATGAACCAAACTCGTCCTTGAATCGTATCGACAACCTCAAATCGTGATACGAATCGAATCGTTGTTAAAACGAATCGTTACACCCCTAGAATATAATGAATATAACGGCTAATATAGAGCATATATTTAGTGAAAGAGTTGATTTCTCTAGTGAATACAATTCTGTGGACACTGAATGACTCCTGAGGTAAATGTGACTCTACATGACATTAAGAAGTTATATTGAAGTCTTTCTGCCGTTGAAACAACACTGATTGAGCGATTACACCACATACATGACAGTAAGTTGTAATGTATCCTCAACAACATACCTTCAGATGTTCATTCATGTTTATTCTATAGGAAGAGATGATCGATCGCGTTCACAGTCGCGCGGCCTCTTGAACTGTGATCAGTCACGCCACATTAAAGAGTGTCAAAACGCCATTTATCGTTTGAATTTCGTGATCAAATGGACTGAATACTTAATATGTTCGTGTGGGAACTCTGATTGAAGGGTGTTCCGCCCTTAAAACAAGCTGACTGTTAACTGTTAAAGATTGCATTCGGAAACACGCGTGCACCGACCCGAAAGCCCTGTACCGAAACTGTTCGGTACGAATACGTGTACCGTTACACCCCTATTAGCGACACATCACACATCCCTAGGACAGACCCTCAGTCACCACTCAGAGACAAAATACAAACTTTAGAAAACATAAAGGAAGAAACAAACAATCCGTGGTTCTCTTGATTAAGCAACATCATAACTGGAAAGAATTATTAAAAATCATTATAATAATATAGGAGGAAAAATATTGATTAAGGCTTTGATTATGATTTTAATTCGGATATATACATGGGTATATTGAAGTGGCAGTGGATTTCAGAATCCAACCTTTCACCTATAATATATTTTCTTTTTTTTATGTTAAGCATTATTTCTGAAACCGATTTCAGTTGGCCCTTGCAAAGTTTTTCCTAAATCATTTAGACCTAAAAGGATGGGTCAGACTGAAAAAAATCTTTAAACTGTCCTATGCATGCATATTTTATTTGCTTTCCTACAAAATCTGTGAGTGTGATTGTTCTAGACAGTATTGTTGTTTTAACTCGGAAAGGAAAATACAATGGTTTCATTTATGAGTGAAAACATGACAGAAACATGCAATACATTGAGTTCAATTCTCATTTTCTTCTTTCATTCACATTTTTTTGTTAAATATTGGTAAGGATTATTTTCTAACTTTAGGAGAGACATGACTATTACCATCTATATGTTTAAATCTCCTTCCCCTGGTGTTAAAATGTCTGCCTTTTTACTACACAGTGTCATGAACATTCATGACCATGGAGGTAACTCCTGTTTAACAACAGTGTTCTTTCAGGAAGAATGACTCGACTAGAAATGTTACCCTGAATGACCACTCCTTAAAAATACTCTTAAACCAATATCACAGTCTGCAGAGTCACAGTGATACAGTCAGTTCTGTTGTGGTTCTTTTATGGTTGACGTTTACCATAATGTGTGTTTTGTGGTAGTGCATGTGTAACTGCATAACATGCTCCCTTTTTCTCACAGGACAGTGACACCCAGTATCCTCCCCAACATCTTAAGCAAGATTGGAGAGACCCCACTGGTCCGCATGAACAAGATTCCCAATGCTTTTGGCCTCAAGTGTGAGCTTTGTGAGTATCTGTAAAATATGGGGGCAGAGGATGTGTCTTCACACCTGGTTTCATTTTAGTGAGCAGCACTCTTTTTTTTGTGTTTCCTGCTGTGTCCTATGAGACACAAAAGATCACATGATCATTTAAGGACAGCCTGTAAAGTGCATGTGTCGGCACGTGTGACTGGGTTGGGAAGTAAGGGGCTGTGTGGAATGAGGAATGCAGGTGTTAGGTTTCGCTCTTCTCAGCTGAGCGAGGACGTGAAGAAGCGAATGTTCCTGGACTGACCGTACTGTACTGAGTCATGGGTCCATGCACTCAAAATGCTTGAATTAACTATGTATTTACTCAAATCACATGCACTTATTTAACGCATCTATTTTTAGAAATAAGCTGCATCTGAATATGCATACTTCCCTAATACATAGTAGATGAAAAACTGTATGTGAATGTCAGTATGTCTGACAGTTTTCATGAAACAAAATCTTGGCAGAAGTAATTGGTTACTTTTTGCCTACTGAAGTATGAATCTATTGGACACTTTACCATCCCATGAGACCACGGGAAGTTGTGAATGGCAGCGAAGCAATGCAACTGACATTGTACACATCACATGACACGACTAATGTAGTAAATCCATGCTTCACACATTCATACTATATAGAATGTACTTTTTGTTGGTCATAAAAGAAGTACTTACTCTGAGAGTATGTGATTTTTGGATGCAGCCTTAAGCCTCTTTCCACCGAAATTACCCGGAACAATTTGTCCCAGGAAGTTTTTTCCCAGGAACTCTTTTTCCCCCCAGACCTGCTGCTGTCTGCATTTCCATAGCGGTCCAAAGTACTGTGAAGATTAGTCCGGTGACGTAGGACTGTGCGCGACTTTCCAGAGCCCACTGGATAAACATAATAAAGCCTGAACCTCGTCGTCGGTCCATCGGTTGTATTTTTTAAACTCCATTGTTGATTTGAATAGCAAACAACTCTTACTGCGTGCACCTCAACAGACTTTTAGGTTGAAATAAAATGCTGCGTGAACTCTACCAACCAGCATGTTCAGCGCCCAAGTCCCACCCCCGAAAGTTCCTGAACTTTGAAAAAGTACTACCTCGCAAGCAGGGCCGTTTTGAGGGGGAAATCTTTACCCAGAACTTCATTTAGACCCTGGTTCCTGCGGTCGAAACACACCGAGTACCACCCTAAAGTCCCTAGTTCCTGGGGAAAGTTCCCGCGGTGGAAAGGCGGCTATAGAGTTTCCTAGGATCTTTACTCATGAAAGTGTATCGGCGAGGTATTCCATAAAACGGTGTTAACCTTCACAAAAACTTTGAACTCTTAGTTCAAATGAACCCAAACCTTTCTTAATGGTGGTATATCGGTTCCAGAAATGTGGCCTGGAGTTATTTCAGTCAGCCCAGAGTTTGAAGAGTTTATGCTCATCCAATGAACAGAGGGAGACATTGTCAACAGAGCTTCGAATGCAGGCGTCATCAATGAAATGATGATAAAAATTGATAAAGAATGGCTGATTGTTCTTTAATTCTGTCTTTGATTATTTTTTTTTTATAAATTCTATAACGCTATAATACAATATTGTGTGTAATCTATATTTTCACACCTACTGGAACTTCATCATCAAGGTGATGTACTGATGTATGCACCAAATACCTGATGTTTACCCGAAGTAAACTAACCCTGGAACATAAGGCTATGACCATTGTTGTGGCTACTTGCATACCCTAAAAGTTTTGTAAACCCCAAAAAGTTTTAGTAAGCAGAACTGACAGATTTTTATTTTGTACATTTAATTGCCCTTAACTTGAAATATTTGAATAAGTCAATTAATATACATTTAACTTAAAATTATCATGTAACCAAAACTTGGTTAGCTTTAGCCACCTAATTCAGTAAATGCTAACTTGCTAATTAGTAACACAATGCTTTGATATTCAGCAATTGCTATGCTATGTCGGAGTACAACAGTATAGAACATTTAACATGCTGTATATCTGTTCTCAAACTAAGCTCATGCTCCACTCGTCACCATGATAACTCCCAAGAAATGCCACATAACAGCATAAATTAGCATAGCAAAACATTAAACACCACTAAATATCCCATTTAACATTAATCTTGCACAAATAACATTTATATAACGCTTAATTTGAGCATTTACTCTCCCTTTTCGAGTGTCATGGCAAAGCATGCTGGGTAATAGAAATCCCAACCCAGTTTGAGTTTTATTTAAGTTTGTCTAAATTAAAAGAAACTCTATGAATTCTAAATTGAATTCATAGAACTCAAAACAATTAAAGGGTTACTTCACCAAAAAATGAAAACTCTGTCATTAATTACTCACCCTCATATTGTTCCAAACCCGTAAGACCTTCATTCATCTTCGGAACACAAATTAAGATATTTTTGATGAAATCCTTAGACTGCTAGGTATTTAAAACATTGTAAAAATAGTCCATGTGACTCCAGTGGTTCAACCTTAATTTTATGAAGCGACGAGAATACTTTTTGTGCGTAAAAACTGACAAAAATAACATCATACAACAATTTCGGTCTAGCCTGTGCCAGTCTCCTTTGCGGTTTCCATTGTAAACAGTGCAGCGTTTGATTGATGAATGAAGGCCTTACGTGTTTGGAATGACATGAGGGGGAGTAATTAATGACAGAAATTTTCATTTTTGGGTGAACTAACCCTTTAAACATTTGCATTACTTAAAATGTTTCAGTTTTATGAACTCAAAAGAAAAGGAAAGTTCAAAATACTCAGAAAAGTTAATTTGACCGAACTAATTTGTTTAATTTAAGTTTACCCAACTCAAACCAATTAATTATTTTGAGCATTCGGGTTTACAGTGTATTGGAATCAGAGTTGTGGAAAAATACCTGGGTAAGTCGCTTAACCTGCTTTCTGGAATACCTCCCAAATCTCTTTAGAACAGCATTCCATTGTCTCGTCTACGCCCTGATTAAAACCAATCTCCTGGGAAGTACAATTTCTCATCCTCAGATAAAATCATTTAAAGATTAAAAAAAGGCCTTCAAAATACTCCTTAGTAATTCATTGGGTTTGCAGCAGATGCATACCTCACATGGCCAGGTTGTTGCATTGTATTTTTGCTTTTGGTTTGGAACAGACGCATTCTGTCAGAATGTACTCAAGGACCTAAACCGAAACTCAATGCATGCTTTGACAAAACCAGGCTCACAAAATGGCTGCAGTCATTGTTTTCTTTTGTGAAAGGTGAGCAAGTTTAGCCGTTTGGGTCAAAAGTGCCGCTGGGCTGTAGTTAAGCCCCTCTTTAGTTTAATGAACGTTGTTTGAAAGTGCTATTGTGTGGAAGTCAAAGCCTTTTGATTTCTAAATGTTTTAATGAGCTTTATAATGGGGATTCAATATGTCTAGCAATTTCATGTGAACAAGATTACCCTTTGGCCAGTTGAGCTGACAGGCTTTGGCATTACAGATGTAGAATTAGCTGACTAATTGTATCGAGGTTGGTGCATATTTCACATTTGCATGTGTGGCTGTGTGTGGTTGGAATGGTGTGGGGGTTCAGGTTGGACAGAAAATGGCTTCCATAGATTTTAAGTCCACCGTGTATTTGCTGTATAGACACAGGTATAGAATAAATAGTGCAATCTGGATGAAAATACAAAGGTATTGCCAGTAGGTTTGGTTAATACTTTGTAATTGCAACATACCTAAATGGAAAAGATTGTTTACTAACTGTTTTTTTTTTTGTTTTTTTGTCTTTCTATCATTGTCTAGTGGCTAAATGCGAGTTCTTCAATGCTGGCGGCAGCGTGAAGGACCGAATCAGTCTGCGAATGGTAGAGGATGCCGAGCAAGACGGCATCCTTAAACCAGGAGACACTATCATTGAACCCACATCAGGAAACACAGGTGTGTGTGTGTGCACCATTTGATACCATAATACTTATTAACTTCATTTATTTTAAAATTTTTCTTGAATGTAAGTACTAATTGTTTTTAACCGTGCCGTATTGAGAAAGAGCCTCTGCTCCATTTAGTTTAATCCAGACACCTGAATGCTGGAGGACCAGTTAAACATGTCATGTGCCAGCTAGTATGGCACCAAACTCAAAGAATGACTGTTCAAATAGTCTATTATTCAACATCTTTTACACTTACTAGTCAATGAACTAGCGAAGATTGTTTATCTTAAATAGTGATGCAGACTAATTAATACAAAAAACACTTTCTTATGCATTTCTTTTTCTATTTTGTACTTTTCTGGACAATGTTTGACACTTGGTATTGCTAGCACTTCTCGTGTTTTGCTTCCTTAAGTTTACTCGCTTGTTGTAAACCTCTTTTATAAGTCGGTTTGGATAAGTGTCTTCTAAATGTAATTGTTTTTTCAGGTATTGGACTTGCCCTGGCAGCAGCAGTAAAAGGTTATCGCTGCATCATTGTCATGCCTGAAAAGATGAGCATGGAAAAGGTGAAGTTATCAAGATAAATATGGTGTGGGTGTAAATCTGAAGGATTTTGTCGATATCTGTAGTGTGTGTGAAATGTGTGTTTGCATAGTCATGTGTTGCGTGTCCTTACATGCTCCCAGGTGGACGTGCTCCGCGCTCTGGGTGCAGATATTGTTCGTACCCCTACCTCTGCTCGTTTTGACTCTCCGGAATCTCATGTGGGTGTGGCTTGGCGTTTGAAGAATGAGATTCCTAATGCTCACATTCTGGACCAGTACCGTAATCCCAGCAACCCCCTGGCCCACTATGACACCACTGCAGAGGAGATTCTGGTGCAGTGTGACGGTAACTGCAGAATTTGTGCAGAAGCAACATTGTGGATTTTTTCAAATTAAACATTCACCTCTCACTTCAGTCATTTGGATTATTTTTATGAAAAAGCTCATACTTTACCAGTGGTTCTCAACCAGGGGGGCTCAACAAACTTCCACGAAGCCTCAAGTCTTACAATTATTTAAATTTAGTAGGGCTGGGTATTGACACAAATGTCATGATTTTATTCAATTTTGATTCTCAAGCTTTTGATTCAATTTCGATTAATTTGGATATAAATCAGTTACAGTACATGGCAGATTTTCTCAAGGAAAAAACATAATGCTGTAAACTATGTCTCTGACTATGAATCAGTTGGTACTACACTAAAATATTAAAGGTTACAATTATATTTGTATACAATCACCTAAATTACACACAAGGAAGTTTTTATAATTAACAGTTATAATTACATAATTAGCCAAGTTTTTGTGTTTCTATAGGTAAAATAGACATGCTGGTGGCTGGAGCTGGCACTGGTGGCACCATCACTGGCATCGCCCGCAAACTGAAGGAAAAATGCCCCAATATCAAAGTGAGACTCCGATCGGTTCATGAATGTGTTTTTCTTCAGTTTATAGTCCTTAAAGTATTCTTTTTTTTTTTTAATTTAAGTAAGCTTTTATTTCACAAATCATAGTCATTACAGAATAATTGTATTACTTTGGAGAGACCCTTATTTGCATTTATATTTATATAAACACCTTTTTTACACAGCCTTTTCATGTGTTAATGTCTTTGTTCCTCAGATTGTTGGGGTCGATCCTGAGGGCTCCATCCTTGCTGAGCCGGAGGAGCTGAATAAGACTGATAAGACTCAATATGAGGTGGAGGGCATCGGATATGACTTCATCCCCACTGTTCTGGACAGATCTGTAAGTGTGTATTTGCACAGAAGCAGAGGCGGACAGTAATGAAGTGTTTTTACTTTCCAAGTAATTTTATTTTTCAAGTATATGTACTTTATCAGTGTTCTTCTTTGGAAAACTTTTACTTCACAACATTCCAAAACATAATATTATAATTTTTACTTCACTACGTTTCATATTGAATTTAATGTAATACTTATTTACATTAAAAATGTTGTACTGTATACTTTTACTCAAGTAAAAGTAATTCAAAGTTTTGCTTAAGGACAAGTAAGAAAGTACTTCATTTTTTTATGTAATTAAGTATTAAAGGTAAAAAAAACAACCTTTAATTTATGAAATGTAGTGCAGTAAAAAGTACGACATTATGCTTTGGAATGTAGTGAAGTAAAAGTTTCCCAAAGAATATACATATACTTGAAATATGTTCTTAAGTAGAATGTAAAAATACTTAACTACTGTCCGCCTCTGCACAGTAGGTTTTGATGCAGTTGAAATTACATTTGATGTTTACTGATGGCAAATGACCATTCGTCATCTCCTAAAATTGTAATGCTTTTTCAGTGGTTGCCATCTGACCTAGACCAATATGGATAATTTTAAAGCAAAATTATTGCAAATATATGCCATATATAGTGGCACAAACCACACAGAAAAGATGCACAGATATTTACATTTTTTCCAGATATTTAAATCTTGAAGTACATGGATGTCACACCCCTTTTTACACTGTGAGAATGTAGAAACGTTAGGAACCCTTCTGTTGACTTTCGTAAGTGTTTGCCAGTTTTTATTTGCAGTCTGCACCATGGTCATGATACTGTGTATTTTATAATTTCTCTAAATGAAAATAGCAAACCGTGGATGTTTGATGTCACACTTCATTACAACCCATGCTAGATAAAATCCATGCAGTTTTTTTTTTTTAAAACCACATTTTCTGTTTCTCAGGTGGTGGATAGTTGGTACAAGTCCAATGATGAAGAGTCCTTTTCCATGTCTCGTATGCTCATCAGAGAGGAAGGTCTTCTGTGCGGTATGTGACTCATAATTTATCTCTCTTGTGAAATCTGCCAGTGTGAAATTTAAGTGTGTATCATTCTAAAGTCTGTTTTCTATCACTCTTTGTAGGCGGTAGTTCAGGCACAGCCATGGCTGCAGCAGTGCATGTAGCCAAAGAGCTGAAGGAAGGCCAGCGTTGTGTGGTGATCCTTCCTGACTCCATCCGCAACTACATGTAGGTTTCAGTGTTCCCAGCATTTTAGTGTGCTTAGCTGTGGTGTGAATGTGTGTTTTGTGTTGCCTGGTAGATTAAGCAACAACAATACTATTGTGATGTTTTAGACTTGAACATAGACAGCCGGTATGTTGGGAATTGTATGCCACCGTTCTACCAGATTCGAGAATCTGCTTTGAAGCTGAAGCTTCCCAAAATGCATTGATGATTTTATTTAGTCTTGTCTACTAAACTAATCTTAAGGTAGTGGTTAAATTAGTCAGTTAGCTGCACTAAAAGTAGCTAACTACATCAATACTGTTTAAGGAGGAAAAATCATGGAAGTTTTGAACAACAAGGAAGTTCAGTTTTGATCTTTTGACAGTTAAGATGTCAAATTTGCCCATTGGCCCCTCTCCATCATGGCCTCCTAATCATCCCTATATACAGATTGGCTTCATCACTCTGTCTCCTCTCCACCAATCAGCTGGTGTGTGGTGGGCGTTCTGGCGCAATATGGCTGCCGTCGCATCATCCAGGTGGATGCTGCACATTGGTGGTGGTTGAGGAGATTCCCCCTTCTATATGTAAAGCGCTTTGAGTGCCTAGAAAAGCGCTATATAAATGTAACTAATTATTATTAATTAAATTAATTAATTAATTAAGATGTTGTTATACTATACAAATATCCTGTATGTTTTAAGGGAAATTTGAATTCTCAGTTCATGACTTCATTAAATAAATATAATATATGCTGGGTTTTTGAGCTGTGTGGATCACAAGCTGCTTGCATGTAAATTAAGTGTAAATTAAGAGTGTCAGAGCAACTGTTTACAGTAATTGCTGCTCTACATTAACTCATCTCTGTATCTGATATAAGTTTGAGTCACTTATAATTACATGCAATGTGCACCAACCATCTTCCCAAAATTGAAATTAGCACTTCTAAAACGACTGCTGTCAACAGAATAAAGGATCCCCCCCCCCTTACAATACGTTTTATTTTTGTTTGTTCATTTGTTTTTTTCAATTAGTAACAGTAGCCATAACTTTATTTATTTATTTATTTATTTATTTATTTATTTATTTATGGAATCGCAAGATTTTGGGCCTACAACAATCACATCAAATGTGGAGGTATTTTTTCTTATATCACATTTTAAATCACAGTTGCAATTTTTATTAGAAATCCCCCTCTCAACTAGACTGGGTAAACCTAGCCTGATCTGCCGGCGATTTGATTTCGCCCTGCAGCTCAGGCTGAAAACCTGTACATTTGGGCTGCATTATGACAAATCATAATTGTTGATTATTCCCTTAAAATTGTAATTGCAATTGTATTAATTACGATTATTCTATAGCGTTAAGCCTCAAAAGTCAAATATGCATTGGTTTGGTTTCTTTAAATAAAAAATAAAAAATATGAATGGTATTATAATGTTAAACTAAAAATAAAAACAATGGGGGGGGGGGTACACTTATATTATTCTGTGTACCAATAATTAAGTACACAGAATAATATAAGTGTACTTTTTTTTTTTGTAATTGCGATTACATTTTATTGAACGATTACATAATTGTGGCATCCGTAATTGTAATCACGATTATAAATTCAATTAATTGTGCAGCCCTACTGTACATTAATTTATCCTGCTTCTGTCACACTTTTGTGGAAATCAATCGCAGACTGGCTTAACCATCTGGCGCGCTATTGGCAGGTTTAACACAATGACGGATAGAGAAGCGATGGGCCGATGCCCGTTGATCACGGCTCTTGTGGTCTGATTGGTTGAAGGACTATCCAATTGTGTGTGGAGTCATTTGAATTATGCTCGTTTATCACTCCTCTTGTGCAGTAGAAAATACCTAGCAGACTCCCCAGACCAATGTTCAATCTTAAATTGAGCTTGGTCTGGTGATAGCCAGACAACCTCTCAACCTCAAAAATAGTGGAGCACAAATGTTTCCCATGATACAGTGCACTCATCATTCCACAGAACTCCGTAAACAGAAACTCCACTTGATAATGTGAACATAAACCATGTGACGACAATGTACCATGCTTTTGAAGCTGGTTTGCATAACTATATTCCAGATTATGTAAAAAAAAAATGTATATGCCATAGACTATATATTACACGCTTAGGCTTGGCCTAAATGCTTTGTTCTCCCCATTAGGTCTAAATTTCTTAGTGACAAGTGGATGTGTGAAAAGGGCTTCCTGAGTGAGGAGGATCTTGTTGTCAAGAAGACATGGTGAGTGTATACACATACACACGTACGCATGTTGTCTTTGGAAGCACGCCTGTTATTTACACACAGATGCAAATATAGTCTCTCTCTGTGTCTGCTATTATACTAGGCTGCATTACTGCTACAGTTATGCTTCTATATGTGGAGGCATGTTCACTCCCCCAGATTACTCTGTCTGTGTGTCCTCTTATGAGCTTTTACTATCTTTCCCCGTCCACCCTGCCCTCATCTCTCGGTAGGTGGTGGAATCTGACTCTACAGGAGCTCCGACTCTCCGCCCCCCTGACTGTGCTGCCTTTAGTGTCCATCAAGAAGACCATTCAGATCCTGAAAGAGAAGGCCTTTGACCAAGCACCTGTGGTAGACGAAGCTGGGTAGGTCATTCAATCAGAAACTAGTTCACCCAAAATGTGGCCAGTTTGTCAATCCTTTTAAGATTTTAGTCTCATGGCCTCAAGAAGAATCACAGTGCTAATCACTCAAATCAATGCAGTGTAAATTACTGTTTGTTTAATGCCATTATATAAATTTTTCAACTGAACCTATTATGTTCTGTGTTAAAAACGATGCAAGGATGTCTGAGACGATGAGAGTTTTTGATGGATTTCACTTTTTAAAAAAAAAATTTTTTATGTGATGCGCTCTTAGAAATATAGAGGGAAATATTTTACAAATCAGTTTTACCGTTTGACGGCTGGAAACTTTGAACTAACCTTGCCAAAATATCTGATATTTAAGTTACTGATGTTGACGCACAATAGTAACACAAACTACTTTTTTAAACGACGTTTAATTTTAGTTAATGATTGTTCATGTAACTTTGTTTGTATTGTAACTTTTTTTTTTTTTCTCTTTTATTATGTTTTCCAGACCGTTGAACGCCCTTTTTTGCCCCATCAGGAATAGTTTGTGTATGTGTGCATGCACTAATTATATATTAATAGTACTTATTATTTTATATACAAATATTTTTCTAAAATGATTACAAATAATTGCGATAGATGAACTAGATTCTATTTACTCCCAAGTGAAAAAGCATATATTTCCACTTTTCGATGATTTTATTTATTTTTATTGAAAATAAATGCCTTTCCAATATGATATGTGATGGGTAAAGGGAGTAGAGCAAGTTCGGCAAAAGGCGGATTCGAACTTGGGTCGATTTGCATCAAACCAGCTCTTCCGTAACTTTGTCTGGCTCAACCAGATGTCAGTGGGCAGAGTTAGAGTAAATAACCTCTGCCAACAAGGCGGGCTCTTTGCAACTGGTGTAAATAGATACTCCGTTTTTTTTTTTGTTATTTTGAATAGCTTCATACATTCTGATATCCTGGCCATTTGTGTACCCCCCGACATTGCTCATTTTGGAAAGTCTCCCTGATTTATATCATCGGCTCATTAGTAGGGTCTCCAAGTGTTTCGGACAAGGGAGACACCCAAAATGTACAGTGCTGACGTCTAGATTGTGGCTTAATAGATCTGGACAAAAAAAGAGTGTCATGTCATTGCCCAAAATATTAAAATGATCAAACAGATGGTAAGCGAAGGAAGGTGTGGCTCAGTCTGGTGTCTGGTTTTCTCCCTGTAGGCAGATTCTGGGCATGGTCACATTGGGGAACATGCTCTCGTCTGTCCTGGCTGGGAAGGTTAGGCCATCTGATCCCATAAACAAAGTTCTCTACAAACAGTTTAAACAGGTGGGCACGCGCACACACACACAGACCTTTCTGTCATTCTGTACACACAACAGAAGGTTCAAGAAAAAGTATTCACACAATTTGTTCAAACAAACCTTGAGACATCGGAAATCCTTATAAGTGCATGTGGTGTTGTTGTTTTTTTCCTCGCTCTAAATGCGGGTTGGATCTAATTATATGATTGTTGACTTGGATGAAGAAGCAAATAATAGCTGAATAATAATGTTCATTGTATGTGTCAGAGTGAAATATCAGCACACCCAGTACTGACAGAGGTAATGTGATCTCTCAATAGTCAACTTGTCTCTCTTCCTGTAGGTGCGCCTAACTGATAACCTGGGCAAACTCTCACGCATCCTGGAGACGGACCATTTCGCCCTTGTTGTGCATGAACAGATTCAGTGTAAGTCAAGTTCTTTAACTGTTTTTACCTTTTCACTAACTCCATTTTCTTATTTTTAGTCACGAATATTACTATACAAAAGTTTGGGGTTCGTGTGTGTGTACATTCGAGGACACATTACATTGATCAAAAGTGACAGTAAAGACATTTATAATGTAATTTATAATATAATCGATTTATATTTAAAATGTACTGTTTTAACACTGATAATATTTAATGTTTGTAGAGTGTAAAATCTGCATATCAGAATGTTTTCTGAAGGATCATGTGACAATGAAGACTTAAGTAATGATGCTGACAATTCAGCTTTGTCATCGCAAGAATAAACTGCATTTTAAAATAAATTCAAATAGAGAAGTTATTTTAAATTAATAATATTTCACAATATTACTATTTGTACTGTGTTTTTTATCAAATATATACAGCCTTGAACAAAAAAGTAAAAAATCCCCAAACTTTTAAATAGTTGTGAATATTTGGAGTTTATTTAAATCAAAGGTTTCCCCATACATGCATTTGTTGTTGTTGATCTAATATCTTTTTTTTTTTTTCAGTCTTAACCTGTTAATCATTGTGATTTGTGTTCTCTGGTAAAAACAAAACAAATCATGAATGATAAAATAGAATCGCTAGCCAATAATTACCTGTGAAACCAGGGTATTAACACTATTCCCAAAAAATCAACTGCTTTACACAATCAAATCACCCTTCACCCTTCACTTGGTAGAAGTTGCCAAATTATACAGATGCCAGAATGCCCTCAAACCAAATGTGACCCAGACTTGCTTCGATACTACAGGTTATGTTTAGTAATGTATCGGGTCACCACTTGATGTACAATGTAAAGTTTGGGTCCTTAATCAAAACCGTTGGTGAATGTAAAACATTCTCACATAAGCGTTGTAGACAAGCATCTACATCACATGACCGAATTAACAGGTATTGTACAAAATGTACAAAGTCTTTCCATACAAAACGCTGCACTATTCAGGAACAACAGACTTATTCATAGAGCTTAATGCAATACAGCACCAATTCCTGATACAGGACACGTGTTTTCCTGATCTGAGGATCGCTCTGTTTGCACATTGCTACATTGTGTACCGGTTGAGGGACATTACACCTGCAGTGGCATATACTCAGCCAAGTGCTATAATAACACCACTGTGAACTTTCCTTTTTCTAGCTAAGGTTAACTAACATTACATAATAAAGGGCTGCTTTTATACACTATATTACCAAAAGTTTTGGGACGTCTGCCTTTACATGCACCTGAACTTTAATGACATCCCATTCTTAATCCGTAGGGTTTAATATGGACTTGCCCCACCCTTTGCAGCTACAACAGCTTCAACTCTTCTGGGAAGGCTTTCCACAAGGTTTAGGAGTGTGTTCATGGGAATTTAACCATTCTTCTAGAAGAGCATTTGTGAGGTCAGGCACTGATGTTGGGCGAGAAGGCCTGGCTCGCAGTCTCTGCTCCAGTTCATCAAAAAAGGTGTTCTATCGGGTTAAGGTCAGGACTCTGTGCAGGCCAGTCAAGTTCCTCCACACCAAACTCGCTCATATCTTTATGGATCTTGCTTTGTTCACTGGTGCGCAGTCATGTTTGAACAGGAAGGGGCCATTCCCAAACTGTTCCCATAAAGTTGGGAGCATTAAATTGGCCTGAAAAATGTCTTGGTATGCTCAAGCATTAAGAGTTCCTTTCATTGGAACTAAGGGGCCAAGCCCAACCCCTGAAAAACAACCCCACACCATAATCCCCCCTCCACCAAACTTTCACCTGGCACAATGCAGTCAGGCAAGTATCGTTGTCCTGGCAACCGCCAAGCCCAGGCACGTCCATTGGATTGCCAGACAGAGAAGCGTGATTCGTCACTCCAGAGATCATGTCTCCACTGCTCTATAGAATCCAGTGGCGGTGTGCTTTACAACACTGCATCCGTTGCTTTGCACTTGATGTAAGGCTTGGATGCAGCTGCTCGGCCGTGGAAACCCATTCCATGAAGCTCTCTACACACTGTTCTTGCGCTTATCTGAAGGCCACACAAAGTTTGGAGGTCTGTAGTTATTGACTCTGCAGAAAGTTTGACTTTGCGCTGACCCCGCTCTGTGATTTTTACGTGGCCTACCACTTCATGGCTGGGTTGCTGTTGTCCCCAATTGCTTCCACTTTGCCTTGGAAGTGATTGGACCACCTGAATTCAATGATTTGGGGGGGTGTCCCAATACTTTTGGCAAATATAGTGTAGCTTTCCTAACATTATTGTAAATAAAAAATAATCAATAGTGTTATTGTAGCTTCATTGATATACTATGCACTTTACAATCAGCGTTGGGGGAAAGTTACTTTTAAAAGTATAGTCACTCCCTGAAAAAAGAAACTGTTTTCACATCAAAAGTGAAATGAATTAGCCTCAGGCTGAAGGAAATGCAAATTAACGTCTGTACAGTATAGGGTGCTGCTCAAACTAAGCTTTCAGCTATGCTGCCATTCTGGATTACAGAATTATAGGACACAGGAAGATAAATGTGATGTTTATCTAAAATCATGCTTATTCGCATGGTTGAATTGGATCTTTGAAGGTCATCAGCAAAGAAGTTGTTTAATTAAGTAAATGAAATGCATAAAGTAACATTTAATTATTCCTGGTTTGAGGAATGCTGAGTCTTTGTTTTTTGTGCAAGTGAGATGAGTTAATGCATGCTCTCTTTAGTCTAGAACTACAATAAGCATCATGTTAACACAGCGCACACGTTACTCCCAATTTCTCTCAACATGGAAAATGGAGATAGCCTGGTCTTACCAGACTCTCGTACATTTCATTTGTACAGAGAGTCTGGCCACTCTCCATTGACAAGCGTTAACTTCCTTGTTGAAGTTTAAAACTATTGGATCTGCCCAGAGCCACTCTGGATCTGCCATAACCAATCGATAATGTTTGGTCGTGACGCATGTCATCTCAAACTAGCGCACCACATCAACGTCATCGTTCTGAGCCACTCCCTCTGTTCGCTGATTGGACCGGTTAAAATTTGATCTGAGAAAACCAGAGAATGTACCGTAATCCCAGACGGAGTACTGAAGGAAAATGAAAATTGAGCGGAAGTACGTAGGAGGGCGGAGCCAGGCTATACAGGAGAGGTGTCTGCCAATAAATGGGGAAGCAAAGTAACTTGCATTACTTGTTTGAAAAAGTAACTCGGATATTGTGTTGTAAATTTTAAGTAATGCGTTACTTGAGAAAAATAATCTGATTACATAAATCTCGTTACTTCTAAGTGAGTTACCGCCCAATACTGTTTACTTTTTAAGGTTAATTTTGTTAAAATTAGCTAATTACATTAGTTTAAATGAACTATCAATGAACAATACTTGTACAGTACAGCCAGTGTTGGGAAGGTTACTTTGGAAATGTAATAGGTTACAGATTACAAGGTACCCTATTTAAAAAGTAGTATAACTATTTCAATTACTTTATTAAAGTAATGTAACTGATTACATTTGACTGCCTTTCTCATTTCCAGCACTGGAACAAATTTTTTCACTTGTCATGGTGGCAACTCTGTCAGGTTGTATCTCAAAGCTTTCAGCGACAGTAGTTTTATAGTAGCTATAAAACATTTGCGACTAAAGCACCGTTTCCATCCAGTGAGTCGAAGATAACATAATCGTCACTTCCTGATAAACTACCGCTAAAAAAATCACTAAGAAACATAGTAGACGCCACCATATATAATAATTTTCGTATGTAATAAATTATTTGCTGTTTGGGAACGCAGTCGTGTAAGAGGGAAATATACCGAGCATCTTTGACAACAGACTTCTGAAAGACCAAAACAGGCATTTCAGATGTTTTGCAAACAAGATTTTTCCGCTGGTTAGTACAGTTATGCTGTTACATTGCGAAAGTCACATGATTTTCTTTATGCGCATAAAGGAATTTATTCGGTAAATGCGTTTCCATCGTAGTTTATGCGCATGTTTTCATATCGGATAGAAAATTGATCCTACTCAAAAGAGCGCATAGGTTTTTTTAATGCACATTTTTAGATTTTATGCACATCTTGGCGTTTCCATTCAGCATTTTTTGACGCGATATCCCAAAATGCGCATAAAAATAGGTGAATGGAAACGTAGCTAGTGTGAATTGATGTGGTGCTCTGCAAATTCAAACAAATAGCATTGCTTTACTAAATGGCCTTTAAATGGCAAGAGGCATCGTGCACATCAAAAACGAGCAAAGCAACAAATTAATATTATGCAACATATCCTAGATTTTTACAGAAAATATTCAGATGTAACCCCTTTGTAAACATTTTCATAAGTAACTCATTTAATTACATATTTTTTCTCAGTAACTAATGGATTACAGTTACATTTATTTTGTAATTAGATTATGTAATTTAGTTACTCGCCAACACTGTGTACAGCATTCATTATCCTTAATGTTATTTGAACATTTACTTTTAAGATCAAAATTAAATGAAATGCATATTTTTTTATAGGTTTGAGTTAACAATAATAACCCAGCACCCCGTGCAGATGAAGTACAGTAAATACAGACTGTGATGTCATTGCAGTGGATGGTGTCCTCAGTCTGAATTGCAGTTTCTGTCTTACAGACATGAGTGATGGATCCCCCAAGATGAGGCAAATGGTGTTCGGGGTCGTGACAGCCATTGACCTGCTGAACTACGTGGCCACACGTGAGAGGAGGGAACGCTCGCTGTCCGAGTGCTCTCTGTCTGAAGAGCAGTGAACGAACAGGACTGGGAACACAATGGAGGAGCGTTATTGTCCTCTCTTGCTCTCTTTGTTTCTCGGCACCATGGAGTTTCTTTCTTAAGTGACATACTCGGTTTTAAAGAACAGTTATGCTTTTTAGAAGTAAGAGTCAATATAGTTTTTGGTCATTCTAACACTCTTTCGTTCTTCTTTAGACTCTCTTAATTTGTAGTTCGATTTAGGTGCTTTGTTAACCAGTCAACATAATGAAGTAATCTCTCTGGTCAATCAACCACCCTTTGCAAATTTGATTTTATCGGTGTATATATTTCATTGAATGTATTTCATCCTTTCAAAAACTCTGCATGCAGTTTAAGTTTTTCAGCACTAGATTCAGATGCTCTCTTGTCTAATCTTCAGCTATGTTGCCACCTAGTGACTGCAATAGTTTACAACAGTCATGGAGACTTTCCTCTTCATAAAGCCATGCTCTGCTTCTTGGCACAATGATCTCTGCAGTGTGTGGGGAGTTTTGCGGGCATGATTGATAATATTTGACAAAGCAAATAATTAAGTGTGTTTGGTAAACCAAACTGCACCCAGACAGGGTTACTTGGTATTTTTCTTGTATTGAAACAAGATATGATATAGAATGTAAATAAATAATGGTGGTTCGGACTTGCTTAAAACACCACTCTGTGTTAAGCAAATTTGATAATTATTTTCATTTTTCTATGTTCTTTTTGTCTGATCTCTTGTAAATCAAAGCTGTAACTTATGGAGACTGAATAAGATTGTTTGTATATAGAAGTCGATGTGAAGTGAATGAATGTGATTAGGTTGATCTCTTGTTTATGGTTTTTGTGCACGCTGCTGGAGGTCTTTACATGTTCTGTCATTTTGATTTTGCTTTATCTTGAATCGTATTGCTGTATTAAATACTGGTTACAAATAAAGGCTATATTTCCAGAAGCAATAGAGATTTTATGAATGGTCTTGTCACAGCACTTGTCTTTCTGTCTGCTGGTTAGCTTGTAACAGAACATTTTATTCTGACTGGTGAGAATCCTACAGGTTGTGATCAGTCTACCCCGAACAATAATGGTGAAAATGTTTTCAATCTTTCAGATATTGTTTTGTAGCCAATTAATATGGAAGGGGACAAAAAAAGAGAACGACTAAAAAATATACATTGGAGTGTGAAAATTAGCCCTGATTTCTTACATTTATTTTCGTAAACCAATAAAGTTACATTTAGTTAATGTGTTAACTAATATAACGTTGAGAAATACACTCATTACAGATTTTACAGTTTGTTCACTGTTTCTTAGTATTTTTGTTGTGTTCCGTTTAAAACCTATTTCATATCTCAAGGTGATTGGGACACTTTTTGCCATTGAGATGACTTGGAAAAAGTGTCCCAATCACCCTGAATTCACCCTACATTTTATTTGAGGCAAAATTACTTGAATCTTGTTTTCTTAAAAGTGAGTTTGTCCTGTGAAAATGTCAGTTAAAGTTCTAATTGTAGACTACTGCGTTTATAATTGGTAAAAAAAAAAAAAAGTAATTCACTTAAACTGATCAGTAGCGCCACCTGCTGGACTAAATTAAAGGCATTTCTCAATACTTGTCTCGTCTTTTTATTTCCAGTGGTTTTTATCAGTGAAACCTTTAGTGTTGTATTAAAGAAAATGTCTCTTCTATTAAACGTATGAAAATAGAAATGTGTTTTAATGAAGCATTGCATCTTTACAAAGGCCCAGAGCTTCCTCGGAGTAGCCTAAATAAGTAACCAAGTCAGGGTTATCATGAACGAAGACATTTATGTTAATTAAATAAAAACCGAAATAAAATACAAATATTAGTTGAAAACTTAAGCTAAACAAGCACATAAAAAGAAAACATTTAACTAAAATTAACATGAAAACTAAAAATATAAAAATAAAAGCTAATTCAAAATATTTTAAACATAGTAATAGTTCAAACATATCGAGTGTGAAATTGTTCAAGAAGTGCTAAAAAGGTTCATGACTAATGTTACAATATATGGTGTAAATGTTTAGGCACAGTCTTATAAAATTACTTTGGTCTTATTTCAGACTTTGCAATCGCTGCACTCTGTCTGTTTATTAGTGTCTCCAAAGAGACTGAAAAATTAAGACCAAAAACTTTGTGCTCTCCATCAGACCTGTGTTTTTTCAACCTTTTAATATTTAAGATGAGCAATGATCTGACCCATGCTCTCAGTGCTTGCAGTTCATTGGATATTCACAGCAGCAAAGTCTAAGATATAACTTGTTCTCTTTCATCATCTCGTGTTCGAGATCCACCTATGGGAAGGGCATCTGTACCTGACCTCTGCAGAAGCATCCAATTGCACCAAGTCTGGCTAAACAGACAGAATCCGGAGTCGCCCACACTCTTGCTTTTTCTCACCGGTTCCCCTTTCCATGGTGAGTTTTTCGCCTGTATGTCGCTGTCTAAATCTGCCGCTTCTCCGGGGAACAGCCTATCAGTGTGGTGCGCTGATCGCCACAACCGACCTTCACTCTCGGTCTGCTTGGGCCTCAAGCACGCGGAAGAAGCTTTGGAGAACCTGGAGAATTGCAGTCATTGCCTTATGCTGTTGCGACACTGTCTTTAAGTTGCCGCGCCCCAGAGCGTCGGGCTCGGCCTTTCTCACTCAGATGGGGGACACAGTGATGACAACGCGCTACCGGGGGCCTCCCGGGGCGCAACTTTACTCAGTCCTGCGTTCCCCAAAGTGGACATCTTCGTGGGTAACCTCCCGCTCGTCGACGATTACAATGATGCGGGGCTTCTCGGGGTCTCAGAGGACGAAGAGGCCATCCCGTCCTCTGGCGTTCCCCAGGCGAACACCCCCGTGGCCTTACCCCAGTCTATACTCCTGGATGTGTGTGAGCGAGTCTTTACCAATTTTCTGCCTCTGTTCACCAGGCCACCTACAAGTCCTCGGCCTTGGCTGTCAGGGTCCTTAATTTCTCCTCTCCACTTACCAGGCAGAGATCTTGGATGACTTAGGGCAACAGCTGGAAGAGGGATCCCCCTCACCAAACTTGTGGAGGGAGAGCATCCGTAATGCTCGTCAAGGCAGTCCATGCCTGCGGACACTCAATGGTGCTTTCGCGGAAGACCATCGATACTACCCCCACTGACTCAAAACGCAAGCAGGCTGCCTGATGTCCTTCTGATGGGGGCACAGAGTCCACAATGAACCACAAGCTCTTCTGACTCTCTTCCTGCCCCAGAGCTCCAGAGCCCCTGTCTGAAAGACCACCCCTCTCCTGAGGCTGCCCAGCCCATGTGTTCAGTGGATGTTGTGTTTTCTCCCCCCACGTTCAGTGGGCCTGTTGTGAGGAAAAGTGCAAAAGCAGTGTCACCACACCGCAAATACTTACATACTCTGTAACCAATTAGTAAAGGCTTTGGCCCCTGTGTTCCCCAACACAAACACATTAAAACAAACAAATCAAATTAATTTATTACAGAGAGAGGACCTCTCTCCGGTCAGCTGGGCATACACAAAGCCATCAGCGCCTCCCCGGATCAGGTGGGAACACTCGCAAGTTATGAATCAGCTTGGCAAACTGTTTTGGCTCCCGAGTGGGTGACGCGTACAATAATGCAGGGTTACAGACTGCAGTTTGTAATAAAACCCCCGCATTTCAACAGTCTCTCTTGAGCGCCGCACACATTTTGAAAGAGGAAATCTCTTCCCTTCTAACAAGGTTGCAATTCAGAAAGAGTGTATTCTCTCTCTAATGAACTGCTTGTCACAGTTCAGAGAGGGAGCGAAGGTGCATTATCGCACATGCCTCAGGCTGCAGGCTCTTATGGCTTTATCTATCCAGGTTTTGCCTCTGGGACTCCTGAGAATGAGAGTGTTCATGAAATGGGTTTTGTCACTACATTTCAGCCTGCTACGCGAACGGTGAACGGTTTGTGGCCAAGCAGACTACGTTCTGCCATGCCTGCAGGACATCATGTGCTCATACACTGCGACAATACCATGGAAGTGGCATACATCAACCGCCAGGGTGGCATGCACTCGACAATTGAGTTTGTGTTTTTGTTCAATGGTTTCCGCTTCTGATGTCATTTCTAGCGAGAAATTACTACTGTAGTAATTAAATAATCGTTTAGTTACCACCAAAGCTTGCGCTATTTTGCTGTAGATCATTAAACTATTACGCTGCCTCAGAAGTCTGTCTGAAATCAGTTTTGTGAGGTGCCTTTGTGCGCAAATGCAACAAATCAGCCTAGGTTTTTGGATAGAGCCTGAGACTAGGGCTTTATTAGTAAGAAGCCACATGTGTTCAGATTAAGTTTTGTTCAGCCAATCAAATCACATTATGGTAGCAGAATTTTCTACAGTGAGTGTCTTTTAAGCGAAATATTGGGATTTGCTACAAACCTTCACACCGCACGCGCAAGCAGTGCGTTGGCAGGGCAGGAGCGGTGCGTATGGAGAGTTGTGCATTCACACTGGCAGCGTTTTTGTCTCGCGCAGCTGAACTGCGGCTCGTGTATTGCAAATACAGACGAATATTGTCCATTATGTCACTTTTCCCGGTGTTCTCCTCCGACCCCTGTCTGTCTCGTGCTTTGATTTATGATGGGCAGCATATATCTGCTGCAAATGCGACGTGTTCCCCTCTGTCTCATACACACATGCATATAAAAAGTTATATATAAGTAGTTCACATGATAAATGTACCATTAAAGTGAAGATATGCTTCTAGTTTTAATCATTTAAACAGACTTTTGAAGTTTGGGCAAAAACTTCTGGCAGTGTTGTGTTTTCGTGTATTTTATATAATTGTTTCACAGCGCTGGATGTCATATGGTGATGGTGAAACACACGGGACACTTCACTGCATGATTTCATGGTGAAATTTGTTATTTTCCATGTTAATCAGGTCAGTTTTGGCTCGGGGGTGACAGCATGGACCCCTCCTCTGTAGTGCTGCTTAGCGTCTCACCTCCTTGCCACACAAACTGGATCAGCCCATGAGATGTTACTGGGCTGGACAGTTACATTTGTTTATTTGCCTTGCTGCAGCAATGTTGAAACACTGAAATTAAGCAAATGGTCACAAACTTGTGAATAAATTGTGTGATTAAATGAACTAAAAGATAATAAGAACATAAATCAATCTCTCACTGGAATCCTTTGTCTGTGAAATGTGAATTTGGCCATTTTCAAAAATCGAACAATTTCAATAGAAATGATCTGTCAAAAATGATTTATCAGACCAAGAGAACTGTTGCCATGCAGAAGTTCTAAACAATGCAACTAGAAAACCACACTAAAACTGCACATAATGATAATGATGTCAATGAGAGGCTTGTAGCCAAGTCTATTCAGTCTATACAGCTTGTCCTTGATTCATGAGAGAAATGTAGCCAAATAACAATATTAATTACATCAAATCAAATCAAATCACTGTGTTTTGAAAATGGTTCAAGAGTGCTAAAAAGATTCCTGACTGATGTCACAATATATGGTGTAAATGTTTAAGACTCAGTCTGATAAAACAGAGCTTTTACTTTGGTCTTATTTTAGACTCTACAACCACTCTTGTGTTTCTCAGTGTCTCAAAAGAGACTGACAAAGTTAACAGACCAAAAACAATCTTTGTGCTTTGTCCATCAGACCTGTGATTGTTCAACCTTTCTTTTCATATCCAAATAGATTCACAAAAGAAGGCAATTGATGAAATTGTATCCCAAAATAAGAAAATTGTATCCAATTCTACATTGTAGTTACAAACATATTTAAGTTAAGCAAATTAATTTAATGTTTACAGCAGCAAAGTCTATAACTGGTTTCCAGTTTTGCTTGCTGGTATGCACACAATGTGCATTCCAAAACAGCGGTAGCTGCAGGGCTAAGGTGTGCCTTTTAAAAATAAGTGAGATCATAACACATTATTATGGACAAATAACTCAGCAGAAGCCCTACCGAGAACAGCAACTCAAATATTTTTTAATTTATACTATTTTATTATAATAATAATGTATATTATGATCACATTATAATATTATAATATGTATTATATTATTGTGGCCAGGAATGGCCTTTAATTACATGATGATTCAGCATTGGTTTAGAAGAGGAAAGAATGTTGAAGAAGAATAAAAATAATTAGAATGTAGAAAGAGGGTATGTGTATGGAGCAAGAAGGCAGGAGCACTACTAGAGCACTACTCTTTAATAAAAAAATAAAAAAAATAAAAAAAATGCCCAGTACCAACTAAAATGATCAACCTAATTGCCATATCTTAAATGGGCCAAATCCATCTATGGCCATAAGATCATTTAAATTTGATCTCATTGATCTGCAACTCAGTGACAAAGTTTTGATTTTCTCTTGCAACAAACCCATAAACACAGTGGCGCGCAAATGTTAGCAAACTAAAAAAAAAATCCTCTCTGGGAGCACAAGCTCACATGGGATCTGATCAGGGAATTTATTTTACTGGACATGTAAAGTTGTGTTCAATGTAACATCAGGCAGAAACTCTACAGCAGTGTTGGGAAGGTTACCTCACAATAGAGGTCTTCACAGGTCAAAAAATTGGTAGAGAAAGAGACCCAAAAAATGTGCTACACGGAACCGACCCGGACCAGTCTATTATTTTAAAAATTTGGACCCGGACCCGAGCAGAACCGAGAAATGCCATAAATATCTGTGGAACTTGTACAGTGGTTTGGCTTCTTATATGGAATGTTGTGATCTGTCAGTGTTACATACGAACTTGAATGACATGAAAACAATATTCAAACATTATACGAGTAAAATATGTGGAAAATGTGGATACGCCCACATTTATGATCAAAGGGTTGTGTAATGTTGCAGTTCTTTGGTGAAGAAAAAGGAAGTACAAAGGAAAGCCTTGTGACAGACACTTAAAACATTTTCCTCTCATAGGTAAGCCATGTCATCCGTACCATCTAGTTCAGAGTCAGTTGGGACTGGTCCCATCTGCCCACATGCTGCCAAGGTCCTCACGAATGCTACAAATGGAGAAACTGGCATTAACTTGGATGCCGAGCTGCAAGTCGATGCCATATCGAACAGAAATACTGGACACAAGTTAAATGTGAATGACGCAGCCCATGTAAATGAATCAAACGGTCACCACGTGAAGAGTACAAATGGAGAGCACACGGAGAATGGATCAGAGGTCACCATGGAAAGGAAATGGATTCGACCAGATTTGCCCAGCAGATGCACCTGGAAACTTGGTGACCCAGACACAGAGTCGCCGCACAACCACTTCCAACGGTAAGAATGCAGCACCTTAAAGCTGTTACACACTTTCCTCAGAATTCAAATTTGTCAGTGTAGAGGTTTTAAAGGGACAGTTTACCCAAAAATGAAAATTCTGTCATTAGTCTCCCTCAAGTTGATCCAAAACTGTATGCATTTTCTTTTTGCTGCTGAACACAAAGGAAGTTATTTTAAAGAATGCTCTTTGGTATGAGGTGCAAGGGGCGGAGGCTTCTCTAGCGGCTCACCTTCCCTTTAACATTAACATTAACAGCGGCAGTGAAGGCTAGATTATTTTCAGGCAAGCCTCATCAGGTGTCGGCAGACCTCGTTGTTACAGAGCCCCTCCTCTCTCACACATGCACTCCAGTCGGGAACCTGGTGAAGGGCGGTGATTTAAAGAGCCCCTATTATGGATTTTTGAAAATTACCTTTCATGTAGCGTAACATAGTTCTAAGTGAATGAAAACATCTTGTAAAGTTTTAAATCTGAAAGTGCACCGTTCTGTATATAAAGTTTGGTAACACTTTACAATAAGGTTGTATTAGTTAACATTAGTTAATGCATTAGTTAACATGAACAACACCTCTGTTCAGCATTAGTTAATCTTTGTTAACTTTAGTTAATAAAAATCCAGCTGTTCATGGTTTGTTCATGTTAGTTCACAGTGCATTAACTAATGTTAACAGGATTTTAATAATGCATTAGTAAATGTTGAAATTAACATTAACAAAGATAAATAAATGCTTTATTAGTGCAGTTAAATATTAGTTCATGTTAACTAATGTAGTTAACTAACGAACCTTATTGTAAAGTGTTACCTAAAGTTTTGTCTCTCAAAAGTAAGTCGATTCTTGAGTCAATTAAATGTATTGTTTTTTAAACCTCAAACACTGCAGCTGATTCATGTGGATACTGGATAGCATTTAATGAAAAATAAATTATAATAAATAATAAATTAAATATAGATTAATCATCATTAAAGCTATACTTTTCTCTGTTCCCTTTGTTCTTTTTGATGAACATTAATGCCAGACAACGTTATTGACTGCTGAGACTATTGACTTTAAGATCGGCCGCTGCCGAACATGACGCGGATCTGACGCGCTGTCACGCGCATCTAATTTTCTCACATTCATTTAAGACGTTATTTAACTCATTTAAGACTCCTATTATGAGACTATGAGACTCCTAATACTCAACAAAACTGGCATTTTGGCAACATTCTCTGTGTTATTATTGTTTTTTTCAAGAGCGAAAGAGAACTCGATGTGTGCACGAGACTGACGCAAATGTTTGTGCGTTGAGTGTGTGTGTGTGTGTGTGTGTGTGAGCTCCCGATCTTCCTAGGTGGTGAATCAGTATATCGTGTAAATGTACATGAATGTGGCCGACTCCTTGATCAGTGTCCTGACTACTGAACTAGGGATCTGGTTGAGACGCACCCACACAGACAGGACATTGACATACAGCGCGTTCTCTTCTGTCTTGTCGCGCTTAAATGGTTTAAAAGCATTTACATGAATAAGAGCGTGATCATATAATGTAACGACTGTAAATGTAAATACGAATGATGCGTTAAATATTTTGAATGCGTTAAACTGAAAAAATTCATTGCCTGCGTTAACGTGTTTATTTGCCCAGAACTAAAAAAATTTTTTTCTGTCATTTCAAAGTCTAGAAGGCACCAAATTCAAAAATAATTTCACATTTCTACTACATAAATTACCCAGTTTAAATACACATTCATCTTCCCAGCGCTGAAGTACCCCTTAAAAGTTGTTCGAAGAACCGGGTCAGTACAGATGGATGAAGTTATGCAAAGAGTCAACCTGGGAAGAACCATCCCTGATTGTGGCTGGTTTGTCTGAGCAAAGGAGTTTACAGGTTTACTAACTACACAGCGAGCGACTTATACCATTCTTGCATAATCAATGCTTGGAGTTTGACAGAATTTGTGGGGTGTTGTTTGTCCACCCGCCTCTTGAGGATTGACCACCATCAATACTTTGTATTGATACGCCCATCCCTATACCCCATGCTTCAAAAGGGAGGGGTGAGCAGTGGGTGGCTGCAATTCACAACCTCACCACTAGAAGCAGCTAAAATTTACACAGTGCATCTTTAAGGACACTGCGGTTTTCTGGCAAAGCCAAACTTTTGAGAATGAAGAAAGTAAGAAGTATTTATTAGTATTATCATTTTACAGTTAATATTGATACTTTTATTGTTAATATTAAGTACTTTTTATTTTACAACACTGTAGTATTATTACTTTAGTAATTGTGTGATTATTAAATAAAAATCCTAGAAATAAAACAATGATTATTAGTCATATTGAATGAGTCAAAAACAGTGGGAATATGGCATATAATAACAAATGAAAAAAATAATACAGATTTGAGTTGGCCCTTGCAAAGGTTTTCCTAAATCATTTAAACCTAAAAGATAGTTCACACTCAACAAAAAGAAAAACATGTTTTCTTTTATGCATGCATAATATATGCACTTTCATACCAAACCTGTGAGCATGATTGTTCTGACATTATTGCTATTTTAACTTGGAAAGGAAAATACAATGGTTTCATTTATGAGTGAAAACATGACAGAAACATGCAATACAATAAGTTCAATTCTTGTTTTTCTTTCATTCACAACTTTTTGTTGGAAATATTTGTAGGGAATATTCTCTGACTTTATGGGTTCACATTTTTTTTTATATCTATATGTTCAAATCTACTTTCCCTGGTATTAAAATGACAGCTTTTTTCTACACAGTCTCATGAAAATTCATGACCATGTAAGTAACTCCTGTTTAACAACAGAGTTCTTTAAGGAGGAATGATGTATCTAGAAATGTAACCGTGAATGACCAGACCTTTACCATACCCATAAACCAGGGGCGTTTCCTCCGAGTAGGCAAGGGAGGCAGTGTCTCCTCAAAAACAAAATGGATGAAAAAATAATCGATATTACAAAAATAAAGCTACAAATATTACAAAATGTGACATTAAAAAAGTGTAAAAGTCACAAGTTTTTCTAAAGTAACTGCTCCCGCTCTCCATACGCACTGCTTCTGCGCTGCCACCGCACTGCTTGCGTGTGCAGTGTGAAACCGGCGTAATGTTGTTAACTCAGTGGTGCATAATAGCACCAAAATAAAAAAACATAACATTTACCTCAGTATGTTTTCTATCATGCGCAGTGTGCGTTTTTGTTAACGTAAGATGAATGCAATGCACCGGGATTCTTCAGAATCAAGTTGAGTGTGAAACCAGACCAATAAGCTTGGGGACATTAAAGGTACGTTCGTGTCTGTGACCTGCAGTGTTTACAAGCCTGATGATTGCTGAAAATAAGTTGACTATTAAAATGAAAAGCTAAACATTAGTTCACAAATAAAATATGTTGTTTAAATTGTTACTGGTTTTAGTTGTTATTTTGGAATAAATGTAAAAATGCGTAAAACAATAACTTGATTACATTTATAGCCTGCTTGGATTTAATAAATAATACATTATCTAGTCATTGTTGCAAACTTTTAAGTTCAGTTTGGAGCGAGTAAAATTTACATTTAACATAATTTTACATTTGATATATAAAAAAATGTGAGGACTTTGCCTCATAATTTTAAAACACCACCACACACCACTGCCATAAAACAATATCACAGTCTGCAGAGTCACAATGATTCAGTCAGTTCCGTTGTGGTTCTTTTATGGTTTAGCTTAATGTGTGTTTGTGGTAGTGTATGTGTAACCGCTTGACATGTTCCCTTTTCTCACAGGACAAAGACACCCAGTATCCTCCCCAACATCTTAAGCAAGATTGGAGAGACCCCACTGGTCCGCATGAACAAGATTCCTAATGCTTTTGGCCTCAAGTGTGAGCTTTGTAAGTATCTGTAAAATATGGGGGCAGAGGATGTGTCTTCACACCTGGTTTTTTTCTGTTGTGTTGTATGAGGACACAAAAGATCACATGACCATTTAAGGATAGCCTGTAAAGTGCATGTGTCGGCACATGTGTGGAATGAGGAACAAAGTAGGCCCTACTTACTGCGAGAGTTTGTGATTTTGGATGCAGCCATAGAGTTGGAAGAATGAATCTGGATTTCCTAGGGTCTATACTCATGAAAGGTATTCCATAAAACGGTGTTAACTTACCATCACATAAACTTTGAACTTGTTTCAAATTAACACAAACCTTCCTAATCGTGGTTATTGGTTCTAGAAACTTGGTATGGAGTTAGTTAAAGGGTTATAAAGCGACTAAAATAGTTTTTGTGCGAAAAAAACAAACAAAAAAAACGACTTATATAGTGATAACCGATTTTCAATACACTGCATCATGAAGCTTCGAAGCGTTATGAATCATGATTTGGATCGCGTGTCACCGCCAAACTGCTGAAATCACGTGACTTTGGCGATCCGAACCGCTGAATCGACTCGCTGATTCATAATGCTTCGAAGCTTCATGATGCAGTGTTTTGAAATCAGCCATCACTATACAAGTCGTTATTTAGTTTTTTTTGCGCATAAAAACTATTCTTGTCGCTTTATAATATTAATATTGAACCACTGTAGTGAGATGGACTTTGTAACGACGTCTTTAGTACCTTTTATGAGTCTTGAGAGTGCATGTTACATTACTGCCAATGGAGGCATTTCTGAGCCATCGGATTTCAACAAAAATATCTTCATTTGTGTTCAGAAGATGAACACAGGTCTTACGGGTGTCCAACGACATGAGGGTGAGTAATTAATGACAGAATTTAAATTTTTGGGTGAACTAACCCTTTAAGTCAACCCAGAGTTTAAAACTGACTTCCTCTTAGGGCTGTCAAAAATGATGTTCGAATACTCCCTCTAAAAAAAAGCACGAATATTCGAACTATTCGAACATCTGGTTGCGCATTTTATCAATGACGCGCATTACGTCAAAAACAGGACAAATGAATACAAAGAGACATAACTACTTATATAGGTAGTCTAGTTAAGTTTAAACATATTTGACAACGTATTACCTACACAAAAACGAGTAAATCAACGAATGGCTAAAGACCGCAGACCTCACTCTCTCTCGCCCTCACGCTCTCTGCATAACGGGTTAAATGAACAAACACATTTTGAGAGCTGATCAAGAGTTTTGTGCAAGCAATTTAAGGTCAGGACTCTTGTCCCAAATATAGCAGGCTTCATTCAGTGATTGAAACTAGGGATGGGCAACAGTGGTCGAGTAATCGAGTACTCGAACGTGACAGCGATCATCGATCATGAGAACGATGATCGCCCTGAAAAAAATATATTTGTCTCTTTTTTATTGGTTATTGCATCGTTTTGCGGAGGTCTGATTGGTTAGCGTTTTACAGCACGCCTCCAAACCGCGGCGAAATAAAGGCGTGCACTGCAGTGATGTCTGGAATCATGATGATCATTGAATGGTTAGTGCAAGATGTGCAGCGCCAATCTGTCATAGCCTACATAGCATTATAATGAAAACACGATGGAAATAGAATGCTGTAAATGATCTGTGCTTAGTTCCCAGTGTATCAGCTGATCCACAGAGAAACTAGTGAGAACACTCAGACTAGCGCGTGAAGTTCATGTGAGCATCCGCGTCCATATCTGCAGATGCACGTTGTAAGATACTTTTATGTTGTCTATATCTGATTAATCTAATATAAGAAGCGTTTGGTTGAGCTTAATAAGCTAGAAAAGCGCTGCCGTTATACCGGCTGTTGTTCATTCTCTTCAGTTTCAGCTCAAACGCATATTACATGCTCGACATGATGGTTTAGAGACGGTCATATTCTTTTCAGATAGGCTATTTCTTTCTCAGAATCATTGATATTAGTAATGCAGCACTGCTATACTGTTCTCGTATTTTTTAACAGTAGACCTAGTTTATTTAAAGCTGTTTTTCGCTATGAGTTTGAAAACGCGCAGTGATGTCTGTAAACGCTTCGATCATGAATAATAAAATTAAGTGCATGATGTGCAGAGTCAATCTGTCAAAGCATTATAATGAGAACACGATTTTAATAAAATGTTTCTGTGTGCTTTCGTTGTCTGTGTATCAGCGTTGTTAAGGGAAGAGCGCATTCAAAATGTTCTGTTTCAAACCCTTCGCCTGTAAAATCTAGCACGCTGAAGTTCACGTGCGCATTCACGTCCTTTTGTGTTGATTTATGTCGTAATAGGTTCATAATAATCTTCATATTAATATTGATATATGGTGCGTTTGGTTGAGTTTATTAACCAGCTAGCAAGCTCTGCAGGGTGGTGTTATTTCACAGTTTCAGCTCAAAGGCAATGCTCGATATTACTGACTTGTTTAAGACGGTCATTTTATAAAGATGTTTCTTTTTCAAAGACATTTATGCATCATAATCTAGCAGTTATTTTTTGTTTTATATGTTCATGTTTTCATATACCCGTTTTCATGTCACGTTTGTATTTGTCAACAACCATTTTCATAACAGTATTTTCATTATCTCAATGACGGACATGCCCCGCCCCCTGCACATGCCCCGCCCCCAATTACTCGAGTACTCGTTTTTGAGACCTATCGATGATCGAAATGAGAAATTGACAAAAATGCCCATCCCTAATTGAAACAAATATTAATATAAGTTTTACAGCATATTATTGAACGCTCCGAGCGAGCTGTGCTGTGCTGTGGTAAACATGGAACTTTTCCTTGACATGAAACGGTAAATAATCAAACCAGTGGAAGCAGTGCATTTATCCTTTATTCATGCAATATCTATTCAGTCAGTACCTCGGTTCCATTGCTTGACAGAACTCCAGCCTGCCCAATCCACGACACTGATCGCTCTCATGTCCTTACAAATGAACAAAATTAATTTCTCCGTTATGGCCTCTTGTCGTGTTGCAGACAGAGAGCTTGTGGCGGGCGATGCAAAGTAAGGGTGGTCGAGTTTGCACATACAAATTAGTTGCTTATATTTACAAAACGAGCCTACAAAAGCATAAAAAAGCCTGTTTAATAAAGAAAAGTTCACGAAACTAAGTGAAAACTCACTAAAGTGATTAGTGAAATTAGGAAACATTTAGATATCATAAATGGAGTTGTATAAGTTAACGTTACATTTCTACATACATTTTGTTCTCATGTCACAAGTAATATCAAGGTTTATTTTGATCTGTTTTACATGATTCTTGTAGGGTGGTTTTCGGTGAAGTGTACTAAAATAAATATTGTCACCTGTGTACATTAGCCCACTTCTTCTCGACGCTTTTCCTGAGTTTATAGAACAATTACTCTGAGTCGCCATCTGTCGTTTCAAAGAAAAGCACAACGGCGAGCGCGTCAAGTATAAACACCTCGTCCGTTTGTGGAGGAGCGCGCGCAGTCAGCGGAGGAGACAGGCCAAAGTACACAAGGCTTCAGGCGCGCTAGCGCGCCCACTCGCAAGGCAGACAGCCACGCCTCTACTACCGTGTAACCCGTTTTGTTTTTCCACATTTTTTTTTTAATTAGAATATTCATTTTCACCTTTAAAATTCATTTTTTAAAAACTATTCGAATATATATTCGAATTTAGAATATTCGTTGACAGCTCTACTTCCTCTTGTATGCTTTTTGGAGCTGTTGTCATGTCATCTGCAGTCTGGGTTTCCCCTGTTGTCTTCTTGCCCCTGGTTGCAAATATAGATACTGTGTCACAGCCAGTGTGCCAAACAGAAACTGAGGATTTTCTTGCTGTCTCATGATACACGAGTTGACAATGGTGACAAGCAGATTAGCAGAGTCTTGATTCAGTGTACTGGTTGTCGGCCCATGTCATCAGGATGTGGAGACTATTGGCAGTTACAAATCCAAGGTCTTTCTTGTTTTCTATGCCTTCACTGTGTAGTAAACAGCACATTCCAGGGCCCAGTTTATGGCCTGGCCACTCTCTGTCCATAACAGTGGACAAAAGGTTTGCTACATTTTGATTGGATCTTGGTAGAATGACACAAACAAACTGTCCAATGCCATCAGATAAAGATGCTAGGACAACAGCCAGACACCTCTTAGAGGGCAAGAAGAAGAACTCTTGTACCAAGCCCAGGAAGGACAAGACAAGACATCTCATTGGTCCACATGCAGTTTCTGCCCTTCACCCAAATCCCTAGTGTCCTGGTCTATGACTGCCATAAAAATTCCACAGGACCTTAGCAGTAGTGGGTGAAAGAAAGACCAAAATGATCCATCCAAATCCAGTCATAACTACAGTGGCATGGAAAATTATGTGAACCACTTGCAGAATCTGTGAAAATGGGAATAATTTTAACTAAATAAGAGGGATCATACAAAATGCATGTTATTTTTTATTTAGTACTGTCCTGAATAAGATATTTTACATAAAAATGTTTACATATAGTCCACAAGACAAAAAAAATTGCTGAATTTATTAAAAATAACCCTGATAAAAAGTGTATAAACCATTGATTCTCAGTGCTGTGTGTCGTTCCCTGAATGATCCACGGCTGTTTTTTTGTTTTGTGATGGTTGTTCACGAGTCCCTTGTTTGTCCTGAGCAGTTAAACTGCCCAATGTTCTTCAGAAAAATCCTCCAGGTCCTGCACATTCTTCCGTTTTCCAGCCTCTTTTTCATATTTGAACCCTCTCCAGCAATGGCTGTATGATTTTAAGATCCATCTTTTCACTCTGAGGGACTCAAACACAACTACTAAAAAAGGTTAAAACGTTCACTGATGCTCCAGAAGGAAACACAATGCATTAAGAGCCGGGGGGTGAAAACCTATTGAATTTGAAAATCAAGGTTAATTGTAAATAATTTGTCTTCCGGGAAACATGCAAGTATTTTCTGTTGCTTCTGAAGGGCAGTACTAAATAAAAAAAAGCCCCCAGCTCTTAATGCATTGTGTTTTCTTCTGGAGCATCAGTGAATGTTTGAACCTTTTTTAGTAGTTGTGTTTGAGTCCCTCAATTGTCCTCAGTGTGAAAAGATGGATCTTAAAATCATACAGTCATTGCTGGAGAGGGTTGAGAGTAGTTTTGAGGCCACTGCTCATTCCTGCGGGTATGTAGCGTATTGCTAGGCGAGTGGATGTTCTCCTAGACCAAGTTGGAAGGTTGATGCCGCCACTTAGTTTCCTGTGGGTTTCTTCTTTAGGCCTTCGGGCTGGTAGCCAACTTAGGGTAAAGCTGTTCGTCTCCGACGAAAAATATTGGAGAGTGTATGTTCAGACCAACGCGTGAACTTCAGTTAGATCTATGTCCAGCCCCCCGGGGCTTCGGACACTTCCTGCCCAAGTGCCTCCTCTCATGTGAGGCTGCCGCTCCTCCGAGCAGAGCCGTGCACCGACATTGAGGGGCAAAGGCCCAAACCAAAAAAAAGGGACACTATAAGGGAGTTGAGTATCACCTTAATATAGAGAATAAATAACAAACCTTTTAAATCATATTGTAAAAACAGTTGTTAGGTTTTAGTGCTAATGCAATTTATGTTGTTGTAATTACTCTCCAAAAAGTTGGTTATGCGCTAATTTTATCTAATATTTAATGTTTTTTTAAATTATTTTGTTGATTTATGTAGCAAATGAGAATCGCTAAAACTATTGAATATATTTTGAAACAAAGGTTGTGTTAATGATTTTCAGTTTTGTTCAAGGTAATTTAGCAATGGTTTTTCAATAACAGAAGAATATGTAAAATAATGGTATTTGGAGTAAAAGACACAATTATTAACATGATAATAAACAGCCGTTTCCATTTGTTGACATGACAGTTAGATTTAGATGGGAAATATCATATATTAAGTTGGGTGTCCACCTTAGAGATAATCATCCTATTTTTTAATGAAACCATCATATTTAAAAATATGATATTAATCATATCTTATAATAAATTCTCACGTTTTAATTTGTTACTGTAAAACTTTATTAAAAAATATTATATATTTAATGGAGTTATCATTCAATGCTTTCAGAATCTTTACTTTTTGAAATAATTTTTGTTTCTGTATTTTTAAAATATATTTCTATACTAAAATATTTTAATGACAGTATATTTATTGAACAATAATGAATTATTTTATTTATCACAATAAACAGAAAATAGTACATATTTGCTAAAGTGATTGTTTGAACAAGTAAGACCTGGTTAAAACATTATTTTAGTTAAAGTATTTGTATCAATACTGTCTTTTGCTCCATGCTGTTTTGACCCTGTGTCTGTGGGGTAAAAGCAGTAATAAATGCGGTCCCCACAGGGGACCTGCGTGTGTTCAGCATACAGCATGGTTTACCTACCAGCCTGAGCCTGATCAGATGGTCTCAGCCTCCCAGTTAGATCAGCTCTTAGGCCTGTCCGGCCACCTGAGGACTTTTATGAGATAAGTGCTTGGTAGATCCTAGGATCGAGCAGTTAAACTCACCTCGCTGGCAAGGGTTAGACAGCACTACGCTGAGTGCTGCTCTCTGGGATAAGCCGTCTCTGAGATCTGGCCTGAGGTGGATACTGCCAGTTTGCCCGCATGCACTGCTAGATCTGCTTGGGGGAATGCGTAGGCAGATCTAGTCTGCCAAGACCCGGCATATGCCTCATTTCTCATACTCAAAACTAAAGGGCAAGACACACATAGCTAGCATACACACGGTTCCTATGGCTCTTCAGAACAGCAGCTGTAGCGGCCCTTTGGCGTCGACGAATGAGGCAGAGAGTTTCTGATGGGTGCTCTTGTTTTATTTTACTCAGATGCAATAAACTTCATTGCTGAAGTGTTCATGGTTTCAATTCTTTGTTGCAAGTTCTCTCTCTATGCACCATAACAATAGCATCACAGCACATAAGGCAACGTAAAAAAAACTACAAAGAAAACAAATAACAAAGAAACAAACTAATTTCAAGGAAAAATAGACTCAACCAACATTCACAATATAAACAAACATTCACTACATTTACTACACATTTAACATTGTTCAAATTAAATAAACATACCTTACCAAAGAAATACATGAAAAACAAACATACCTCGCTCTGCTTGCCAAAGGGATACTAAAGTTTGAACCATTTTCCCGAGTTGATGTTAGCTCGAGAACAAACTTGAACTGCCACTGCTCTGTTTCTTGTTTACTTATACACGTTATTACTCCCTCTAGTGGTGATGCAAAGCGAAGCAAATTAAAGGGGAAAGTCATTACAGCAGCAGTACATATGTTTTGGCGGTAGATCTGCTGGGGGTTCTGAAGTACAGTACACTTGGCTTGAATTGTTCAAATATCACGTCACCTGCTCAGTAGGGGGGTAATTCATCTACACTCTATTGCACAGCAGTAGTATGTCTTACTTGCCCACAGCAGCATGTTGTTTATGTATTGGCAGTAGCAGGTCACATACTTTTTTTAAATTTTATTATGCTTTATTAGCAACAAATAATAAGATAAAAGTTAAGATATTGCCAGCAATAAAACTCTCAAAATATTTCCAAAAACACTGTGTATCCTGGCAGGAAAACAAAAACAAATGAGAGATGGTTTCAGTGGAACTTTAGCAGAAAGATCATTTCATTTCAATATCACTTTTAAATCTTTACTTGTTAGGATATACTATATGAGATTGCCAGTGGGCAGTGACCAAACTTGGGCCCAATTTACATTATGAAAGAGATTATTCCAATAAAAAATAACAGGAGGAATATAAATATTCTGTTTTTAAAAAATAAGGATCTAATTGTATAATTGTTGGATTTTCTTTTGCCATTCAGGCCAGCTGAGCGGGCATGTTCTGGTGGGAAAGTGACATCAAAATGGAAAAGATGGTTTTCTTTGTCAGTGTTTTTTGTCTTTCTATCATTATCTAGTGGCTAAATGCGAGTTCTTCAATGCCGGCGGCAGCGTGAAGGATAGAATGAGTCTGCGAATGGTAGAGGATGCAGAGCGAGACGGCATCCTTAAACCTGGAGACACTATTATTGAACCCACATCAGGAAACACAGGTGTGTGTGTGTGTGTGTATGTGTGTGTGTCCACAAGGATAGTAAAACTTGAGATAACCTACATTGTGGTGATATGGTAATGGATTAATAAACATCCTAAATTATATTTTTGTGAAAATGTTAAAATGCAGGTGTTTAGGTTTGTACTGTATAAAAGCCATTATGTCTATGGACAGCCCCCACAAAGATAGCGAAACAATAATATTTATTCTCATGTCTTCTTGAAAGCAATTATTTTTTGTTTTTAACTGTGCCGTGTTGAGAATAACTATTCCATTTAGTTTAGTCACTGGAATGCTGGAGGACCAGTTAAGCATGTATACCTGGTTTCACAGACAAGGCTTAAAGGGATAGTTCACCCAAAAATGAAAATTAGCGCATTATTTACTCACCCTCAAGTCATCCTAGGTGTATATGACATTCTTCTTTCAGACGAATAAAATCGGAGTTATCTTAAAAAAGTCCTCGCTAATCCAAGCTTTATAATGGCAGGAATTGTTGCTCTGTTGTTGAAGTCCATAAAAAATGCATCTGTCCGTCAAATAACGTGCTTCACGCCATTTACTGCAGAGCAAGTACTGAACACATTCAAATATTAGTGTCACTGTCGCTTGATGATGGATCTGGTGAAGGAAGCTGTCAGTGATCAAAATATAGATTTTTAAGACGTTGAAAATTATAGTTTTGAGAATATGTTTGAGATGGTGTTGAATATGAGGCAGATGCTGAATGCTGAATGAGCTCTGACGAGGACAGTGATGATGGTATAAAACATCTGCTCAAACTGAACCAAAAAGGTAACGAAATATGTTTTATTCTTCTGTAATTGTTACTCTAATATCAGCAGTTTTATATATTATCGCGACAGGTATAGATCTATCCATGTTAGACATAGATCCGTGTCGCTAAAGACCCGAATATGTAAGAATGTTTGGCGAAACAGTCATGCATTTAAGGGTTAAGCTTAGTCCCAGACTAAAATGCATGTTTGAGCTGTCTTAAAGGGATAGTTCACCGAAAAATTAAAATTTGATGTTTATCTGCTTATCCCCAGGACATCCAAGATGTAGGTGACTTTGTTTCTTCAGTAGAACACAAATGAAGATTTTTAACTCCAACCGTTACAGTGTGCCTGTCATATCATGAATGTTAATGGGGTCAAATTCTATGAGAGTAAAAAAAACATGCACAGACAACTTCAAATTAAAACCTGCGGCTCTTGACGACACATTGATGTTGAAGGGATTGAAAATAATCAAAGATATTTGATATTTGAAATCCAACAAAGAAATTTGCTTTACTGTTGTCAACACATTTGCTTATCAGAAGGACCTGGAAGACAAAAGGCAGGCCTGTAGGCCGCAGGGGGTGCCACACCTTTTACTGTTGGGGAAGTTTGGTCTGATTGGTCAGTTTGAATGTTATGTGTGAGTTTGGTCTGATTGGTCAGTTTAAAAGAATACATTTGGTTTCAGTCACATGGTCAAGGAATACAGTAGATAAAAGAAGATTGGAAACTAGGCTCTCGCTCTCTTTTCCTCTGGCTCTTGAAGTCATCTGGGCTTCTTGTCTTTGCTCTCTTCTTCTCTCTCCCCCACTCCCCCCCCTCTCTCTCTCTATCTCTCAGGTAACATTGTATTCATGCTGTGTACGATTAATGGTATAAGTTTATCATCTCATCCATCCATTTTGAAACTATTTTAAGTGTAACCATAACCAGATTTTGTCATTAAATCATTTCTATTACAAATACTGTGCTAACTAGTTTTGATTTAGTATTGACTTTGAAGTGCTCCCTATTGCAATACAATATAGTCATATTATAGCAACGCTCTCCCACATATTTTGCTATTGTAACTGCGCTTATCTCCGTCGTTGGTATGAGTTGCAGTGGGTGGAAATAGACAAGAAATGTACAGTTCCCTTTCAGTCGGTCACGTTCGACGTACGTCGGAACTGACCGACGAATTGGGATCTGTTCTCAGAGACCAATCTACTTCGAGTGTATTAGAAACGAGCCAATGCAAATTGGCATGCGATCACGCATTCCACGCACCGCCCCGCGTCGCGGGTATAAATACGGAAGTGGAAGTGTCGCATACCGCTTTCAACTTCGGAGCCGAGCTTTAATGTTCCTACGAAGAGTGTGTTCTACAACGAGTTGGTGAATCTACGTGAGAAGATCTGCTTACCTGTTCCGGTGTCGGTGTGACGGTGCTTTACAGCGGTGGTCGTGTTCCAGAGAGAGATTGTCGGTTCGCTGGGCGTTTCCTCTGAGTGCTTACAGTGGGCTTGCACCTTTAAACCACTGTAAGCCGCGGCTATTCCCCTGTGTGCCTCGGCACGTTTCGGAGCGGTTTTCTCTTCTCTCCTATCACTAAAAGAGCAACACGATTTGACCCTGCGTCTTTTTCAAGATGTCATTCAAACCGTGTGTTTCTGGATGCCGTCGGTATTTATCTCCAGTTGACGGGCACGATCGCTGTCTCTCGTGTTTGGGCGTTCAGCACGCAGAGGCGGCTTTCGTGGATGACTCATGTTCGCACTGCGCGAACATGACCATTGCAGTGTTACGGTCTCGTCTCCAATACCTCAGAAGAAAAGGGTGGAGTCCCATCGTGCATCCCCCGATCTAGTGGTCCTCCCGCTGCAAAGCAGAGGGCTGCTACTTTGGCTGATGCCTTTGGGGGAGATCTGAGGGTTACTGTGAGGGCACCCCCGCCGGGTCACCAGACTCCTCGGGCCCCTCCCCCCTCAGCTGCGCCGGTAGAGCTTCCAGTAGAGCGCGCTGGTCCTTCCCATGGGGGGCCAGCCGTTTCTTTCGGGGCTCCATCTGAGGATATTTTATCGATAGCTGCATCGGGGGACGAGCTAATGGACTCCGGGGATGAAGATGCGGCTGCGTTACCCCCTTCGGGTGTGGTAGCGTTGCCCGTATCTGACCCAGAGCTCACGGCTATGCTTTCCCGGGCCGCCGCGAGTGTCGGGCTCGAGTGGAACCCTCCACGTGTCCCGAACGCTCGCGGCTGGACGATTGGTTTCTCGGGGCGGATCGTGCTGGTTCTCAGCGCCCCGCCCCAGTTCCTTTCTTTCCGGAGGTGCATCAGGAGCTCACAAAGTCGTGGACAGCACCTTACAACGCTCGTTCACGATCGACTGACTCCTCCGTCCTCACTACCCTCGATGGTGGCGCAGCTAAGGGTTACGTGGGGGTCCCTCCAGTCGAGCGGTCGGTTGCGATGCAACTGTGTCCTAAGACCGCTGCGGACTGGCGTGGGCACCCGCGTCTCCCCTCCCGGGCGTGTAGATTCTCGTCCAACCTATCGGACAGAGCCTACACAGCCTGTGGAGAAGCTGCGTCATCTTTGCATGCCATGGCGCTCCTGCAGGTCTACCAGGCCAAAGCGCTCAAGGATCTGCACGAGGGTAGTTCCGACCCAGGGGTTATGCAGGAACTGTGTACCGCGACGGACCTCGCCCTCCGGGCGACGAAAGTCACCGCACGCACTCTGGGTCGGGCGATGTCCACTCTGGTGGTCCAGGAACGCCACCTTTGGCTGAACCTGGCGGATATGCGTGAGACCGACAAAGTGCGGTTCCTCAACGCCCCTGTCTGCCAGGCCGGCCTCTTCGGCGACGCCATCGAGAACTTCGCCCAGCAGTTCTCGGTGGCCCAGAAGCAGACGGAGGCCATCAAGAACATCCTGCCCCGACGACCCGCTGCTGCCTCCACCCAGTCGTCGGCCGCAGCACCTCCGCCTGCTCGTCGCCGAGGGCGTCCTCCTGCGGCTGCCTCCGCCCCTGCCAAGCCAAAGCAGCAGCCATCACAACCGGCGAAGCAGGGTGCCAGTCGTAAGGGGGGCGCCCAACCCGCGTCAGGGCCTGCTAAGTCGGCAGGCAAGCGCAAGGGCAAGCGGCCCTGACGTGGGGAGTCCAGGGAGAAGAGGAGCTGCTCCAGGGGAGATGGTGTAAGGGAGGTCAATGTACACGATATGGCAATGGCATATCCCATTGAGATACGCCGTATCGTGTACATTTGACCTCACTCACCGGAAGTGATTGCGCGTTCAAGACTGGTGGACATAGTGTTGTATTTGAGGTTAAAAAATATATAAATACTGTTCGGTTTATCGCAAAAAACGATCGTTTCGTGTCTTAAGACATCAATGTGTCGTCACGAGCCACAGGGTTTAATTTGAAGTTTTCTGTGCATGCTTTTTTTTACTCTCATAGAATTTGACCCCATTGACATTCATGATATGACTGAGAGACTGCAACGGTTGGAGTTAAAAATCGTAATCAGTCAACAAATTACATTACAAATACAGTCTGCAAAGTGTTGATCGTAAATAGTGATAGAGACGGAAACCCCCCTCAAAAAAAGTTATTCTATGCTCTCACTATTTCTTATATCCCTCCTTGTCCTAGTTTTTACTATTCTGGACAGTGTTTGAAACTTGGAATTGCTAGCACTTCTCATGTTTTGCCTACTTAAATTTAATTTTGGATAAAATTGTCTGCTAAATGAATAAATGTAATTGATTTTTCAGGTATTGGACTTGCCCTGATAGCAGTATTAAAAGGTTATCGCTGCATCACGGTCATGCCTGAAAAGATGAGCATGGAAAAGGTGAAATTATGAAAATAGATATGGTGTGGGTGTAAATCCACTTCTGAAGACTTACGATATCTGTAGTGCGTGTGAATGTGTGTTTGCATAGTCATGTGTTGCGTGTCCTTACATGCTCCCAGGTGGACTTGCTCCGCGCTCTGGGTGCAGAGATTGTTCGTACCCCTACCTCTGCTCGTTTTGACTCTCCAGAGTCTCATGTGGGTGTGGCTTGGCATTTGAAGAATGAGATTCCTAATTCTCACATTCTGGACCAGTACCGTAATCCCAGCAACCCCCTGGCCCACTATGACACCACTGCAGAGGAGATTTTTGAGCAGTGTGACGGTAACTGCAGAATTTGTGTAGAAGCAACATTGTGACTTTTTCAAAATTAAACATTCACCTCTCTTTTCAGTCATTTAGATGCTTTTTATGAAAAAGCTCATACTTTACCAGTGGTTCTCAACCAGGGGACCTGGGCCCACTGGGGGGCCTCAAAAAAAACTTAATTGAAGCCTCAATAAGTTTTACAATTTTTTAAATTTAGTAGGGTTGGGTATTAACACAAATTTCACGATTTGATTCAATTTTGATTCTCAAGCTTTTGATTCGATATTGATTAATTAGGGCCTAGACAAAAAGTTAAAGAGGCCGAGAATCACTGCATATGACTAATGCTGAAGCTATGTTTTCGTGTTTGCCATCTGTAGGTAAAATAGACATGCTGGTGGCTGGAGCTGGCACTGGTGGCACCATCACTGGCATCGGCCGCAAACTGAAGGAAAAATGCCCCAATATCAAGGTGACACTCAGATCGGAAAAAGGTCCCATGGCATGAAATTTTCATTTTATGAGGTTATTTAACATGAATATGAGTTCCCCTAGCCTGTATATGGTCCCCAAGTGGCTAGAAATTTTGATAGGTGTAAACCAAGTTCTGGGTGTCTTGCTCTGCCTTCGAGAAAATGAGAGCTCAGACGAGCCAATCTGGAATCTTCCCTGTATGTTGTCAAACATGGAAAGGTTACCTCCCCTTCCTCTGCTTTGCCCGCCCAGAGAATTTGGAGAAAATGGATTCCGTTTATTTTAGTCGCAATGTCAGCACAGTGCATCAGTGAATCAAGCCAGTGACTAAACAATCAACTTCACATTGTTTCTGTTAGTAGCATGAAACAAATCTGTTATTTAAATTGTGATTAAACTACAGAGAGCGATCAAAGAACACTCTCTTTATAATGTTCGGAGCTGTCAATCACATGTCGCGAGTGTATCTGCACACATGTCCAAACTGCCGTTATAACGAATGACGCTGTTATGCTGCACAACAAAGCTCTTACTGTATTCATATCGATGTCGTGTTTGCTGTAGGTGTGGTGAAAGCATTTTGTGAAAGAAAATGCATTGCAATGACGAGATCACTGCATTCACACGATCAACAGACTGCCTGTGTACTCAATGCTCATCACTGCAGCCTTTCATGTGATGGGAAAAGATCTAAAAATAAAGCTATAAACAACACTTTCACGATTCATTCATCTGTAATGGTAAAAAAAACTTAGTAAAAGTATTTGAGAGGGGTTCCACATGTTACAAAGTTCGTAGATTAAGGAGGAAGAAGACATGGGTCAGCGTAACTGGGACCAGTTTTTATTCATAACTCTCAGATACAAACAAAATAATCTCGCACTCACATTGCTCTCAACAACTCAGTACAATATAACTTTTCTCAGCAATGTTCCTCCAGCTCTCCGTCTCTCTGGTCCACGAGTGCCGTCCGTCTCTCTCTGGCAGTGTTTGCCGATTCTGTGATTTAGATTTCACTTTGCACAACTACTAGAAGACTTAAAACTGTCAGACAGGTTGCTCATGTCACATCTATGTCGTCAAGCTCAGTCTGAGGCTGCGCATACTGCTAAAAGCACTCACTTCCTGATGGCTGAGTGTACTGCTCAGCCATCAGGAAGTGAGTGCTTCTAATTGACTTCACTTTCCTCCGTTGAAGTCTATGGGGTCGCTGTGTCCATTTCTTTTACTGTCTATGGTGTTTGCAGATCTCGCTAAACCACGCCCCCTTCGCCACATAATCTAATACTCATTTCAAATGCAAAGATGTCAGCCAATCACAACAGTGGGCGTTTTCACTGAAGTCTCACAGCAGACACGCCCCTTGAAACAGAGCATTCAACCCAGAGGGCTAATATCAAGATAGAAAAACTGCCTTTTATTTCTAAATTATGACATTTTGTGATGTAAAAATCATAGTAACAACATAAGTATACCTCAGCAAACATTATATATATATATATATATATATATATATATATATATATATATATATATATATATATATATATATATATATATATATATATATATATATATATATATATATAAAAAAAAAATCCACGCCATGGGACCTTTAATGAATTTTGATACAGTAGTCAATGAACATGTTTTCTTCAGTTTATTTATTCATTTATTTATCTGATTTATTTCTTTGTAATTTTTCAGTTTATTTTTTTTTCTTACTATCACAAGTAACTATCATAAGTAGATTGGCATCGCATTTTATTTTTTATTTTTGAAGTTTTAAAAGTATTCTTTTTTTAAAGAGCTTTTAATTCACAAATCATAGTAATCATAGTCATTACTCAAAATAATTCTGAATAATCAATACTTTTGTAGTTATTTTACTTTTGTCCATCCAAAGACACTATGTAAGGTTTACCTTGGCTGTATGAGAACACTCCAAACAGGTGACTATTCAATCATTTAGAATACATTTAAAGTGGGGAGAGTTGGTCAGCTGATTTGTCAGAAAGATTGGTGATTGCAAACTTGTAGAGCCTTCTACGGTATTACCTGCACAAGGAAGACCAATAAATTGTATTAACAAAAGATAAACAAGAATAACTAACACAACTACTAAATTAATACAATGAATGATAAAGGAATAAAGTGCATAAGATACATAAAATACATGTGATTAAGTTGAGTGTGGCTATGGAAGAGTTGCGTTATCTTATGGAAAGATAAGCTGTTGTTAAATTGTTTCTCTGAAACTAAGGTGAAGAACCTTATTATGCATCAAACAAATAAACAAAATATTATTTGTTATAAGCTAGCATCAGTTATATTACCTCTAATGTAAATGAGAAAATCATTAACTGATGATATACAACAATGCCAAGGTCTCTGGAAAGAGGTTTGGTTAAGTGATATTTACGTTCCACATGATTGAGTAAGCAGTCCGATGGCGATCACTTCTTCCACTGGTTGTGCTGGGTGACAATGCAGTGGGGAAAAGCTGGAATCCGTTTCAACAGCCTTGAACACAAAGATTTGTGAGATGCTGATCTCCTGGAGCACCAAAGGGTCCTAAAATCTGGAACACGCAGATGAGTCCCTGAAGTAGGTGCAGAAGGTACTTAATTTGGAACACACAGCAGAGGAAGGAACCTTGAAGTGAAGGTTTGCTTTCCTGAGCTTAACCTTGTTGCAAATGTCTCCGTGTGTCTTTTGCCTCTCTGAGCCAGACACTCAGGACTTGGTCAATCCACTTTTGTCTCTCTGGCATGGAGACTCGGGATGTGCTGTAGTCGATACTGTCTTGCTGGACTAAAACTCTGAACATAGTATTTGTTAATGTCTCTTTCCTGACAGGCTGGAGGCCCTGTATCTGTTGCTGCCCCACAAGATGTAGACTCAGATCCTTTTGTTGTCTCTCTGGATGAACCAGAGGCTCAGAATGTTACGGTGTATCTGTTATGTCTCATCCTAGCAGGACAGATTCAGAACGAGGAGTGTCTTTTGAAAGGGTACATTTATCCCTTTCCGACGAGGAAGAGATTGCAATTTGGCGCTTCTCCATTCCAGAGCTGTGATTGGCCGCTGGCATCAGAGGGGGCACACAGTGTGGCCCTCCCTTCTTTTCCCTGTAGAACTCACATTAGGCGCTCTGAACCGCGCCCGAGGGCATTTGGCCCCCAAAGCCAATTTAGTTTGACAAGTGTGAGCACTCCTTTCCTTGCCTGGGCGCAGTTCGTTTGGCCGGCCCTGGCCTGCTTGAAAGAGGTGGGCCAGAGCGCGGTTTGGTTGGGCTCGAGTGTGGTTTGCATGTAGTGTGAGCACTAACCATGCCAGAGCATGGAACGGAGCGCTACTGTTATCATTATGACAGCAAACACCAAACTATTACTACTTGGATACACTTTTCGATTAAATCAAGTATATTTAGGTTTATAACGTCCTGGTTCTCACCTTATTGATGAACATGAATTGTAGTTTGCGAGTAAAGCTCCAAATTCCTTCATCAAAGTCAGCTGCCTCTGTAATAATCTATTATATCTATCTTAATATATATTAGCGAAAGCCGGTCTTCCAGCCTTCTTCAAAACAAAAAGTTGCATCGTGTGAGTACACCCTTACATTCCAAACCACCACCATAATACCCATAACAATATTCTAAACAAACAGACACCAAACATGATGGAAAAATATTGAACTGTCATGCATTCATTAATTTGTTCATTAACAGCTGAATCTGTGTAAGATGTAGCATTATGAATAGCTGTCACTGAGAATACTAATTTCTCTGAATAAGTATGAAATGGATGTGTGTAGTTTACATCACTCTTAAGTTCCCTTTCGAGGGAACTCGCACTGCATCGGGACGACGCTTCGGAGATGCTCCCTTAGCATCAGCGAATCTGAAACCAGAATGCCAACTAGGCCAATCCGATTGGCGTGCGTGATGACGTCATTGTGACGGCATACCCGGAAGTATAAAAGGGGAGCTGGAACGTAATGGCGGTAGTTATTGCTCTTCAGCAAGCGCTATCTGTCAAACTGTCTGTCTATTTACTGTTGTATGTCAGTGAAAGTGTGTGATTGAAATGAAGTGTGAAAAAGTGAGAGAGTTCAAGCAGTGTGTGCATCCTTGCCCTCGCTACATGTCGGGCTCGGGTACACACCTGCTGTGTGTGCACTGCCTGGGCGTTCAGCATGCTCGAGCGGCTCTCGAGGGAGCCGCTTGTGAGCATTATGAAAGCTGACGCTCAGAGTGCTCCGCTCTCGGCTGGCCGTGTTCGATGAGGCCGGCCAGCCTCGTGAGCCCCGTGGATCGGTCCCGCATCCGCCGAGGCGGTGCGGCGAGGCTGGTCATGGGGCTCACGGATGGACTATCAGCGGGACTGGGACTGCTGAGGCATCTTCCCAGTCTTTGTCTGACAGTTCAGATGTTCTCCTTCCCCGTGTGGAAGCCCGCGCTGCGGCTTCTTCCCCCGGGGCGGAGGACCCGATGTGTGAGCGGTCTGATTCTGAGGAATTAGACGTACTCAGCATCGAGGCAGTCAAAGTCATAAGCACTTCTTAAATATGCAAGATTCCATCCTCGCGATTGCTGGAAAAAAAGGCAGTGCGCAGGTTATGGGTCTGCAATTAATGTGAACACACGCGATCGGTGTGCATGAGATACTGGTTGGCTTAACGGACGAGTCCGTATAGTACAATAAAAAATCAGTATTTGTCTGATATGGCTGCATTTAAGTCTGAGGATTTAAATGAGATATGATCTGACTCTGTGGAGTTAGACATTCAGTCATTCAGACCATGTTTCACTGTATTGTGTGACACTGTTTGGCTTTTTTCTCGAGGGATGAAAGCCAATTGTATTATGACGGCTTGAACCACGTTGCTGAGGCAACGCGGGGTCTATGAGTCCGTATAAATACAAATAAAACAGTGTCGTCTGATTAATTACGGCTACATTTAATTCTAAGGAATTAAATTAAATATAATCTAACTTTGAGGAGTTAGATATTCAGCCTATCATTCAGACTATGTTCACCTTATTGTGGCTGCATTTAATTCTAAGGAATTAAATTAAAATATTATCTGACTTTGAGGAGTTAGATATATTTTTTATTCAGCCTATTATTCAGATCAGGTTGCACGGGTTTGGTGATTATGATGGCATTTAATTCCGAGGAATTGAGTGTCATGTTATCCGACTTTGATAAGTTGGATACTTTAATTCTGTCACCCAGGCGTGTTTAACTTGTGAACTGGATATTCATCTAAGATGGAGCCCTCCTGAAGTTGATGTCGTTCTCGCCGCCTTGTGGCCTGCGGGACACATCAGTTTCAGGCAATTGCTAATCGCAGTGTCCCCTGCCGGCCAGCCCCCTCTCCCGGGTAGGAGCGATCGAGGTCGTCTCCCCTGTGGAGTTTTTCGGGAGTCGATGCTGTGTTCCCGCCGTCTAGTACGCTTCGGGCCACATCGTTTCCCCGCGCACGCGTGCTGCACCAGCCGCCTCTAGCAAGACTTGCGGTGGTTCAGCAAACGCGTACGCACACCGAAAATCTTCCTCGATTTCGCCCTGCCGGTTAGCCGCTTCAGGGGGTCGGGGAGGAGGCTCGGTTGACACCCGAGACCGGCCTCGAGAGGCTGGTTCCCTTAGCAGATTATCTCGGCGCATGGTTATGCCTCCGAATATATCAGCTTGGGGCCTGCGACTGTAGAAAGGGGCATACAGACTGCAGTCCGATTACCTTCCCCTGAAGTTCAGTGGGGTGGTCTGGATGGCAGTGGTCCCTGGGCAGGTTCGGGTAATGGAGCAGGAAGTTCACTCCCTGCTGGTAGGGAGGCCACAGAATGTGCTCCTCCGCCAGACAGGGAGTCCGGGTTCTACAGCCGGTACTTCACAGTTCCTAAGAGGGATGGCCAGTTGCATCCAACTTTGGACCTGAGGTACTTGAATCTTTCTCTGAGGAGATTCAGATTCAAGATGCTTAGCAATTCCTCCATTGTGATTCAGATCCAGTCTGAGGACTGGTCTGTCACGATGGGTCTGAAGAGGACGCATACTTCCCTGTATCCATCCTTCTGTGTCACAGGAAGTTCCTGAGGTTCGCTTTTTGGGGCAAAGCGTACCAATATCGGGTTCTTCCAGGCGGCCTAGCCCTTTGAGACTCTACACACAGTAGCGTGTTGTCGCCTTCTCAGAGAACTGTGTTCCTGGGAGTCGTATGGGATTCTCTACGTTGTGGGCACAATTGTCTCCCGAACGTATCGAGTCCATACGGGCGGTGGTCTCTAAAAAGAAGCTAGGCCACAGCATCACTGTGAAGCAGTTTAAGGCTGCTGGGGCTCATTGCGGCTGCGTCCAACAGAATATCTCTTGGCCTGCTGCATGAGACCCTTACAGTGGTAGCTGGGAATCAAGGGGTTTTCCTCGGGGGGGAAAACCATTCTGTATGATCAGGGTAACGCGCAGATGCCTTCGTTCCCTAGTCATATGGAAGAAACCTTGGTTTCTGTCCCAGGGGCCAGTGTTGGGAGCGTTCTGTTGCCGGTAATCCGTTTCAACAGGCGCCTCCCTCACTGGCTGGGACGTGGTTATGGGAAGTAAACCAGGTGGCTTTCCTTGAGGGGAAATCCATTCTGTATGATCAGGGTAACGCGCAGATGCCTTCGTTCCCTAGTCATATGGAAGAAACCTTGGTTTCTGTCCCAAGGGCCAGTGTTGGGAGCGTTCTGTTGCCGGGAATCCGTTTCAACAGACGCCTCCCTCACTGGCTGTGACGTGGTCATGGCGGCCGCTTTGCGAGAGGTCTGTGGGAGACCAGGCATTTCTCCTGGCACATCTACTGCCTGGAAATGCTGGCGGTCTACAAAGCTCTGAGGAGCTTTTTCCCGGACCTCCGCGGCCACCATGTACTGATACGGAGGTAAACCAGGTGGCTTTCCTTGAGGGGAAATCCATTCTGTATGATCAGGGTAACGCGCAGTGGCCTTCGTTCCCTAGTCATATGGAAGAAACCTTGGTTTCTGTCCCAAGGGCCAGTGTTGGGAGCGTCCTGTTGCCGGAAATCCGTTTCAACAGACGCCTCCCTCACTGGTTGGGGCACGGCAGGGGGGTTTGAGGTTGCGCCCTCTTTGCAGACTGGCGCATCACATCCTCCTGTGGTCCCAAGGGAAACTGTTGTCCATCAGGGCAATGTATGTCCCGGGGGTCCAAAATCAGGGAGCAGACATCCTGTCGAGGCAGGGGCTGAGGCCCGGGGAGTGGCGACTCCACCCAGAGGTGGTGGAGGCCATATGCAAGAGGTTCGGCCCAGTGGAAGTGGATCTGTTTGCGTCTCGAGAGACGTCCCACTGTCCACTGTGGTTTTCCCTCACGCATCCAGCTCCGCTGGGGCTGGATGCCATGGTGCAGACGTGGCCGAGGCTGCGTCTGTACGCATTTCCCCCGATTGCTCTGCTCCCGGGAGTCCTGGAAAGGGTCCGTCGACAGGGGGTCAGTCTACTTCTGGTAGCACCCCGTTGGCCGACTCGAGTTTGGTTCTCGGATATCATAGCTCTGCTAGCAGGTCAGCCGTGGGAGATTCCTCTGAGGAGGGATCTCCTATCTCAGGCGGCGGGTACGATATTTTACCCCCGCCCGGAGATTTGGAACCTGTGGGTCTGGCCCCTGAGGGGACCAGGTTCATAGAGGCTGGCCTATCGGCAGACGTGATAGAGACCTTACTCAGCTCCAGGGCTCCGTCTACGAGGAGACTGTACAGCTTCAAGTGGAATGTATTTTCCACTTGGTGCAGAGAACGTGAGGTGGACCCAGTTAACTGCCCAGTGGCTTCAGTGCTGGAGTTCCTCCAAGATCGTTTCTCTGCAGGGCTTACCCCGTCCACACTCAAGGTGTACGTGGCTGCCATTGCGGCTTTCCACACTCCTTTGGGTGATGGGCCTCTGGGTAGGCACCAGCTGGTTGTACAATTCCTCCGTGGGGCTCGGAGGATGAGGCCTGCGGCTCGGTCCAGAGTTCCAACCTGGGACCTGGCAGTGGTTCTCGAAGGATTGGCTGAGGCCCCCTTCGAACCATTGGAGTCGGCTGGACCAAAGGATCTGACCCTTAAGGTGGCTTTTCTCCTTGCCATTACCTCTCTCAGGAGAGTGGGAGATCTCCAGGCCTTGGCGGTAACGCCGACCTGCCTGGAGTTTGCCCCGGGAGGAGTAAAAGCCATCTTACACCCTAGGCCGGGCTACGTGCCTAAGGTGCCATCAAGGGTGGTCAGGTCATTGGTCCTGCAGGCATTTCATCCTCCGCCTCATGTGACGGCGGAAGAGGGGAGGCTTCACCTACTCTGCCCGGTTAGGGCTCTAAGAGTTTATCTGGCGAAGTCTGCACAGTGGAGGAGATCACAACAACTGTTGGTGTGTTTTGGTTCACCTAAGAAGGGATTGCCTGCGTCTACTCAGACAATCAGTAACTGGATTGTCCAGGCGATTACCATGGCCTACCAGGTGCGCAGTTTGCCTTCACCTGTGGCCGTGAGGGCTCATTCCACCAGAGGCATGGCCTCTTCGGTGGCCCTTCTTTCTGGGGTCCCCTTGCAGGATATCTGCGAGGCGGCCGGGTGGGCTACCCCACACACTTTCATCAGGTTCTATAGCCTGGATCTCCCTACGACGCCTGGTGCGAGGGTGCTCCAGTCCTAGCTGTGCCCGGTCTCCGGCTTCACACTAGGGCAGGTGCTACCCTTCGGTGTGGCCTAGTGGGTACTCGTTCCCCAAAGCGTCGTCCCGATGCAGTGCAAGTTCCCTCGAAAGGGAACTGCTCGGGTTATGTATATAACCCTTGTTCCCTGAGAAGGGGAACGAGCACTGCATCCCGACGCCACACCTCGGCGCGCCTGGAGCGCATGCTTCAGAGCAATTACTACCGCCATTACGTTCCAGCTCCCCTTTTATACTTCCGGGTATGCCGTCACAATGACGTCATCACGCACGCCAATCGGATTGGCCTAGTTGGCATTCTGGTTTCAGATTCGCTGATGCTAAGGGAGCATCCCCGAAGCGTCGTCCCGATGCAGTGCTCGTTCCCCTTCTCAGGGAACAAGGGTTATATACATAACCCGAGCAGGTTTCCAAACATAGTTATGAATGGATTTGGATGGATCATTGTGGATTATCTAAGAGGTGTTTGGCTGTTGTCCTAGCATCATTTGGCATTGGACGGTTTGTGTGTATTAGTCCACCAAGATCCAATCAAAATGTAGCAAACCTTTGTCCACTGTTATGGGCAGAGAGGGGCCCATCCATAAACTGGGCCCTGGAATATGCTGTCCACTACACTTTGAAGAGACATTTGTTTAGACATATTTACACAGCCTATGCACGTGTTAATGTCTTTGTTCCTCAGATAGTTGGAGTTGATCCTGAGGGCTCCATTGTTGCTGAGCCGGAGGAGCTGAATAAGACTGATAAGACTAAGAATGAGGTGGAGGGCATTGGGCATGACTTCATCCCCACTGTTCTGGACAGATCTGTAAGTGTGTATTTACACAGTAGGTTTTGACGCAGTTGAAATGTACTGATGGCAAATGACTGTTTGCCGTGACCCACCCTAAATGTTACCTCCTAAAAGTGTCATGACTTTGTAGTGATTGCCATCCGACAACCACTAAGGACCAATAAGGATAATTTTAAAGCAATTTAAAAAATGCTGTGTGTGTGTGTGTGTGTGTGTGAGACACAAGCTACCTAGAAAAAATTTACAGATATTTAAATCTTAATGTGCATGTATGTCACACCCCTTTTAGCCATAGAAGAGGCAATAGTAACTAAGGGTGTGTTCACACTTGCAGTTCAGTTATTTTGGAGCCATAGAGAGAGAGAGTCGCGACAACGGAAGTTCAAAATGCTTGATAGTCACGTGATTCATGTAGACCTCGAATAGTTCCAGGAAGTGCTTTGGCGGGCAATTCAAATTGATAGTCACAGTGACAGAACTGCGATTTTTGGTAATTAATAGTCAATAAATGCATTGGTTTTCAATAATTTTATTACACATCGACATGTGTATGTAGCATGAGTATGTAGTTACAGCGATGTTGTTTTTAAAAGATACAAAAAATTAATGTTGAATAATCTACACAAGCAGGCTTTAATGTACAAGTTATTTTGATTAAGATGTGCTGATAATTTAAAATCTTACTGATTAAACGTCTTACCTTTTAAAAGTGCATCACAAACGGTCTGTTCTGCTGTAACTCTATGGCGCGGCTGCTACTTCCGGGAACTATTGAGAGTCTCCACGAGCCGCCATTGCTGTAAAAAAAAAACGTTCCATTGGAGTCTATGGAGTTGTCGCGACTCTCTCTCTCTATGGCTCTGGTCTGAACCAAAAAAGAAAATGATACATTTAGGGTGCTTTCACATCTCTAGTTCGGTTCATTTGGTCCGAACCAAGGGCAAACAATTATACATTGTAGCATTTTTCAGCTTTTTTGGTTCCTTTTCACAACACACTGGTCCAGTTCACTGCCTGGTCCGAACCAGTTGAAACGAACCAAAATGCAGTCACATGACAATATCCACATAACTCATTGGCCGTGGCGTATTTCCTAAACTGCGACTGCGCGGGCTGATTTTGTCCCTGGCCATAATCTATTACATTGTTTGTATACACCACAATATGCAAACAATACATTTCTATCATGAAGCGCGGATGCAGCTTGAAAACAACGTTCTAATGCACTGCAAACGGCGAGCGCGCATCGTTCGTCACTTCAAGCGAAGATCGAGCTGTTCTTGTGAGTTTTCGAAAGTTGGGACCTAATATGGTCATCAGACCAAATTTCTATGAGGCTCCGCACCTCCTCACAACTCCAAGTTTGTCCGCGAGCTGTCAACAAACACTTCCTCATCACATAATGCACAGCGCAGCTGACTACGGCAGCTGGTTTAGTCCAAAAATGATCAGTACTTTTTGCAGTTGGGTCTGTTCGAGGTCGGATCACGTTCTCACCACAAACGAACCGCTCCAGAGTTCGTTTGAAAGCGTACCGAGACCACTTTTTCAAGGAGGTCTCGGTACGCTTGTTTGGTCCGTTTTTGGTGCTCACCCGAGTGCGATTGCAGCTTTCACACCTGACCAAATGAACCGCACCAAAGGGGAAAACGAACTCTAGTACGATTCAACCGAACTAAATGAGGCAGGTGTGAAAGCACCCTTGGTCCTAGTTTTTAACACTGAACCAAAGGATAAAAAAAAAAAAGGTTTTATGACGTGTGTTTTGCGATGGAACTTACTGAACATCGTAAATAATGCTGTATGTTGTATATCTAAATTCCCTGTTGTATGTACACATGGTGGTATTTTAACTAGCTGTGAAATTATGAAGAGCTTAGAACATGTGTAAAGGATTCAAAACAACACCAGGAATTCCTCCTTTACACACACAAACAAGGTCTGCTACAAGAAAGCACATATTTCTGATGCCTGTACTGAACTGTAATGGATATCATTGCAACTATGACATGAATCAAGTATGCTTGAGCCTTCTGTCCTTTCTTAGGATTTTTAGGATGGTCTTGTGACATCACATCCTGTTTTTTGGTTAGTTCAGATGTCTTTGGTCCGCGTTGAGTTCATCACTAAAACCGTACCAGAGTTTGTTTGGAAGGTGGGTCTCGGTCCACTTGCTTGGTGCGCACCAACCTCCGGATGGCAGCATTCAGACTCATTCAAATGAAGCGCACTAACAGAGCAATTGCAGAAGAGTTTGTTTTAATCAAACCAAACATGCCAAGCGTGAAAACTAACTGTGAACCCCAAAAGAGCCACAGTGAGAATGTTGTAGAAATGTTAGGAACCCTTCTGTTGACATTGATTAGTGTTTGCCAGTTTTTATTTGCAGTCTGCACCATGGTCATGATACTGTGTATTTTATCAATTTCTCTAAATGAAAACAGCAAATAATAGATGTCTTGATTTGTCAAACTTCATTCCAACCCATACAAAATTAATTTAGATTTTTTTTCAAACCACATTTTCTGTGTCTCAGGTGGTGGATAGTTGGTACAAGTCCAATGACGAAGAGACATTTTCCATGTCTCGTATGCTCATCAGAGAGGAAGGTCTTCTGTGCGGTATGTGACTCATAATACCTCTCACATTTAATGTGTGTGAAATTAAGTGTGTATCTAAAGTCTGTTCTCTATCACTCTTTGTAGGCGGTAGTTCAGGTGCAGCCATGTCTGCAGCAGTGCATGTAGCCAAAGAGCTGAAGGAAGGCCAGCGTTGTGTGGTGATCCTTCCTGACTCCATCCGCAACTACATGTAGGTTTCAGTGTTCCCAGCATTCAATCTGGCTGAGGAGCGGTAGATAGTAGAGCTGCACTGGCCTCAAATCTAGGCCCTAGCCTGGCCCTTGCCCAAGACGCTCAGGCCCTAGCCCGGCCTTTGTTAGCCTTATCAGAATTCTCAGCCTGAGTCCAACTGGAGCCCATTTTTTTTAATCCTCCCTATTACACACTACAGTTGCAGCCATTAAAATAGTTCAGTTTTGTTTTTAATGTCAACATAGTTATATTTCTTTTCATTTCTTAATTCAGCTAATTTAGAAAAATGTTTGGAGCAATTTTTGTTTGTTAAATTAAAGTTTTTGTTTTTTAAAGTGACAACCAAGTGGCCAGCTGCCTACAGTGAGTTAACCACATATTTGACCAATTTAGCCTCTCAAATCAACACATGACTTGTCTTGCCTATAATAAAATCGATAGATATAAAACACTTAAAGCATATCAGTAGTGCCGTCATATCTAGCTACATCATGTCATATATAGCCTATAACAGGCTCTCACGTGTTTATTTTTTAACAATTTGCCAGAAGTAAAATTTTCATATGTGGTTTAAACAACCAGATGCATTTACACTTGTCCAGTTTCATCTGAAATGCATCCCAGACCACCTTCTAAATTGGTTTGTTTGAGTGAACGGATTTTCAGAAAAATTTCAGAAGGCATAGTAATGGTCTTTTCACAATCGGATAGATATTTGATCAGAGAAAACAAATGAAGTAACTAGTTGTAAAAAGGACATAACTATTCAAGCTGCGCTGAAGGAACGCTTGCTGCTACTGCTGTCTTGTGTTGTTTCCACCAGCGCAGCACATCTCATAGTTTCTTTGAATTAATGAATGTCTAAAAGAAGCCTAAAACAGGCCCGAAGCCTGGCCCAAGTGTGAGGTGTGACATGAAAATTGGCCCGAAGCCCTGCCCTAGGGGTATAAATAAGTCGGGGCCCGTCAGGCTCTGGCTGAAATGCAGGGCTCTAGTCGGGTCCTCCCTTTCTCTCGTTCTCTCTCTGAATTGCGACATCCTCTTGTCCAGTGCTAAAGTTGAAGTTGGATTATGAGATTATGAGTTCGCTGTAAATGTTTATAATAAGAGGGAACTGTGCAGACGGGAAATTCCCTTTCTCTCTTGTTCCTATGGTCGTGTGCAAATTAATTGTGTGTGTTTGCAAGCTAGGATTTTGATTTTGTTGAAACTTCTCTAAAATGAAAATAACAATATTCAGCTTTTCATCCAGACCGGTTTTACTTGTCTGGTTGATATTTGGCTGCATCTAATTCTGAGAAATTATTTAAATACTCATCTGATTTGAAATTTCAGATGCTTGTATTAATCTTCAATCTTCAGATCTTGTCTGGCTGTTCTTTGGCTACAATTAATTCTGAGCAATTAAAGGGCGAACTATTCTTTGGCTGTTCTTTGGCTGAGCACTCCTCTCGCAATGATAAATCATATTAGGTGTTACTTGAGGTGGTCACTCTTGCACTAGCCAAATTACAGCTAGACTGTCCACCAGAGAAAGAGCAAGCGCTCAAAGTTTGAGCAGATTTATGTCTGGTGGCCAGGGAGACGGGCCTCATCAACAGTCTCTCCCCTTCTTCAAGGACCGTCATGATGATTTAACTCGTTCATGGGGGAAACCTTATTCTTCACATGTCTTTGTGCCTTAAACATTGACTTATTCGACTATCATGGGTGTGTCTGAACAGGCTAGCACAGCAGGTTTTGCTTTCCCGCCCCCTGCGATTACACCCCTAGGCATTTTACTGCGAGACTGCGTCCTTATGCATTTCAACTGATCGTTCTGCTCCTGGGAGTCCTGGCCAAGGTGGGTCAACAAGGGTCTTGCCCAAAAGCGATTTGCATACATTCACAAAATATAACGTGCAGTACTCACATGTTCTGAATATGAAGTTGGACAAACAGTTGGTATTGATACATCTTTTCTGCAAATACTGTTTTACTGACCCTCATTTGCAAAGCAGCCCAGCGCACATTGATTCACACAAACATTCGTTCTGAAAACATTCAGTAAACATGATGGAAGGACCAAAAAATAGCATTCTAGGTTGGTCCCCTAAAGGTCCTGCAAAAGAATAGAATAACCTAAATGGAACATTCCTCTAAAGTCATATAAGGAACATTATTAAATGACCAACATATCATATGGGGGTATGTGAGTATGTTCTGTTAACGTCCCAAATGTCCTCTTTGTAACATTGCTGTGACCATAGAATAACCAAAATGGAACGTCCCCCTAAAGTCATATTGGAATTATGACCAAAAGAGGACCATGTGGCAATGTCCTTGTAACGTGGTTCGGACGTTCAGGGAAGAAGGAGGCGGGAACCGGCGAACAATAAACAACAAACTTTAATCAAATAAATAAACAAAGTGAAAGTAAAAGCGGCAGCCCCTCACGGACGACTGCCGCGCACACACATAACAAAACGTAAAGAAAACACAACTTAAAATCCAGGCCTGGTCCTCTCTTGTCATTCACTGTCGTCGCTCCTCCTTTACACTTCCGTCACTCCTCCCTGAGACACGAGGTCGATGGCACGCAGCTGGTGCTCATCATCACTAATGACCGCGGCCTCGTCCCGCTCTCACGGTCCCTCAGCCTCGCTGCTCGCCACAGTTCTGTTAACATCTTAAATGTCCTCTTTGTAACATTGCAGTGTGACCATAAAATAACCAAAATGGATTGTACGGATGTCAAATGGAAGTCATATCGGGAACCTTAAACTGCAGCACTTTCACTTGTCCCCGGACCGAGATTTGGAACCCTTCATGTTTCAACTCAGGGATGCTGGGCTTCCAGCTGATGTCATATAGAATATTTTGAGTACTAGGGCTCCCTCCACAAGGTGAATCAATGCCCTTAAATTGGGTGTCTTTGAAAGGTGGAGTACCTGCAGTCTGTGTAGACCAAGTTCACTGCCAGATTTTTTCTCTAATGGAGTTTCTGCAGGAAAAATTATCAGCATGCCTCGCTACTCTCAGGGTATTTGTGGCCACCATATTGGCTTGCCATGCCCTGGTTGGTGGGGCTCCACTCGGGAAGCACCCACTGATCGCCCACTTCATCCATGGAATGAGGCAACTGAGGCCTTGCTTTGTGGGACTTGGTCATAGTCCTGGAGGGGCTAATCAAGGCCCCTTTTTGAACCACTAGAGCTTAGATTCTGCCCCTCGACTGGTCAAAGCTATTTTGCACCCTCACCCTGACTATCTTTCTATTGCATTATTGACCATGCTGGTCGTTCTTGAAGCCTTCTGTCCTCCGCCATTCACTACACCGGATAACGAGAAACTTCACCTACTGTGTCCAGTTCGTGCTCTTCAAACTTATGTCCACCTCACTATACAGCTGTGTACGTTAGTGCAATTTTTTGGTTGGCTGTGAGGGCCACAACCTGTGGATAGCCTCCATCAAGCAAATTATGTCACACTGGATGAGGGGTGCTATTGCTCTAGCCTATGAGGCACGCAGTCAAGCGTCACCTCTAGGAGTTAGGGCTCATTCCACTAGGGGGTTTGCACTTGACTGTAATCTTAAAAGTGGGAACGAGATGCTGTGCTGTGCTGTGCTGTGCTGTGCTGTGCTCTGCTCTGCTCTGCTGTGCTCTGCTGTGCTCTGCTGTGCTGTGCTGTGCTGTGCTCTGCTGTGCTCTGCTGTGCTGTGCTGTGCTGTGATCTGCTGTGCTCTGCTGTGCTGTGCTCTGCTGTGCTGTGCTCTGCTCTGCTGTGCTGTGCTCTGCTGTGCTGTGCTGTGCTGTGCTCTGCTGTGCTGTGCTGTGCTGTGCTCTGCTGTGCTGTGCTGTGCTCCGCTGTGCTCTGCTGTGCTGTGCTGTGCTCTGCTGTGCTCTGCTGTGCTGTGCTGTGCTGTGCTCTGCTGTGCTGTGCTGTGCTGTGCTGTGCTGTGCTGTGCTCCGCTGTGCTCTGCTGTGCTGTGCTGTGCTGTGCTCTGCTGTGCTCTGCTGTGCTGTGCTGTGCTGTGCTGTGCTCTGCTGTGCTGTGCTGTGCTGTGCTGTGCTGTGCTGTGCTCTGCTCTGCTGTGCTGTGCTCTGCTGTGCTGTGCTCTGCTGTGCTGTGCTGTGCTGTGCTCTGCTGTGCTGCGCTGCGTATTGCTGCACTGAGGGTATGTCCAGGACGTTCTTAAGACAAAGCATTACAAAGCACCCCCCCCCCCCCATTTTATACACCCAACATTGCACAGAACTGAAAAACCCCTTGGTAATGTAAAAATAGTTAAACATGGGTCACAACATAGTTCTTTGAAACTGTGGTCTGAATGTTTATTGTTGCATATTATATTTCAGATTTATTTCAAAAATAAAATGCAGTAGTAGGCTTCATGTTAGTACCCTTTTAGGCTTGGCCTATATGCTTTGTTCTCCCCATTAGGTCTAAATTTCTTAGTGACAAGTGGATGTGTGAAAAGGGCTTCCTGAGTGAGGAGGATCTTGTTGTTAAGAAGACATGGTGAGTGTATACACATACACACGTACGCATGTTGTCTTTGGAATCACACTTGTTATTTACACACAGATAGCTTCTGCAAGTATAGTCTCTCTCTGTGCCTGATATTACACAAGGCTGCATTACTGCTACAATTATGCTTCTTCTATATGTGGAGGCATGTTCACTCTCCCAGATTACTCTGTCTGTGTGTCCTCTTACCATGAGCTTTTACTGTCTTCCCCTTCCACCCGTCTACCTGCCCTCATCTCTCGGTAGGTGGTGGAATCTGCCCCTACAGGAGCTCCGACTCTCCGCCCCCCTGACTGTGCTGCCTTTAGTGTCCATCAAGAAGACCATTCAGATCCTGAAAGAGAAGGCCTTTGACCAAGCACCTGTGGTGGACGAAGCCGGGTAGGTCATGAGGGGTTTACACACCGGAAAAACCTTTTGATAGTTGCTAGAACTAATAACAGAAGTACCCACTTGTTTGGGTTTAGTGTTTGCACTACGAAAAAGTATACTTCAGGTTCATTTTATGAAATATTCTTAAGTAATGTTCAAGTATATTTTTAAGTATACCTCATGTAGTAAATATACTAATATCAATGTGTATATAACAATACTATATAACAATCTGCCTCAAACTTCACATTTGATAAGTGCCATGGCCTGAAGGCATCTACATGCCAAAATGTAGGTATAGTCATAGTGTGGCAAACACAAATGACTGGCGTAGTCTTCCTATTTCTATATACTTAAATGCATATGCCACCTTTCTCTGTTTGCTCTTGCTCTTGTTGTCACATTTTATTTTATTAGGGCCCAAGCCCTGAAAGGGCGCAGAGCCCTATTGTTCCCCTAAGGATTATTAGGGCCCAAGCCCTGAAAGGGCGCAGAGCCCTATTGTTCTTCCTCTGTTTCTTATTAGGGCCCAAGCCCTGAAAGGGCGCAGAGCCCTATTGTTCTTCCTCTGTTTCTTATTATTATTAGGGCCCAAGCCCAAAGGGCGCAGAGCCCTATTGTTCTTCCTCTGTTTCTTATTATTATTAGGGCCCAAGCCCAAAGGGCGCAGAGCCCTATTGTTCTTCCTCTGTTTCTTATTATTAGGGCCCAAGCCCTGAAAGGGCGCAGAGCCCTATTGTTCTTCCTCAGATTATTCTTTGTTTTTTTATTTTTTTTTTTATTTTTTTTTTCGACTTCTCGGGTACTTTTGGGGCACTTAACATGCTCGAAAACTCTTGAAACTTCGCACAGGCGTCGGAATGCGCGGCCATCAGAGCCGGGCTGAAGCTGGTACCCGGGCGTGGCAGGGGGGCTCGACAGCGCCCCCTAAAGTGGGGTCTGAAAACTTGGTCCATATATCAAACACACTTGCACGTACATGTATGAAACTTGGTACACATTTAGATCTCATCGGGCCGAACAACTTTCGTGCTCATAGTTATGTGTCAGCCCAACAGGAAGTGAGCTATTATGGGTTGTTCGGAAAACGCATGCTCTGGAATTTAATATACTCCTCCGAGGCCATTGTTTCGATCATTGCCAAACTCGGTCAGCATTACGTGAACATATTCAGGATGCTAAATTGCGAGCGGATTTTTGATATCTCGAAAAGTCTGGCTGTGGCGATGCAACGAATTTATGGCGAGAAAAGGGAAACAGGAAGTGTGTTATAACTTGTGCAAACATTGACTGGTTTGGATGAAACTTCAGCTGTGTGTTTGTTATAAGAAGCCGATCACATGAATATGACTTTTGTGAGTCAAAGTTATAGCGCCACCAACTGGCAGCAGGAAGTGTCACTTTCAAAAATGCTTTGAATCACCATCTTATTTTCACCAGATTTATTTCAAACTTCATCAGTATAATGTGAAAACATGACAGATAGAGACGTATGAAATGGATTCCTGAAATTTCAAATACTGTTGCCATGGCAACGTGTCAAAGTTTAATAATCTTTTGGCTGTTCTGAGGCTCTTAGCATGCTTGAAATTGCTTGAAACTGCTTGAAACTCAACACACACATCAGAGATGTCAGTCAGTACACATGGACAAAGCCTCAGAAACGGGCGGGGATGAGGGGCTCTCTAGCGCCACCTTTTGACAAAAGTGAAGGGCTTCGTTTCATCTACAATCACCAAACTCAGTATATATATTGACCTCATCGAGCCGGACAACTTTCTAATTTACAGTCATTAGCTCCGACCAACAGGAAGTCAGATATTTTGGTTTGAAGGTAAATTTTTGGTTAAATCGGGGTCTGAGTTTTTACGTTCTCCTCGTAGGCGTTTTATTCAATCTCCACCAAACTCGGTCAACATGAAACAAAGATACTGAAGATGCTAAAATGTGAACGGATATTGGATATCTCAAACGGTGTTTCCATGGCAAGGGATTAAATAAGGACAAAAAAGGGGAACAGAAATTCTCTGTGTCTGCTGCTCTCCCCTCAATGAACACAAGATGGCAGCATTGTATTAGTTTTGAAGCAGGATAAAAAAAAACTTGTTTCTCTCTCTCTCTCTCTCTCTCTCTTGTTTGTGATTTATGAGGACACAAATTTGTATAATGACATGGGTATTACACTGGTATTACAACGTGTATGTGTGTGTGTTTAAAAACATACTAAAACAATGTTTTATTAAAATGTAACCAAATAGCTTTAAAATAATCATACTATTTTTCAGATCAATATATTTATTTTATTTAATATATTTCTTCTGAATATTTATTCTCTGTCTGCCCTCCCCTCACTAAAAGGTAGCAGTGTTGTTCTGAGGCTCTTAGCATGCTTGAAATTGCTTGAAACTGCTTGAAACTCAACACACACATCAGAGATGTCAGTCAGTACACATGGACAAAGCCTCAGAAACGGGTGGGGATGAGGGGCTCTCTAGCGCCACCTTTTGACAAAAGTGGGGGGGTTAGTTTTATCTTGAGTCACCAAACTCGGTACATATATTGTTCTCTTCGAGCCGGACAACTTTCTAATTTACAGTCATTAGCTCCGACCAACAGGAAGTCAGATATTTTGGTTTGAAGGTGAATATTTATGTAATTCAGGGTCTGAGTTTTTACGTTCTCCTCGTAGGCGATTTATTCAATCTCCACCAAACTCGGTCAACATGAAACAAAGATACGGAAGATGCTTAAATGCGAACGAATATTGGATATCTCAAACGGTGTTGCCATGGCGAGGGATTAAATAAGGACAAAAAAAGGGGAACAGTAATTGTCTCATATCTTGTAAAATAATATTTTGATTTAAATTAAATTAAGATTGTATGTTTGGTAATTGAACTTAGATTAATTTAAAATGACTGTACTATTTTTCAGATGAATATATATATATTTTATAAATATTTCTTTGTATAATGTATTGTGCCCGTGTGTGCTGCCCTTCCCTCAATGAACACAAGATGGCAGCATTGTGTTAGTTTTGAAGCAGGATAAAAAAAAAACTTGTTTCTCTCTCTCTCTCTCTCTCTCTCTCTCTCTCTCTCTCTCTCTGTGTGTGTGTGTGTGTGTGGGCATGTTTTTGTGAAATATCAGGACACAAATGGACACCCAACACCCAACCTTTTTTCAGTCATTTTATCATACGTTACGCTAGGGGTGTAACGGTACAGATTGCTCACGGTTCGGTTTGTATCACGGTTTAAGGTTCACCGTTTCGGTACGGTTCAGTATTTGTTATGTTCAGGGAAAAAAGGACTACTGTCAAATAAAAAAAAGAAAATAATAAGAACAAATCATTTAAATACAAGCAGCAGCACAAATAAATACTATTGAGCAAAGATAATAATAAAATAAACTATGCTTTTCAGGTTTTTCAGGTACGTCTAACATTAGTTTTCAGGTACAGAAATTGATCAAATGTAAAATAACATTGCATATATGACTGTATATATTAAAGATTAATCCTATTAAACTTACAAAAGTTATTCAATCAAGAGCAGTGAGTGATGCCCTTGTCTTTTGTTTGACATTAAACAGACAGCAGTAAAGGCTACTGCCCCTTTAAGACCTCGGATATGCGTTGTCTTTTCTGGACTGTATAAAGCTTACTTAAGCCATATACAGACTATGTCTGCTAGAATACTCATCAATATGTTGACATACTTTTTGCGTGAGTTTGTCCGTTCAAGAGCAAGACTTGAAAGAGAACTCAATATTTGCGCGCTGAGAGACGTGTGCGCGCTCTTGGATGAGTGCACGGAAAATTTTCTCACAGTGCGCGCGACTTCTCATTCGCGTCTTCTGGCACTAAACCAGATAGTTGCGTGTTCTGAGTTAACACAATCAGAACTTAAAAATACGGGATATTTTACGGGAAAATACTAAAACGGGAAGACAGCGGGAAAAGAGCTAAAATACGTGAGAAACCCGGAAAAAATGGGAGGGTTGACAGCTATGGTGTGTGTGTGTGTGTGTGTGTGTGCGATATGTAGGCTTAGGGGTAGTGTAGGGGGATAGAATGTACAGTTTGTACAGTATACAAACCATTAAGTCTATGGAATGCCATCTGCCTGTCTTTCCCCTTCCCCCTGTCTATCTGTGTGTGTGTGTGGGGGGGGGGGGGTCTCTCTCTCACCCTGTGAGTTTGTGTGTGTGCCTTTCTCTCAGTCCTTCCCCTCCCCCTCACTCTCACTCTATCATTGTGTGTGTCTGTGTGTGTGTGTGTGTGTGTGTGTGTGTGTGTGTGTGTGTGTGTGTGTGTGTGTGTGTGTGACTTTCTCTCTTGATCATAATTTAACCCTTTCATATAGGCTATCACAAATAACTATCACTTGAAATAAAAACGTCATGTGATGTGTTTGCCAAGATCACGTATGATGCACATGTCTTTAAATTAATTATTTACTGATATAATATAAATGTATTAAAACATAAATTTCACATGATTTTATAAAAGTGGCTATTTATAATAAACTTCCATAAAATGTAGACACGCATCTTACTCTTACCTGACACTGATATTAAAATCATCTTTGCAGTTTCTGTGATTTGGCTCCATTTATACATTTTTTATTAAAAAAAATTTATTGGACCACCCATATTGAAATTAAAGCATGTTTTATGGTGCATAAGATTGGTGCACAAATGGTAGCTAAGGTAGCTCAAAAACACATGAAGAGAAGTGTTAGAATAAAACAACATCAGCATTCGAATGGTATTCTGAACTCATTCCAATTTGACCTTTGACATAATCTGACATGAAATTCATATAAATTTAATTGATCTCATAGATGTGGCTGTTGTGGTTTGTGGTCATAGCAGCACCAACTGCTGCAGTTAATGTGGTGAATTCAGATGACTTTGACATAGTCCTTTTATGTTTTCCCATTTTAAATGCCTATTGCCTGCCGTGCACAGTTAAACTGATGCCACCGGGGTGGCGGTGCCACCGGCTTGGGCCCGTCATCGCTGCTCGCAGCTTTAATTATTATTATTATTATTATTTTATCGACTTCTCGGGCACTTTTGGGGCCCTTACCATGCTCAAAAACTCTTGAAACTTTGCACACACATCGGAATGCGCGGCCATCAGAGCCGGGCTGAAGCTGGTACCCGGGCGTGGCAGGGGGGCTCGACAGCGCCCCCTAAAGTGGGGTCAGAAAACTTGGTCTATATATCAAACACACTTGCACGTACATGTATGAAACTCAGTACACATATAGACCTCATCGGGCCAAACAACTTTCGTGCTCTAAGTTACGTGTCAGCCCAACAGGAAGTGAGCTAATATGGGTTGTTCTGAAAACACATGCTCTGGAATTTAATATACTCCTCCGAGGCCATTGTTTCAATCAGTGCCAAACTCGGTCAGCATGAAGTCAAGACACAGAGGATGCTAAATTGCGAACGGATTTTTGATATCTTAAACGGTTTGGCCGTGGCGAAGCAACGAATTTATGGCGAGAAAAGGTAAACAGGAAGTGTGTAATAACTTGTGCAAACATTGACTGATTTGGATGAAACTTCAGCTGTGTGTTCGTTGTAAGAGGCCGATCACATGGATATGACTTTTGTGAGTCAAAGTTATAGCGCCACCAACTGGCAGCAGGAAGTGTGTCACTTTCAAAAATGCTTTGAATCACCATCTTATTTTCACACGATTGACTTCAAACTTCATCAGTATAATGTGAAAACATGACAGATAGAGACATATGAATGAATTCCTGATATTTCAAATAATGCTGCCATGGCAACATGTCAAAGTTTAATAATGTTTTTGACTGTTTGTGTGCCCTCCCCTCTATCACCAAAAGGGGGCAGTGTTGTATTATTTTTGAAACTCCCTTTCTCTCTCTCTCTCTCTCTGTGCTTGCTTATGTGATTTATGAGGACACAAATGTGTATGATGACATGGCTATTGGTATTACAACGTAGTGGTTAATGTGGACATGAACTATGACACTATATCACTACAGAACTCATTTTCTAAATCACATTTGAGTTACAATTCTTATCATCTGACAGCCGTGATTTCATGTACTCATTCAGACAGAACTCTTTTTTTAAAACAGAGGAGTGTGAGTGTGTTTTCTATACATGTGCTTTACAGAAGGTCATGTGCTGTGTTTGCAAAGATCACTTTTGACACATTTGTCTTTAAATTCATTATTTACTGACATAGTTCAAATTTATTTTTAAAAAAAATTCACATTATTTTCTACAAGTGTCTGTTTATAAGTGTCTTTTTTTCACAGAAAGTTTTTGTTTGAACGTGAATATTTGTATAATTCAGGGTCTGAGTTTTTACGTTCTCCTCGTAGGTGATTTATTCAATCTCCACCAAACTCGGTCAACGTGAAACGGAAGCTTAACGCATTAAAAATATTTAACGCAAATAACACAGCGTCCGTTTTTATATCCATTTTTGCTTAGCGTTACATGATCACGCTCCTATTCATGTACATGCTTCCAAGCGCGACAAGACACAAGAGAGCGCGCTGGATGCCAGTGTCCTGTCTGTGTGTGTGTTAGTGTCCTGTCTGTGTGTGTGTGTGTGTGTGTGTGTGTCCTGTCTGTGTGTGTGTGTATGTGTATGTGTGTGTGTCAGTGTCCTGTCTGTGTGGATGCGTCTCATGTCAGCTATTCAAGGGACACTGACACACACACACACACACACACACACACACTCGATGCATAGATAGACTCGCGTCAGTTTCCTGCTCACATCGAGTTCTCTTTTGCCTAGGGTTGCCAACTCTCACGCATTTGGCGTGACACTCATGCTTTCAGGCTCTGTCTCAAGCTCTCACGCTGCCCAACTTAATCTCACGCCAAATTGCCAAACCTGCTTTTGATATTAAACAATGTCTAAGCTTTTACATTTTTTAAAGTTTTAATGCGAAATTCAAACAATAAATAGCGTTTTGGCGCTAATATGGCATAACAGTTAAAGCCAGAGTGTTGAAAAACCATTCGGAGTTGCGACATGCTCTATCATCTCCCGGCGGCGCGCGCAGTCGTGCTTCACAGAAATCTCAATACTTCTAGCGCTGTGTCAATACATTTGAATGGCTTGATACACAACAGCTCCACTTTACAGGGGTTTGCAGCAAGTTTTGGTAAACAGTACAGCATAGTGTGCATTGATTATTACATCAACCATACAGGATCGTTTTATAATGGAGAGTAATGCAACAATGTTAACATTAATGTTAATGTTTTTTATTGTACTTAGCCTTCAGGTATTCCATACTAATTGGTCATACTCATACTAATTGATGGTCAAATGTGACCATACACCTTAACTATTTTTCAATTAAATAAATGTTCTATATTTTAGTTCAATAATATTTATTGAATATTTTGAGGAGATCTTTTGGTACTAAATACTAGTTGTGCAATATTTATTGTCAATAATGACCACTTAAAATATTTTTCTTCTAATATTTGTATTATTTATATTACAATTAGTATAGTAATAAGGTTAAATTAGAGAATTATTTTTCAAAGAGGCAAATTAGAGTCATTTTGTGGAGTCAGCCTGTCATTAATGTTCATCAAAGAACAACGGGAACAGAGAAAATTGTAGCTTTAATGATGATTCATCTATATTTCATTTATTATTTATACAGTTAAGGAAGGTTTGATAACTATTACATTTCTGTATAACAGGGAAGGCCATGGGTAAATATAACATTTATTATTTTGGGATATAATCATGGTATATATAACATAATATATATATAACATATATAGGTGGAGGGGTGTTTATTACAACATAATCATGGTTTATGAAGACATTTCATGTGTCCCCGTAAATCAAAATAGCTTTAACAGCATATTAAACAATTTTTTAATAAAAATGTAAAAATGCAGAATGTTTTCTGTGATGGTAGGTTTAGGGGTAGTGTGTGTGTGTGTGTGTGTGTGTGTGTGTGTATGTGTGTGTGTGTGTGTGTGTGCGATATGTAGGCTTAGGGGTAGTGTAGGGGGATAGAATGTACAGTTTGTACAGTATACAAACCATTAAGTCTATGGAATGCCATCTGCCTGTCTTTCCCCTTCCCCCTCTCTATCTGTGTGTGTGTGTGTGGGGGGGGGGGGGGGGGGGTCTCTCTCTCACCCTGTGAGTTTGTGTGTGTGCCTTTCTCTCAGTCCTTACCCTCCCCCTCACTCTCACTCTATCATTGTGTTTGTGTGTGTGTGTGTGTGTGTGTGTGTGTGTGTGTGTGTGTGTGTGTGTGTGTGTGTGTGTGTGACTTTCTCTCTTGATCATAATTTAACCCTTTCATATAGGCTATCACAAATAACTATCACTTGAAATAAAAACGTCATGTGATGTGTTTGCCAAGATCACGTATGATGCACATGTCTTTAAATTAATTATTTACTGATATAATATAAATGTATTAAAACATAAATTTCACATGATTTTATAAAAGTGGCTATTTATAATAAACTTCCATAAAATGTAGACACGCATCTTACTCTTACCTGACACTGATATTAAAATCATCTTTGCAGTTTCTGTGATTTGGCTCCATTTATACATTTTTTATTAAAAGAAATTTATTGGACCACCCATATTGAAATGAAAGCATGTTTTATGGTGCATAAGATTGGTGCACAAACGGTAGCTAAGGTAGCTCAAAAACACATGAAGAGAAGTGTTAGAATAAAACAACATCAGCATTCGAATGGTATTCTGAACTCATTCCAATTTGACCTTTGACATAATCTGACATGAAATTCATATAAATTTAATTGATCTCATAGATGTGGCTGTTGTGGTTTGTGGTCATAGCAGCACCAACTGCTGCAGTTAATGTGGTGAATTCAGATGACTTTGACATAGTCCTTTTATGTTTTCCCATTTTAAATGCCTATTGCCTGCCGTGCACAGTTAAGCTGATGCCACCGGGGTGGCGGTGCCACCGGCTTGGGCCCGTCATCGCTGCTCGCAGCTTTAATTATTATTATTATTATTTTATCGACTTCTCGGGCACTTTTGGGGCCCTTACCATGCTCAAAAACTCTCGAAACTTTGCACACACATCGGAATGCGCGGCCATCAGAGCCGGGCTGAAGCTGGTACCCGGGCGTGGCAGGGGGGCTCGACAGCGCCCCCTAAAGTGGGGTCTGAAAACTTGGTCTATATATCAAACACACTTGCACGTACATGTATGAAACTCGGTACACATATAGACCTCATCGGGCCAAACAACTTTTGTGCTCTAAGTTACGTGTCAGCCCAACAGGAAGTGAGCTAATATGGGTTGTTCTGAAAACACATGCTCTGGAATTTAATATACTCCTCCGAGGCCATTGTTTCAATCAGTGCCAAACTCGGTCAGCATGAAGTCAAGACACAGAGGATGCTAAATTGCGAACGGATTTTTGATATCTTAAACGGTTTGGCCGTGGCGAAGCAACGAATTTATGGCGAGAAAAGGTAAACAGGAAGTGTGTAATAACTTGTGCAAACATTGACTGATTTGGATGAAACTTCAGCTGTGTGTTCGTTGTAAGAGGCCGATCACATGGATATGACTTTTGTGAGTCAAAGTTATAGCGCCACCAACTGGCAGCAGGAAGTGTGTCACTTTCAAAAATGCTTTGAATCACCATCTTATTTTCACACGATTGACTTCAAACTTCATCAGTATAATGTGAAAACATGACAGATAGAGACATATGAATGAATTCCTGATATTTCAAATAATGCTGCCATGGCAACATGTCAAAGTTTAATAATGTTTTTGACTGTTTGTGTGCCCTCCCCTCTATCACCAAAAGGGGGCAGTGTTGTATTATTTTTGAAACTCCCTTTCTCTCTCTCTCTCTCTCTGTGCTTGCTTATGTGATTTATGAGGACACAAATGTGTATGATGACATGGCTATTGGTATTACAACGTAGTGGTTAATGTGGACATGAACTATGACACTATATCACTACAGAACTCATTTTCTAAATCACATTTGAGTTACAATTCTTATCATCTGACAGCCGTGATTTCATGTACTCATTCAGACAGAACTCTTTTTTTAAAACAGAGGAGTGTGAGTGTGTTTTCTATACATGTGCTTTACAGAAGGTCATGTGCTGTGTTTGCAAAGATCACTTTTGACACATTTGTCTTTAAATTCATTATTTACTGACATAGTTCAAATTTATTTTTAAAAAAAATTCACATTATTTTCTACAAGTGTCTGTTTATAAGTGTCTTTTTTTCACAGAAAGTTTTTGTTTGAACGTGAATATTTGTATAATTCAGGGTCTGAGTTTTTACGTTCTCCTCGTAGGTGATTTATTCAATCTCCACCAAACTCGGTCAACGTGAAACGGAAGCTTAACGCATTAAAAATATTTAACGCAAATAACACAGCGTCCGTTTTTATATCCATTTTTGCTTAGCGTTACATGATCACGCTCCTATTCATGTACATGCTTCCAAGCGCGACAAGACACAAGAGAGCGCGCTGTATGCCAGTGTCCTGTCTGTGTGTGTGTTAGTGTCCTGTCTGTGTGTGTGTGTGTGTGTGTGTCCTGTCTGTGTGTGTGTGTATGTGTATGTGTGTGTGTCAGTGTCCTATCTGTGTGGATGCGTCTCATGTCAGCTATTCAAGGGACACTGACACACACACACACACACACACACACACACACTCGATGCATAGATAGACTCGCGTCAGTTTCCTGCTCACATCGAGTTCTCTTTTGCCTAGGGTTGCCAACTCTCACGCATTTGGCGTGACACTCACGCTTTCAGGCTCTGTCTCACGCTCTCACGCTGCCCAACTTAATCTCACGCCAAATTGCCAAACCTGCTTTTGATATTAAACAATGTCTAAGCTTTTACATTTTTTAAAGTTTTAATGCGAAATTCAAACAATAAATAGCGTTTTGGCGCTAATATGGCATAACAGTTAAAGCCAGAGTGTTGAAAAACCATTCGGAGTTGCGACATGCTCTATCATCTCCCGGCGGCGCGCGCAGTCGTGCTTCACAGAAATCTCAATACTTCTAGCGCTGTGTCAATACATTTGAATGGCTTGATACACAACAACTCCACTTTACAGGGGTTTGCAGCAAGTTTTGGTAAACAGTACAGCATAGTGTGCATTGATTATTACATCAACCATACAGGATCGTTTTATAATGGAGAGTAATGCAACAATGTTAACATTAATGTTAATGTTTTTTATTGTACTTAGCCTTCAGGTATTCCATACTAATTGGTCATACTCATACTAATTGATGGTCAAATGTGACCATACACCTTAACTATTTTTCAATTAAATAAATGTTCTATATTTTAGTTCAATAATATTTATTGAATATTTTGAGGAGATCTTTTGGTACTAAATACTAGTTGTGCAATATTTATTGTCAATAATGACCACTTAAAATATTTTTCTTCTAATATTTGTATTATTTATATTACAATTAGTATAGTAATAAGGTTAAATTAGAGAATTATTTTTCAAAGAGGCAAATTAGAGTCATTTTGTGGAGTCAGCCTGTCATTAATGTTCATCAAAGAACAACGGGAACAGAGAAAATTGTAGCTTTAATGATGATTCATCTATATTTCATTTATTATTTATACAGTTAAGGAAGGTTTGATAACTATTACATTTCTGTATAACAGGGAAGGCCATGGGTAAATATAACATTTATTATTTTCATTTATTATTTATTTATTCCATTTATTATCATTTATTATTACTATACTCTCCTTGAAGTTTACTTCCCGCTACTTTTTCCCTCTTCCTCCCAACCGCGCGGCTGCAACTGTCTTCTTCTTCTTCGATAGTAGCCTAAGCCAGTGTTTCCCAACCTTTTTTCAGTCATTTTATCATACGTTACGCTAGGGGTGTAACGGTACAGATTGCTCACGGTTCGGTTTGTATCACGGTTTAAGGTTCACCGTTTCGGTACGGTTCAGTATTTGCTATGTTCAGGGAAAAAAGGACTACTGTCAAATAAAACAAAAGAAAATAATAAGAACAAATCATTTAAATACAAGCAGCAGCACAAATAAATACTATTGAGCAAAGATACTAATAAAATAAACTATGCTTTTCAGGTTTTTCAGGTACGTCTAACATTAGTTTTCAGGTAGGCCTACAGAAATTGATCAAATGTAAAATAACATTGCATATATGACTGTATAAATTAAAGATTAATCCTATTAAACTTACAAAAGTTATTCAATCAAGAGCAGTGAGTGATGCCCTTGTCTTTTGTTTGACATTAAACAGACAGCAGTAAAGGCTACTGCCCCTTTAAGACCTTGGATATGCGTTGTCTTTTCTGGACTGTATAAAGCTTACTTAAGCCATATACAGACTATGTCTGCTAGAATACTCATCAATATGTTGACATACTTTTTGCGTGAGTTTGTCCATTCAAGAGCAAGACTTGAAAGAGAACTCAATATTTGCGCGCTGAGAGACGTGTGCGCGCTCTCGGATGAGTGCACGGAAAATTTTCTCACAGTGCGCGCGACTTCTCATTCGCGTCTTCTGGCACTAAACCAGATAGTTGCGTGTTCTGAGTTAACACAATCAGAACGTAAAAATACGGGATATTTTACGGGAAAATACTAAAACGGGAAGACAGCGGGAAAAGAGCTAAAATACGTGAGAAACCCGGAAAAAACGGGAGGGTTGACAGCTATGGTGTGTGTGTGTGTGTGTGTGCGATATGTAGGCTTAGGGGTAGTGTAGGGGGATAGAATGTACAGTTTGTACAGTATACAAACCATTAAGTCTATGGAATGCCATCTGCCTGTCTTTCCCCTTCCCCCTCTCTATCTGTGTGTGTGTGTGGGGAGGGGGGGGGGTCTCTCTCTCACCCTGTGAGTTTGTGTGTGTGCCTTTCTCTCAGTCCTTCCCCTCCCCCTCACTCTCACTCTATCATTGTGTGTGTGTGTGTGTGTGTGTGTGTGTGTGTGTGTGTGTGTGTGTGTGTGTGTGTGTGTGTGTGTGTGTGTGTGTGTGTGTGTGTGTGTGTGTGTGTGTGTGTGTGTGTGTGTGTGTGTGTGTGACTTTCTCTCTTGATCATAATTTAACCCTTTCATATAGGCTATCACAAATAACTATCACTTGAAATAAAAACGTCATGTGATGTGTTTGCCAAGATCACGTATGATGCACATGTCTTTAAATTAATTATTTACTGATATAATATAAATGTATTCAAACATAAATTTCACATGATTTTATAAAAGTGGCTATTTATAATAAACTTCCATAAAATGTAGACACGCATCTTACTCTTACCTGACACTGATATTAAAATCATCTTTGCAGTTTCTGTGATTTGGCTCCATTTATACATTTTTTATTAAAAAAAATTTATTGGACCACCCATATTGAAATGAAAGCATGTTTTATGGTGCATAAGATTGGTGCACAAACGGTAGCTAAGGTAGCTCAAAAACACATGAAGAGAAGTGTTAGAATAAAACAACATCAGCATTCGAATGGAATTCTGAACTCATTCCAATTTGACCTTTGACATAATCTGACATGAAATTCATATAAATTTAATTGATCTCATAGATGTGGCTGTTGTGGTTTGTGGTCATAGCAGCACCAACTGCTGCAGTTAATGTGGTGAATTCAGATGACTTTGACATAGTCCTTTTATGTTTTCCCATTTTAAATGCCTATTGCCTGCCGTGCACAGTTAAACTGATGCCACCGGGGTGGCGGTGCCACCGGCTTGGGCCCGTCATCGCTGCTCGCAGCTTTAATTATTATTATTATTATTTTATCGACTTCTCGGGCACTTTTGGGGCCCTTACCATGCTCAAAAACTCTTGAAACTTTGCACACACATCGGAATGCGCGGCCATCAGAGCCGGGCTGAAGCTGGTACCCGGGCGTGGCAGGGGGGCTCGACAGCGCCCCCTAAAGTGGGGTCTGAAAACTTGGTCTATATATCAAACACACTTGCACGTACATGTATGAAACTCGGTACACATATAGACCTCATCGGGCCAAACAACTTTCGTGCTCTAAGTTACGTGTCAGCCCAACAGGAAGTGAGCTAATATGGGTTGTTCTGAAAACACATGCTCTGGAATTTAATATACTCCTCCGAGGCCATTGTTTCAATCAGTGCCAAACTCGGTCAGCATGAAGTCAAGACACAGAGGATGCTAAATTGCGAACGGATTTTTGATATCTTAAACGGTTTGGCCGTGGCGAAGCAACGAATTTATGGCGAGAAAAGGTAAACAGGAAGTGTGTAATAACTTGTGCAAACATTGACTGATTTGGATGAAACTTCAGCTGTGTGTTCGTTGTAAGAGGCCGATCACATGGATATGACTTTTGTGAGTCAAAGTTATAGCGCCACCAACTGGCAGCAGGAAGTGTGTCACTTTCAAAAATGCTTTGAATCACCATCTTATTTTCACACGATTGACTTCAAACTTCATCAGTATAATGTGAAAACATGACAGATAGAGACATATGAATGAATTCCTGATATTTCAAATAATGCTGCCATGGCAACATGTCAAAGTTTAATAATGTTTTTGACTGTTTGTGTGCCCTCCCCTCTATCACCAAAAGGGGGCAGTGTTGTATTATTTTTGAAACTCCCTTTCTCTCTCTCTCTCTCTCTGTGCTTGCTTATGTGATTTATGAGGACACAAATGTGTATGATGACATGGCTATTGGTATTACAACGTAGTGGTTAATGTGGACATGAACTATGACACTATATCACTACAGAACTCATTTTCTAAATCACATTTGAGTTACAATTCTTATCATCTGACAGCCGTGATTTCATGTACTCATTCAGACAGAACTCTTTTTTTAAAACAGAGGAGTGTGAGTGTGTTTTCTATACATGTGCTTTACAGAAGGTCATGTGCTGTGTTTGCAAAGATCACTTTTGACACATTTGTCTTTAAATTCATTATTTACTGACATAGTTCAAATTTATTTTTAAAAAAAATTCACATTATTTTCTACAAGTGTCTGTTTATAAGTGTCTTTTTTTCACAGAAAGTTTTTGTTTGAACGTGAATATTTGTATAATTCAGGGTCTGAGTTTTTACGTTCTCCTCGTAGGTGATTTATTCAATCTCCACCAAACTCGGTCAACGTGAAACGGAAGCTTAACGCATTAAAAATATTTAACGCAAATAACACAGCGTCCGTTTTTATATCCATTTTTGCTTAGCGTTACATGATCACGCTCCTATTCATGTAAATGCTTCCAAGCGCGACAAGACACAAGAGAGCGCGCTGTATGCCAGTGTCCTGTCTGTGTGTGTGTGTGTGTGTGTGTGTGTCCTGTCTGTGTGTGTGTGTATGTGTATGTGTGTGTGTCAGTGTCCTGTCTGTGTGGATGCGTCTCATGTCAGCTATTCAAGGGACACTGACACACACACACACACACACACACACACACACTCGATGCATAGATAGACTCGCGTCAGTTTCCTGCTCACATCGAGTTCTCTTTTGCCTAGGGTTGCCAACTCTCACGCATTTGGCGTGACACTCACGCTTTCAGGCTCTGTCTCACGCTCTCACGCTGCCCAACTTAATCTCACGCCAAATTGCCAAACCTGCTTTTGATATTAAACAATGTCTAAGCTTTTACATTTTTTAAAGTTTTAATGCGAAATTCAAACAATAAATAGCGTTTTGGCGCTAATATGGCATAACAGTTAAAGCCAGAGTGTTGAAAAACCATACGGAGTTGCGACATGCTCTATCATCTCCCGGCGGCGCGCGCAGTCGTGCTTCACAGAAATCTCAATACTTCTAGCGCTGTGTCAATACATTTGAATGGCTTGATACACAACAGCTCCACTTTACAGGGGTTTGCAGCAAGTTTTGGTAAACAGTACAGCATAGTGTGCATTGATTATTACATCAACCATACAGGATCGTTTTATAATGGAGAGTAATGCAACAATGTTAACATTAATGTTAATGTTTTTTATTGTACTTAGCCTTCAGGTATTCCATACTAATTGGTCATACTCATACTAATTGATGGTCAAATGTGACCATACACCTTAACTATTTTTCAATTAAATAAATGTTCTATATTTTAGTTCAATAATATTTATTGAATATTTTGAGGAGATCTTTTGGTACTAAATACTAGTTGTGCAATATTTATTGTCAATAATGACCACTTAAAATATTTTTCTTCTAATATTTGTATTATTTATATTACAATTAGTATAGTAATAAGGTTAAATTAGAGAATTATTTTTCAAAGAGGCAAATTAGAGTCATTTTGTGGAGTCAGCCTGTCATTAATGTTCATCAAAGAACAACGGGAACAGAGAAAATTGTAGCTTTAATGATGATTCATCTATATTTCATTTATTATTTATACAGTTAAGGAAGGTTTGATAACTATTACATTTCTGTATAACAGGGAAGGCCATGGGTAAATATAACATTTATTATTTTCATTTATTATTTATTTATTCCATTTATTATCATTTATTATTACTATACTCTCCTTGAAGTTTACTTCCCGCTACTTTTTCCCTCTTCCTCCCAACCGCGCGGCTGCAACTGTCTTCTTCTTCTTCAATAGTAGCCTAAGCCAGTGTTTCCCAACCTTTTTTCAGTCATTTTATCATACGTTACGCTAGGGGTGTAACGGTACAGATTGCTCACGGTTCGGTTTGTATCACGGTTTAAGGTTCACCGTTTCGGTACGGTTCAGTATTTGCTATGTTCAGGGAAAAAAGGACTACTGTCAAATAAAACAAAAGAAAATAATAAGAACAAATCATTTAAATACAAGCAGCAGCACAAATAAATACTATTGAGCAAAGATACTAATAAAATAAACTATGCTTTTCAGGTTTTTCAGGTACGTCTAACATTAGTTTTCAGGTACAGAAATTGATCAAATGTAAAATAACATTGCATATATGACTGTATAAATTAAAGATTAATCCTATTAAACTTACAAAAGTTATTCAATCAAGAGCAGTGAGTGATGCCCTTGTCTTTTGTTTGACATTAAACAGACAGCAGTAAAGGCTACTGCCCCTTTAAGACCTCGGATATGCGTCGTCTTTTCTGGACTGTATAAAGTTTACTTAAGCCATATACAGACTATGTCTGCTAGAATACTCATCAATATGTTGACATACTTTTTGCGTGAGTTTGTCCATTCAAGAGCAAGACTTGAAAGAGAACTCAATATTTGCGCGCTGAGAGACGTGTGCGCGCTCTCGGATGAGTGCACGGAAAATTTTCTCACAGTGCGCGCGACTTCTCATTCGCGTCTTCTGGCACTAAACCAGATAGTTGCGTGTTCTGAGTTAACACAATCAGAACGTAAAAATACGGGATATTTTACGGGAAAATACTAAAACGGGAAGACAGCGGGAAAAGAGCTAAAATACGTGAGAAACCCGGAAAAAACGGGAGGGTTGACAGCTATGGTGTGTGTGTGTGTGTGTGTGTGTGTGTGTGTGTGTGTGTGTGTGTGTGTGTGTGTGTGTGTGTGTGCGATATGTAGGCTTAGGGGTAGTGTAGGGGGATAGAATGTACAGTTTGTACAGTATACAAACCATTAAGTCTATGGAATGCCATCTGCCTGTCTTTCCCCTTCCCCCTCTCTATCTGTGTGTGTGTGTGTGGGGAGGGGGGGGGGTCTCTCTCTCACCCTGTGAGTTTGTGTGTGTCCTTTCTCTCAGTCCTTCCCCTCCCCCTCACTCTCACTCTATCATTGTGTGTGTGTGTGTGTGTGTGTGTGTGTGTGTGTGTGTGACTTTCTCTCTTGATCATAATTTAACCCTTTCATATAGGCTATCACAAATAACTATCACTTGAAATAAAAACGTCATGTGATGTGTTTGCCAAGATCACGTATGATGCACATGTCTTTAAATTAATTATTTACTGATATAATATAAATGTATTAAAACATAAATTTCACATGATTTTATAAAATTGGCTATTTATAATAAACTTCCATAAAATGTAGACACGCATCTTACTCTTACCTGACACTGATATTAAAATCATCTTTGCAGTTTCTGTGATTTGGCTCCATTTATACATTTTTTATTAAAAAAAATTTATTGGACCACCCATATTGAAATTAAAGCATGTTTTATGGTGCATAAGATTGGTGCACAAATGGTAGCTAAGGTAGCTCAAAAACACATGAAGAGAAGTGTTAGAATAAAACAACATCAGCATTCGAATGGTATTCTGAACTCATTCCAATTTGACCTTTGACATAATCTGACATGAAATTCATATAAATTTAATTGATCTCATAGATGTGGCTGTTGTGGTTTGTGGTCATAGCAGCACCAACTGCTGCAGTTAATGTGGTGAATTCAGATGACTTTGACATAGTCCTTTTATGTTTTCCCATTTTAAATGCCTATTGCCTGCCGTGCACAGTTAAACTGATGCCACCGGGGTGGCGGTGCCACCGGCTTGGGCCCGTCATCGCTGCTCGCAGCTTTAATTAGGGCCCAAGCCCTGAAAGGGCGCAGAGCCCTATTGTTCTTCCTCAGATTATTCTTTGTTTTTTTTTTTTTTTTTTTTTTTATTTTTTTTTTCGACTTCTCGGGTACTTTTGGGGCACTTAACATGCTCGAAAACTCTTGAAACTTCGCACAGGCGTCGGAATGCGCGGCCATCAGAGCCGGGCTGAAGCTGGTACCCGGGCGTGGCAGGGGGACTCGACAGCGCCCCCTAGAACGCACTTAGAAACTTGGTCCATGTATCAAACACACTTGCACGTACATGTATGAAACTCGGTACACATATAGACCTCATCGGGCCGAACAACTTTCGTGCTCATAGTTATGCGTCAGCCCAACAGGAAGTGAGCTATAATGGGTTGTTCGGAAAACCCATGCTCTGGAATTTAATATACTCCTCCGAGGCCATTGTTTCGATCATTGCCAAACTCGGTCAGCATGAAGTGAACATATCCAGGATGCTAAATTGCGAGCGGATTTTTGATATCTCAAATGGTTTGGCCGTGGCGAAGCAACGAATTTATGGCGAGAAAAGGGAAACAGGAAGTGTGTTATAACTTGTGCAAACATTGACTGGTTTGGATGAAACTTCAGCTGTGTGTTCGTTGTAAGAGGCCGATCACATGGATATGACTTTTGTGAGTCAAAGTTATAGCGCCACCAACTGGCAGCAGGAAGTGTGTCACTTTCAAAAATGCTTTGAATCACCATCTTATTTTCACCAGATTTATTTCAAACTTCATCAGTATAATGTGAAAACATGACAGATAGAGACGTATGAAATGGATTCCTGAAATTTCAAATACTGTTGCCATGGCAACGTGTCAAAGTTTAATAATCTTTTGGCTGTTTTGAGGCTCTTAGCATGCTTGAAATTGCTTGAAACTGCTTGAAACTCAACACACACATCAGAGATGTCAGTCAGTACACATTGGCAAAGCATCAGAAATGGGCGGGGATGAGGGGCTCTCTAGCGCCACCTTTTGACAAAAGTGGGGGGGTTAGTTTTATCTTCAGTCACCAAACTCGGTACATATATTGTTCTCTTCGAGCCGGACAACTTTCTAATTTACAGTCATTAGCTCCGACCAACAGGAAATCAGATATTTTGGTTTGAAGGTGAATATTTATGTAATTCAGGGTCTGAGTTTTTACGTTCTCCTCGTAGGCGATTTATTCAATCTCCACCAAACTCGGTCAACATGAAACAAAGATACGGAAGATGCTAAAATGCGAACGAATATTGGATATCTCAAACGGTGTTGCCATGGCGAGGGATTAAATAAGGACAAAAAAAGGGGAACAGAAATTGTCTCATATCTTGTAAAATAATATTTTGATTTAAATTAAATTAAGATTGTATGTTTGGTAATTGAACTTAGATTAATTTAAAATGACTATACTATTTTTCAGATGAATATATATATTTATTTTAAATATTTTTTTAAATAATCAATTCTGTATCTGTCTGTGCTGCTCTCCCCTCAATGAACACAAGATGGCAGCATTGTATTAGTTTTGAAGCAGGATAAAAAAAAAACTTGTTTCTCTCTCTCTCTCTCTCTCTTGTTTATGTGATTTATGAGGACACAAATTTGTATAATGACATGGGTATTACACTGGTATTACAACGTGTATGTGTGTGTGTTTAAAAACATACTAAAACAATGTTTTATTAAAATGTAACCAAATAGCTTTAAAATAATCATACTATTTTTCAGATCAATATATTTATTTTATTTAATATATTTCTTCTGAATATTTATTCTCTGTCTGCCCTCCCCTCACTAAAGGGTGGCAGTGTTGTGTTATTTTTTAAACTCTCTTTCTGTGTGTGTGTGTGTGTGTGTGTGTGTGTGTGTGTGTGTGTGTGTGTGTGTGTGTGTGTGTGTGTGTGTGTGTGTGTGTGTGTGTGTGTGTGTGTGTGTGTGTGTGTGTGTGCAGGCCCGTCGCGACAAGGCAGGCAAACCAAGCAATTGCTTGGGGCCCCGAGCTGGCCTGGGGCCCCAAGACAGCGACAGGTTAAGAATAAAATGAAACGACAAACTGTGTGAGCGCCCCATTGATAGTCAATGCAGTAAAGTGCAATGACACTGTTATCGGGATCCCCCTTAAGGGGCCCCTCTCAGAAGTCGCTGACAGCAGCCAGCCAACCACGCGATCTCTGCTGCGGCAAAATACAAAATCTTCGGATTTTAAGCGGAATTTTATGCTTCAGGAAGCCAGAAAAGAAAAAAGAGAAAGGAAGAGGAGGATAAGAAAAAACAAGATAGTGGTATGTGATAAATTACACTGGATAAAATAGCTCTACTTGTCTTGTACAAAAAAAGTGTAAGTTTGCAGCAGGTAGGCTAGCAAAAATATGTTTATGTTAGCTATCGTTACCTGCCTGACGGCAAATGCTGCTTGTAACGAACAGTTAGTGCAACTTTTTTTTCGAACAGACGGAATGACATGAGATTGCTATAGCTTTGTAATAGGTTTTGATGAAAGTGGCATGCTCTACTAACTATTATTTATGCTATGCATAAATAACCTGGAATAGTTAATATAGCTTGCTATATTAACAATTATTATAAACATTATTTAACCAGAAAGAGGCAGAGGAACATGATTTTTTTCATAGCTTATCTTAATGTGCTAGTGTCGGGATATATACGGTAGTGACAGTTTATGCAAATATGACATTATTTTTATGAGTTACCAATAGATCTTGAACAATTACTTTATTCTGTGGCAATTTTTACACTATTACATTTTGAAGTACAGTATCAGGACAACCCACATGTTTGACTGGTACTGTTTACATGTTTTACTGGTACTGCCCACGTTTTACTGGTACTGTTTATTAACTATTTAACAAGGTATTATAGTCATCGGTTGCAACTTTATAATAACCATCCAGATAATGTTTATAGACAGTTTACAAAACAACTAGTAACCCTTAAGTATTCCCAAAGTGTTAGGAATATCTGGTCCGTCTATCTATGTAAAAGTAATGTTTATAGATGTTTAAAAAATGGTTACTTAAAGGTTTAAAAAAAAAAATTAATGATACAGTGGTGTTTTTTGCAAATGTTTTCAAATTTTATGCACAGTAGGCCTATATGCAACAACAGTATTTGCACTGTAAACCTTTTTATTAATATAAAGTGTGGGTGAACTTAAACTGTATGGCTATGCTGCGGTATGCTGTGTGTGTGTGTGTGTGTGTGTGTGTGTGTGTGTGTGTGTGTGTGTGTGTGTGTGTGTGTGTCAGTGTCCTATCTGTGTGGATGCGTCTCATGTCAGCTAATCAAGGGACACTGACACACACACACACACACACACACACACACACACTCGACGCATAGATAGACTCGCGTCAGTTTCCTGCTCACATCGAGTTCTCTTTTGCTCTTGAACAAACCATAACACAGAGGATTGTGAGTATTCTCATATTCGAGTCTTAAATTAGTTAAATAACGTCTTAAATGAACTTAAAGAGTTGTGAGGAAATGAGATGCGGGACAGCGCGTGAGATCCGCGGCTGTTCTTAAAGTGACAGGAGCACTGATGATGCCTGTCATTAATGTTCATCAAAGAACAACGGGAACAGAGAAAATTGTAGCTTTAATGATGATTCATCTATATTTCATTTATTATTTATGCAGTTAAGGAAGGTTTGATAACTATTACATTTCTGTATAACAGGGAAGGCCATGGGTAAATATAACATTTATTATTTTGGTGATTTAGGTAAAATGGTTTAAAAAAACACAGCAGAACCACAGCGCATCTGATATGACTGGCATAACGCTGGCGAAGTTAGGGACCGTCTGCAAAGTTACATACAACATTGAAACGTGTATAACGTTACCAAACTTCACTAGCATTTAAAGAGAATGACAGTCATAAAACTGACTGTAAAGTGTTCATCTAGGTGTCAGGTATGATGCACACATTTTGATATTTAATAAAATAAACTGTCAAATCATATGGAAATATGGATATGCATTATTTCACTTGGATACTGTTTGGGCTCTAACACAAAATATGCTAGATTTAAATGCATCATAGCTGAACACTGATGAGAATATTTCTTGAGAATATATTTACAGAGATAATATTAGAGATTATATTTACGACAAATTATTATTATTTATGCGTTATGCGTTGCTATTGACGACGGCCATTAAGTAAAGAAATCCCACAGAATCTAGCTTAAAAAAGTGCTTAGAGCTGCTTTAGTTATTTGTTGTTTGTTTAATTTCAAATATAAAACTTGTTGAAATGTTTTAAGTGTGTGCATCTGTTCTTTTTGAACACTTTCATCTTGTTTGAACAAAACCGTGATAATATTGATAACCGTGATAATTTGGGTCACTATAATCGTGATGTTAAATTTCCATACCGTTTCATCCCTACTTTAGTGTGAATAAGTAAAAAAGAACTACAAACACCTTGAATTAAATACTGGCCTTCTGGACTTACAAAATTTTGAGCAGGAAAATATAACTTTTATCTATTTTATCCTATGATATTAAAATTAATCTAAATTTAAATTACATCATGGGTGTGGCTTGTGGTGATAGTGGCACCAGTTGCTGCGGTAAATGTGGCACATTCGAGCGATTCTAAAATATTCTCCTGTTTAAATGCATATTGCCTGCCGTGCACAGTTAAGCTGATGCCACCGGCGTGGCGGTGCCACCGGCTTGGGCCCGTCATCGCTGCTCGCAGCTTTAATTATTATTATTATTATTATTTTATCGACTTCTCGGGCACTTTTGGGGCCCTTACCATGCTCAAAAACTCTTGAAACTTTGCACACACATCGGAATGCGCGGCCATCAGAGCCGGGCTGAAGCTGGTACCCGGGCGTGGCAGGGGGGCTCGACAGCGCCCCCTAAAGTGGTGTCTGAAAACTTGGTCTATATATCAAACACACTTGCACGTACATGTATGAAACTCGGTACACATATAGACCTCATTGGGCCAAACAACTTTCGTGCTCTAAGTTACGTGTCAGCCCAACAGGAAGTGAGCTAATATGGGTTGTTCTCAAAACACATGCTCTGGAATTTAATATACTCCTCCGAGGCCATTGTTTCAATCAGTGCCAAACTCGGTCAGCATGAAGTCAAGACACAGAGGATGCTAAATTGCGAACGGATTTTTGATATCTTAAACGGTTTGGCCGTGGCGAAGCAACGAATTTATGGCGAGAAAAGGTAAACAGGAAGTGTGTAATAACTTGTGAAAACATTGACTGATTTGGATGAAACTTCAGCTGTGTGTTCGTTGTAAGAGGCCGATCACATGGATATGACTTTTGTGAGTCAAAGTTATAGCGCCACCAACTGGCAGCAGGAAGTGTGTCACTTTCAAAAATGCTTTGAATCACCATCTTATTTTCACACGATTGACTTCAAACTTCATCAGTATAATGTGAAAACATGACAGATAGAGACATATGAATGAATTCCTGATATTTCAAATAATGCTGCCATGGCAACATGTCAAAGTTTAATAATGTTTTTGACTGTTTGTGTGCCCTCCCCTCTATCACCAAAAGGGGGCAGTGTTGTATTATTTTTGAAACTCCCTTTCTCTCTCTCTCTCTCTCTGTGCTTGCTTATGTAATTTATGAGGACACAAATGTGTATGATGACATGGCTATTGGTATTACAACGTAGTGGTTAATGTGGACATGAACTATGACACTATATCACTACAGAACTCATTTTCTAAATGACATTTGAGTTACAATTCTTTTCACCTGACAGCCGTGATTTCATGTACTCATTCAGACAGAACTCTTTTTTTTAAAACAGAGGAGTGTGAGTGTGTTTTCTATACATGTGCTTTACAGAAGGTCATGTGCTGTGTTTGCAAAGATCACTTTTGACACATTTGTCTTTAAATTCATTATTTACTGACATAGTTCAAATTTATAAAAAAAAAAAAAAAATTCACATCATTTTCTACAAGTGTCTGTTTATAAGTGTCTTTTTTCACAGAAAGTTTGTTTGAACGTGAATATTTGTATAATTCAGTTTCTGAGTTTTTACGTTCTCCTCGTAGGCGATTTATTCAATCTCCACCAAACTCGGTCAACGTGAAACGGAAGCTTAACGCATTAAAAATATTTAACGCAAATAACGCAGCGTCCGTTTTTATATCCATTTTTGCTTAGCGTTACATGATCACGCTCCTATTCATGTAAATGCTTCCAAGCGCGACAAGACACAAGAGAACACGCTGTATGCCAATGTCCTGTGTGTGTGTGTGTGTGTGTGTGTGTCAGTGTCCTGTCTGTGTGTGTGTGTGTGTGTGTGTGTGTGTGTGTGTGTGCAGGCCCGTCGCGACAAGGCAGGCAAACCAAGCAATTGCTTGGGGCCTCGAGCTGGCCTGGGGCACCAAGACAGCGACAGGTTAAGAATAAAATGAAACGACAAACTGTGTGAGCGCCCCATTGATAGTCAATGCAGTAAAGTGCAATGACACTGTTATCGGGATCCCCCTTAAGGGGCCCCTCTCAGAAGTCGCTGACAGCAGCCAGCCAACAACGCGATCTCTGCTGTCGGCAAAATACAAAATCTTCGGATTTGAAGCGGAATTTTATGCTTCAGGAAGCCAGAAAAGAAAAAAGAGAAAGGAAGAGGAGGATAAGAAAAAACAAGATAGTGGTATGTGATAAATTACACTGGATAAAATAGCTCTACTTGTCTTGTACAAAAATGGTGTAAGTTTGCAGCAGGTGGGCTAGCAAAAATATGTTTATGTTAGCTATCGTTACCTGTCTGACGGCAAATGCTGCTTGTAACGAACAGTTAGTGCAACTTTTTTTTCGAACAGACGGAATGACATGAGATTGCTATAGCTTTGTAATATGTTTTGATGAAAGTGGCATAGCATGCTATACTAACTATTATTTATGCTATGCATAAATAACCTGGAATAGTTAATATAGCATGCTATATTAACAATTATTATAAACATTATTTAACCAGAAAGAGGCAGAGGAACATGATTTTTTTCATAGCTTATCTTAATGTGCTAGTGTCGGGATACACGGTAGTGACAGTTTATGCAAATATGACATTATTTTTATGAGTTACCAATAGATCTTGAACAATTACTTTATTCTGTGGCAATTTTTACACTATTACATTTTGAAGTACAGTATCAGGACAACCCACATGTTTGACTGGTACTGTTTACATGTTTTACTGGTACTGCCCACGTTTTACTGGTACTGTTTATTAAACTATTTAACAAGGTATTATAGTCATCGGTTGCAACTTTACAATAACCATCCAGATAATGTTTATAGACAGTTTACAAAACAACTAGTAACCCTAAAGTATTCCCAAAGTGTTAGGAATATCTGGTCCGTCTATCTATGTAAATGTAATGTTTATAGATGTTTAAAAAATGGTTACTTAAAGATTTAAAAAAAAAATGTAATGATACAGTGGTGTTTTTTGCAAATGTTTTCAAATTTTATGCACAGTATTTGCAACAACAGTATTTGCACTGTAAACCTTTTTATTAATATATAGTGTGGGTGAACTTAAACTGTATGGCTATGCTGCGGTGTGTGTGTGTGTGTGTGTGTGTGTGTGTGTGTGTGTGTGTGTGTGTGTGTGTGTGTGTGTGTGTGTGTGTCTGTCAGTGTCCTATCTGTGTGGATGCGTCTCATGTCAGCTAATCAAGGGACACTGACACACACACACACACACACACACACACACACACACACACACACACTCGACGCATAGATAGACTCGCGTCAGTTTCCTGCTCACATCGAGTTCTCTTTTGCTCTTGAACAAACAATAACACAGAGGATTTTGAGTATTCTCATATTAGAGTCTTAAATTAGTTAAATAACGTCTTAAATGAACTTTAAAGAGTTGTGAGGAAATGAGATGCGCGGGACCGCGCGTGAGATCCGCGGTTGTTCTTAAAGTGACAGGAGCACTGATGATGCCTGTCATTAATGTTCATCAAAGAACAACGGGAATAGAGAAAATTGTAGCTTTAATGATGATTCATCTATATTTCATTTATTATTTATGCAGTTAAGGAAGGTTTGATAACTATTACATTTCTGTATAACAGGGAAGGCCATGGGTAAATATAACATTTATTATTTTGGGATATAATCATGGTATATATAACATAATATATATATAACATATATAGGTGGAGGGGTGTTTATTACAACATAATCATGGTTTATGAAGACATTTCATGTGTCCCCGTAAATCAAAATAGCTTTAACAGCATATTAAACAATTTTTTAATAAAAATGTAAAAATGCAGAATGTTTTCTGTGATGGTAGGTTTAGGGGTAGTGTGTGTGTGTGTGTGTGTGTGTGTGTGTGTGTGTGTATGTGTGTGTGTGTGTGTGTGTGCGATATGTAGGCTTAGGGGTAGTGTAGGGGGATAGAATGTACAGTTTGTACAGTATACAAACCATTAAGTCTATGGAATGCCATCTGCCTGTCTTTCCCCTTCCCCCTCTCTATCTGTGTGTGTGTGTGTGGGGGGGGGGTCTCTCTCTCACCCTGTGAGTTTGTGTGTGTGCCTTTCTCTCAGTCCTTACCCTCCCCCTCACTCTCACTCTATCATTGTGTTTGTGTGTGTGTGTGTGTGTGTGTGTGTGTGTGTGTGTGTGTGTGTGTGTGTGTGTGACTTTCTCTCTTGATCATAATTTAACCCTTTCATATAGGCTATTGATTTCAAATATATTCAAAATAATTTTTTCAGAGAGTGAAATAAAAAAAACTTTCTCCCACCATTTAGATTTTATTTCTTTTTGTTGTTAAAATCTTGTGAATCTTGTTCAATGTGCAGATTGCCTCTCTCTCAGTCCTTCCCCTCCCCCCTCACTCTCAGGCTCACCCTGTGTGTGTGTTTGAGTGTGTGTGCGCGCACGTGTGTGTGTGTGTGTGTGGGGGGGGGGTGTCTCTCTCACCCTGTGAGTTTGGGTGTGTGCCTTTCTCTCTGGGAATGATAATTTAACCCTTTCGTATCATAGACTATCACAAAAAACTATCACTTTAGTGTGAATAAGTAAAAAAGAACTACAAACACCTTGAATTAAATACTGGCCTTCTGGACTTACAAAATTTTGAGCAGGAAAAGATAACTTTTATCTATTTTATCCTATGACATTAAAATTAATCTAGATTTAAATTACATCATGGGTGTGGCTTGTGGTGATAGTGGCACCAGTTGCTGCGGTAAATGTGGCATATTCGAGCGATTCTAAAATATTCTCCTGTTTAAATGCATATTGCCTGCCGTGCACAGTTAAGCTGATGCCACCGGCGTGGCGGTGCCACCGGCTTGGGCCCGTCATCGCTGCTCGCAGCTTTAATTCTTTTTCTTTTTATTTTTTTTTTCGACTTCTCGGGTACTTTTGGGTCACTTAACATGCTCGAAAACTCTTGAAACTTTGCACACACATCGGAATGCGCGGCCATCAGAGCCGGGCTGAAGCTGGTACCCGGGCGTGGCAGGGGGACTCGACAGCGCCCCCTAAAGTGGGGTCTGAAAACTTGGTCTATATATCAAACACACTTGCACGTACATGTATGAAACTTGGTACACATATAGACCTCATCGGGCCGAACAACTTTCGTGCTCTAAGTTACATGTCAGCCCAACAGGAAGTGAGCTAATATGGGTTGTTCTGAAAACACATGCTCTGGAATTTAATATACTCCTCCGAGGCCATTGTTTCGATCAGCACCAAACTCGGTCAGCAGGAAGTCAAGACATAGAGGATGCTAAATTGCGAGCGGATTTTTGATATCTCAAACGGTTTGGCCGTGGCGAAGCAACGAATTTATGGCGAGAAAAGGGAAACAGGAAGTGTGTAATAACTTGTGCAAACATTGAATGATTTGGATGAAACTTCAGCTGTGTGTTCGTTGTAAGAGGCCGATCACATGGATATGACTTTTGTGAGTCAAAGTTATAGCGCCACCAACTGGCAGCAGGAAGTGTGTCACTTTCAAAAATGCTTTGAATCACCATCTTATTTTCACACGATTGACTTCAAACTTCATCAGTATAATGTGAAAACATGACAGATAGAGACATATGAATGAATTCCTGATATTTCAAATAATGCTGCCATGGCAACATGTCAAAGTTTAATAATGTTTTTGGCTGTTTGTGTGCCCTCCCCTCTATCACCAAAAGGGGGCAGTGTTGTATTATTTTTGAAACTCCCTTTCTCTCTCTCTCTCTCTCTCTGTGCTTGCTTATGTGATTTATGAGGACACAAATGTGTATGATGACATGGCTATTGGTATTACAACGTAGTGGTTAATGTGGACATGAACTATGACACCATATCACTACAGGACTCTTTTTCTAAATCACATTTGAGTTACAATTCTTATCATCTGACAGCCGTGATTTCATGTACTCATTCAGACAGAACTCTTTTTTTAAAACAGAGGAGTGTGAGTGTGTTTTCTATACATGTGCTTTACAGAAGGTCATGTGCTGTGTTTGCAAAGATCACTTTTGACACATTTGTCTTTAAATTCATTATTTACTGACATAGTTCAAATTTATTTAAAAAAAAAATTCACATTATTTTCTACAAGTGTCTGTTTATAAGTGTCTTTTTTTCACAGAAAGTTTTTGTTTGAACGTGAATATTTGTATAATTCAGGGTCTGAGTTTTTACGTTCTCCTCGTAGGTGATTTATTCAATCTCCACCAAACTCGGTCAACGTGAAACGGAAGCTTAACGCATTAAAAATATTTAACGCAAATAACACAGCGTCCGTTTTTATATCCATTTTTGCTTAGCGTTACATGATCACGCTCCTATTCATGTACATGCTTCCAAGCGCGACAAGACACAAGAGAGCGCGCTGTATGCCAGTGTCCTGTCTGTGTGTGTGTTAGTGTCCTGTCTGTGTGTGTGTGTGTGTGTGTGTGTGTCCTGTCTGTGTGTGTGTGTATGTGTATGTGTGTGTGTCAGTGTCCTGTCTGTGTGGATGCGTCTCATGTCAGCTATTCAAGGGACACTGACACACACACACACACACACACACACACACACACACACACACACTCGATGCATAGATAGACTCGCGTCAGTTTCCTGCTCACATCGAGTTCTCTTTTGCCTAGGGTTGCCAACTCTCACGCATTTGGCGTGACACTCACGCTTTCAGGCTCTGTCTCACGCTCTCACGCTGCCCAACTTAATCTCACGCCAAATTGCCAAACCTGCTTTTGATATTAAACAATGTCTAAGCTTTTACATTTTTTAAAGTTTTAATGCGAAATTCAAACAATAAATAGCGTTTTGGCGCTAATATGGCATAACAGTTAAAGCCAGAGTGTTGAAAAACCATACGGAGTTGCGACATGCTCTATCATCTCCCGGCGGCGCGCGCAGTCGTGCTTCACAGAAATCTCAATACTTCTAGCGCTGTGTCAATACATTTGAATGGCTTGATACACAACAGCTCCACTTTACAGGGGTTTGCAGCAAGTTTTGGTAAACAGTACAGCATAGTGTGCATTGATTATTACATCAACCATACAGGATCGTTTTATAATGGAGAGTAATGCAACAATGTTAACATTAATGTTAATGTTTTTTATTGTACTTAGCCTTCAGGTATTCCATACTAATTGGTCATACTCATACTAATTGATGGTCAAATGTGACCATACACCTTAACTATTTTTCAATTAAATAAATGTTCTATATTTTAGTTCAATAATATTTATTGAATATTTTGAGGAGATCTTTTGGTACTAAATACTAGTTGTGCAATATTTATTGTCAATAATGACCACTTAAAATATTTTTCTTCTAATATTTGTATTATTTATATTACAATTAGTATAGTAATAAGGTTAAATTAGAGAATTATTTTTCAAAGAGGCAAATTAGAGTCATTTTGTGGAGTCAGCCTGTCATTAATGTTCATCAAAGAACAACGGGAACAGAGAAAATTGTAGCTTTAATAATGATTCATCTATATTTCATTTATTATTTATACAGTTAAGGAAGGTTTGATAACTATTACATTTCTGTATAACAGGGAAGGCCATGGGTAAATATAACATTTATTATTTTCATTTATTATTTATTTGTTCCATTTATTATCATTTATTATTACTATACTCTCCTTGAAGTTTACTTCCCGCTACTTTTTCCCTCTTCTTCCCAACCGCGCGGCTGCAACTGTCTTCTTCTTCTTCGATAGTAGCCTAAGCCAGTGTTTCCCAACCTTTTTTCAGTCATTTTATCATACGTTACGCTAGGGGTGTAACGGTACAGATTGCTCACGGTTCGGTTTGTATCACGGTTTAAGGTTCCCCGTTTCGGTACGGTTCAGTATTTGCTATGTTCAGGGAAAAAAGGACTACTGTCAAATAAAACAAAAGAAAATAATAAGAACAAATCATTTAAATACAAGCAGCAGCACAAATAAATACTATTGAGCAAAGATACTAATAAAATAAACTATGCTTTTCAGGTTTTTCAGGTACGTCTAACATTAGTTTTCAGGTACAGAAATTGATCAAATGTAAAATAACATTGCATATATGACTGTATAAATTAAAGATTAATCCTATTAAACTTACAAAAGTTATTCAATCAAGAGCAGTGAGTGATGCCCTTGTCTTTTGTTTGACATTAAACAGACAGCAGTAAAGGCTACTGCCCCTTTAAGACCTCGGATATGCGTCATCTTTTCTGGACTGTATAAAGCTTACTTAAGCCATATACAGACTATGTCTGCTAGAATACTCATCAATATGTTGACATACTTTTTGCGTGAGTTTGTCCATTCAAGAGCAAGACTTGAAAGAGAACTCAATATTTGCGCGCTGAGAGACGTGTGCGCGCTCTCGGATGAGTGCACGGAAAATTTTCTCACAGTGCGCGCGACTTCTCATTCGCGTCTTCTGGCACTAAACCAGATAGTTGCGTGTTCTGAGTTAACACAATCAGAACGTAAAAATACGGGATATTTTACGGGAAAATACTAAAACGGGAAGACAGCGGGAAAAGAGCTAAAATACGTGAGAAACCCGGAAAAAACGGGAGGGTTGACAGCTATGGTGTGTGTGTGTGTGTGTGTGTGCGATATGTAGGCTTAGGGGTAGTGTAGGGGGATAGAATGTACAGTTTGTACAGTATACAAACCATTAAGTCTATGGAATGCCATCTGCCTGTCTTTCCCCTTCCCCCTCTCTATCTGTGTGTGTGTGTGGGGAGGGGGGGGGGGGGTCTCTCTCTCACCCTGTGAGTTTGTGTGTGTGCCTTTCTCTCAGTCCTTCCCCTCCCCCTCACTCTCACTCTATCATTGTGTGTGTGTGTGTGTGTGTGTGACTTTCTCTCTTGATCATAATTTAACCCTTTCATATAGGCTATCACAAATAACTATCACTTGAAATAAAAACGTCATGTGATGTGTTTGCCAAGATCACGTATGATGCACATGTCTTTAAATTAATTATTTACTGATATAATATAAATGTATTAAAACATAAATTTCACATGATTTTATAAAAGTGGCTATTTATAATAAACTTCCATAAAATGTAGACACGCATCTTACTCTTACCTGACACTGATATTAAAATCATCTTTGCAGTTTCTGTGATTTGGCTCCATTTATACATTTTTTATTAAAAAAATTTTATTGGACCACCCATATTGAAATTAAAGCATGTTTTATGGTGCATAAGATTGGTGCACAAATGGTAGCTAAGGTAGCTCAAAAACACATGAAGAGAAGTGTTAGAATAAAACAACATCAGCATTCGAATGGTATTCTGAACTCATTCCAATTTGACCTTTGACATAATCTGACATGAAATTCATATAAATTTAATTGATCTCATAGATGTGGCTGTTGTGGTTTGTGGTCATAGCAGCACCAACTGCTGCAGTTAATGTGGTGAATTCAGATGACTTTGACATAGTCCTTTTATGTTTTCCCATTTTAAATGCCTATTGCCTGCCGTGCACAGTTAAACTGATGCCACCGGGGTGGCGGTGCCACCGGCTTGGGCCCGTCATCGCTGCTCGCAGCTTTAATTTTATTTTATTTTTATTTATACGTTTATTTTTATAATGTTCCAATATATTTTTAAGTATACTTTATGTAGTATATATACAAATATCAATGTGTACTAGTAGTAAACTTGTAAGTGTACTATTTCAATACTGCTTTTACTGCAAGTATACTTGCAAGGGATAGTTCACCCAAAGATGAAAAAGCTGTCATCATTTACTCAACCTTAATTTGTTCCAAACCTGTATGAGTTTCTTTGTTCTGCTGAACACAAAATAAGATACTTAGAAGAATGTTTGTAACCAAGCAGATAGAGCAACCATTGACTACCATAGTAGGGAAAACAATACTATGGTAGTCAATGGTTGCTCTATCTGCCTTGTTACAAACATTCTTCAAAATATCTTCTTTTGTGTTCAGCAGAACAAAGAAACTCATACAGGTTTGGAACAACTTGAGGGTGAGTAAATGATGACAGCATTTTCATTTTTGGGTGAACTATCCCTTTAAGTGAACATTATACTTGAAGAGTTTAGATGCAGAAGCCTCTATTTATTTTTTTTTTTTTATTTATCCTTTGTTTTACCAGGGTAGTCACATTGAGACAGTAGTCTCTTTTTCAAGTGAGCCCTGGCCAAGAAAAGGCAGCACATAGCTAAAAAAGACATAAAAACAGAGATGGACACAACATAAAAAACATAAATACAATTAACAAGTAAGAATATGCAGGCTGTAAACAACAAAAAGTCTAGACACACTCACATGTATGATGTAAAGTGTCTGCCAGATATGACTTGAAATCAGAAATGGAGATAAACATATTTAGTTTCAGTTCTTTCTGTAGTGCGTTCCAGGTTGACGGAGCATTGTAACGATAGGCTGTTTTACCAAATTCGGAGTGAACAGTAGGCACATTGAAAAGTATGCTATTGTTAGACCTGAGGTTATATCTATTGTTTGTTGCCAATGAGAATACTGATAAATATGATGGTAATGATCCAGTAATTGCTTTATAAATGAAAATCAACCAATTGCGTTGTCTGCGTATAGACAGTGGTAACCAACCAGATAAGCTGTACAAATTGCAGTGGTGTGTGTTATAGTCGGCTTTTGTTATAAATCGTAGTGCTGAATGGTAGACAGAATCCAGTGAACGCAATACAGACTTTGAGGCATGCATATAGATAATGTCGCCATAATCCAGAACAGATAAAAATGTGGCTGCTACAAGTTCTTTTCTAGCTTTCAAATTAAAACAAGCCTTATTTCTAAAAAAGAAACCTAGCTTTACTCTAAGTTTCTTTACCACATGCATAACATGAGGATTAAAAGAAAGATTTTCATCCAATAAAAAACCTAGATATGTGTAGCATGACACCTTCTCTATTTCCTGTCCCTGTGCGGTTACAATTGGAGTTAGAGATTTTACTTTGGACTTGGAGTGTGTAAACAACATGTGTTTGGTTTTTTTTTAGCAAAAAAGCCACTTCGGTCAAAAATGAGATAGCGTTACTGAGTGAATGCTCTCCGCATATAGTATACATTCATAAAATACTTTCACTTCAAACCCACTAAATCCCAGCCGCAGCCCATTCAGAAGTACCGGTACTTAAAGGTCCCATGGCATGAAATTTTCATTTTATGAGGTATTTCAACATTAATATGAGTTCCCCTAGCCTGAATATTGTCCCCAAGTGGATAGAAATGTTGATCGGTGTAAAACCGAGTTCTGGCTGTCTTTCTCTGCCTTTGAGAAAATGACAGGCCAGACGAGCCAATCCTGACGTCTCCTGGTTTGACGTCCAAGCAGGAACGGTTACCTCCCTTTCCTCCGCCCAGAGAATCTGGCACGCCCATGCAAGCGCGAGAGATCATTAACGTTATTTGTGAACGAGTGAACACTGGCAGTTTCTCAGTGTTTGGATGTACAAATGAAAACAGAAGTCTTTCTTCAGTTCCTTCTGATCTGTGATCATTGATTTCTTATGTGTAGCTTATTATTTATTATTTGTGGACACGCAGCGGCTTCTCTCTCTCCCGACAGAACAGTGTTTTCGTGTTTTCTATCTTGTGAGTCAGTGTTTTTGTACGTCCTTGTCGCGTCTATCTGTTCTAAAATGTGCATAGTCTTTTCTGTTTAACATCAGCAGTCACATCTTTAGAGATAAACTTCACACACGCCGAAGCTCGGCCTCCAACATCCCCGACCCCCAGTACTGCATCTGGCCCACAGCGGAGGCACCAAACGCGGCGTGAGATTAAGCAGAAGGGGGGTAAGCGTGAGGGTATCCGGCTAGGCTAGCCAGCTTTCCCCACAATAAACTGGATTACATTCGATTACTGCTGTTGTGTCTTTGTTTGCGCTGTGTAACGTTACTCAATGCGCGTCAATGACGCTATTCATATGATTGGAACATATCTAGAAATAATGCTATACTCAACACTTACTAACTCGTTCATCTCGCTGTAATGGTACATTGCATGTGTTACAAAGTTGGTAGAATAATGATGAAGAGGACTCGGTGTGACTGGGACTCGTGTTTATTCAGAACTCTCAGATACAAACACAATAAACTCGCGCTGACTGACAGCGCTCTCATAACTCAGTAGTTACTATAAATAACTTTGTTAGCAATCGCTTCGTCTCCGTGATGTCCGGTTCGCGAACGAATCATTCTTTTGAATCGGTTCTTTTTAGTGAACCGAACCAGTTCACCAAATCGGACTGAATCGTTCTAAACGGTTCGCGTCTCGAGTCAGCGCTGATCCATAATTTACTAAAGTTACTAACTTTCTGACATGAGTGACAGCCCCTCCGACTAGAAATAAACTAATAACCTGAAGTATATGCTAGTAACTACAACAGTTCACCTTGAACTGAGACATACTGAGAGAACTGATGAGAAGTGAACACAGGTCCATCCGTCTCTCTGGCAGACTCGTGCCTGCTCGTGCCTCGTTAAACCACGCCCCCTCCGCTCATTTAAAATGCAAAGATGTCAGCCAATCACAACAGTGGGCGTTTTTACTGAAGTCTCACAGCAGACACGCCTCTTGAAGCAGGGCATTCAGCCACAGGGCAAACAGCAGTATAGAAAAAATGCCTTTTATTTCTAAATTATGACATTTCATGATGTAAAAATCATACTAATAATATAAGTACACTTCAGAAAACACTATAAAATAATAGAAAAATGCCATGCCATGGGACCTTTAAGTAGAAACCTATACATAGAACCTGACAAAAATGCTTATTTTAAAGAAAAACGTCAGTCTTCACTTATAGTTCACTATTTATATATTATTTTTGCACTTTCAGTATACTACTATAAATGTAGATATCATTTTATATACTTCAAATATACGTTTAACTAATTTTAAAAATAACAAATTTTAATTTTATTATAGCTTCATGCATCCTTTTTAGTAATTTGTTTAGGTAAATTAAGTTAAAAGGCATGGGTAAGTTTCATAAAGGCAACATTTTAATACATTACAACATTAAAATATAGATGGAGTAGATCGAGTCCATCAACACACCCAAAGATTCACAGTTGTTTCCTCTTCATGGGTTCATCATTTCATTTGGTAACATTAAGCAGTTTTGATTTACATGCTGTTTAATGTTTGATCGCATTTTTACATTTGCCTTAGCAATCTTCTATCACTCGTTTCAGCTTCTTCTCCTCCTGTGTTTTGATCATGAGATTCTGTACTAGATGTGTAATAGCACCGTATTAGAGTGAAAACATGGATAGCTGGAAAATTCAGTCAATGGTGGGGAAAGAGTAAAGTAAACTTTAAGTAAATGCCTATGTACACTACCAGTGGACTAGCCTACACAACTTCAGATATGCAGATTTAAGAACATATCTGTTTTATATCAATATTCAAATCAATATTTTCAAACAATGTAAGTTTAATAAGTAAAAAAAAAAAAAAAAAAAGTATATTTAATAGGCTATTCAAGCAAAAGATTCAACACAATTACAAGCCATGAATATTAAATTATACTTTTAAATATATCTCGATCAATACTTAAGTGCAATTTTAAGTATATTTCTGAGAAGAACATAAAGTAAATTTCTGAGAAGTATATAAAAAGTAGACAGAAAGTATACTTAAAGGGGGGGGGGGGGGTGAAACACTCAGTTTCAGTCAATCTCATGTCAATCTTGAGAGCCTATAGAGTAGTATTTCATCCTTCATATCTCCGAAAAGTCTTTAGTTTTATTATATTTATAAAAGAAAGATTGGCTGTACCGAGTCTTTCCGAAAAAAAAACGAGCGGCTGGGGGCGTATCGTGTGGGTGGAAAAAGAGACACGAGTGCGCGCAGCTATTGCGTTGAGAGTGTCTGAAAGCTCTGACATCCTTAAACGTGGAAAAAAACTTTATCCTAAATAAACCATGGAGATCAATCAGATTTAGCCATACGATCCTGAATCAGATCTAGAGGCTGAAATTGAACAGGAAGCAGCAACGACGACTACAGCAGGACGTCTCAATGGTATGTAATTGTCACGGTCGTATCGTGCTGCAGTGAAGAGGCGATACGGGACTTCAACAAAGACAGGTATTTATTCAAAAGACAGCTGGACAGAACACAAAGCTGCATCAACACGACATGTAAACATAACTGAGACCAGAGGCCTATTGCACAAAACTAGGATAAGGGATTAAGCCGGGATATCTTGGTGATCCTGGCTCAATTTATCCGTGATCCGGTTGCACTAAAGCTGGATAGGGTGGCAGTTGGATGTTATGGTATAAATTACCATGGAGATTTATTCTGTGGAGCTAGCCTGCTCCAGACCAGGCTAAATTCCAGGATCTATTTAATCTCATCCCTTATGTCAGTCAGCAGTCACCACAAACGGAAACCAATAGTTATTCTACTGCCCACTATACATTGTTATCACATATAACTAGACCCACTGTCATTATTTAAACGTTTGTGATCATAATTTCAATCATTTTGGATAAATTATGATTTTTAGATGATGTTGCTATCATTAGATAATTTACGGTTTCCCATAGACTATAAGGCTATATATAAAAATGATAGAATATTAGGGCCACAGAGGAAAAAAAAGAAAAGTCACAGACTTCGAAAAATTAAGTCATAATATTGTAACCCGTTGTTTTATAGGAAGACGGTTGTTAAAATGACAGCTGTGGGGCATTTCGTGGAATTGTTCTTCAGTATGGTTTCACAAACAAGGACATACTTAATCTCTTGGCACATCAGCGTCACATTGTCATAAGTATCAGGACTGTAAAAAGAATATGCATCTTTTCCGCAGAAAGAACCAGCCTCATAAATGTATGACTTTTTCCTTCTTCCTCAGTGTGGCCCTAATACTCGGCCGTATAAAATACACATTCCACATAAATATAAAAACACAAAGTGTAACATTAGGTTCCTTTATTGAATAAGGATAAAACAAAGCAGGTAAACCATCAGCTCCTTTCGAAACTGAAGTCACACAGTGACTCAACAATACAACAAAAGGATTATACAACAAAAGGATAAATACACATTCAAAGATAGAGATTAAATATATATATATATATATATATATAAAACACACCCCGCTTGTCTGCACACTGAAATAAATGCAGGACAAATCCACACACATCAACTGAACAGACAAATGAATGGATGCAGTAGCCTCCCTGCAAACTTGTATTACACACAGTATACAGCACAAACATCATAAGAGGCCAAAAAAAAACAAAAAAAATCGGTGGACAGCATAAGAAGCTGAGTACAACGGTTAAGATTAAACTGTAGCCTACTACTGAGCGTAGTAATTATGTAAGCCTTTAATAATTTATCAAAGCCTTATACAGTGTGATGGGGTTACTTTACACAATTTCACTCGTATCTGTTGTCCATTTCAATTAAAAGTTAAACTGTTTCATAATCAGTGTACAACTGCATTTTTGGAGATGTGAATTAACTATTTGGATTGTAATTGTGATGTTTCAGCGGAGCGGTGAGTGTGTAATTGTGCACTACTTACGCATTCAGGAGGTCTGCAATACTTTGCCATGCTTTTTCTCTTTGCTTTATCACTGTGGCGGTGTTGCCTTTCTTCTTAATTATGTATTTTACCTCCTCGTATGCCTCCATGAGGATTTGTGCCTCCAACGGGGAAAAGTACGCCGCTCTAGTTGCCATGGTGAATCAGTGAATCTGTGATCGGTGGCGGGTCTATTTGAGTGAGCCGTGAGCGCGCACCTATCCAAGATTGGTTTAACCTGGCTTGATGAATCCGTGTCTGCTCATCCTGGCTTGGTCTTTGTGCAACCAATTAAGCCTGGATGCACTTGTTTTGGCTTCATTGAGCTCAGCTCAGTCATTTATCCTGGATGTCTTAATTCTACTTTTGTGCAACGGGCCTCAGACAAGGAATGAATGAACACGAGGGAACTAAATACAAACACTGATGACTTCCTAACGAGGGGCACAGGTGATACAGATAAGGATAACTAAACACAGCTGAACAGAACTAGACTAACGAGGATAACCAAGGAAACAGAGAAAGTGGCCGGAAACATAGACAAAAGGAACATGTGACTAAAGCAAACAACATGACAGAAACACAGATATGTGACATAACGCCCCCTCCCGGTAGGCGCGTCCTCGCGCCGTAGAAGTACAAATTGGGAGGGAGGGTGGGCACCCTGGAGTCCTGGGAGCACTGGGGTCTGACTGGCTGGAGGGCCTCCAGGGTGGAGCCGTGGGCGGCCATGGCGGGTCAGGAGCCTGGGGCGGCCATGGCGGGTCAGGGGCCGTGGGCGGCCATGGCGGGTCAGGAGTCTTAGGCGGGTCTGGAGCCTTGGGCGGAGCAGGAGTCTTAGGCGGGTCTGGAGCCTTGGGCGGAGCAGGAGTCTTAGGGCGCCCAGGCCAAACCAGAGCCCCACCCACATGTTTCCCACCCACAGGTACATGGCCCCCCCCCCAAAATGTTCTTTGGGGAATTCAGGGGTGGAGTGGAGATCTCGTGGGTTGGAGCGGGCTCGTCGAAGGCTGGAGCGGAGTCCAGGAAGTCAAGGAGGGCTGGAGCAGAGTCCAGGAGGGCTGGAGCGGAATCCAGGAGGGCTGGAGCGGAATCCAGGAGGGCTGGAGCGGAATCCAGGAAGTCAAGGAGGGCTGGAGCGGAGTCCAGGAGGGCTGGAGCGGAATCCAGGAGGGCTGGAGCGGAATCCAGGAGGGCTGGAGCGGAATCCAGGAGGGCTGGAGCGAAATCCAGGAAGTCATGGAGGGCTGGAGCGGAGTCCAGGAGGGCTGGAATGGAGTCCAGGAGGGCTGGAGCGGTAGGATCGCTCCCAAAGTCCATCAACCACCGGGGCTTAACGGCCGCTCTCCTCTTCCGCCTGGGCTTGGGGACAGGCAGGACCTTCCCGGCAGGCCCACTGGAGGGATATGAGGAGGAAACTGGCTGCGGGTGAACTGACCAGGCAGCGTGCTTCTCTGAGGGGACTGGACGAGGAAGACACACATTCTTAGGAACCTCTTCGAAGATCTCGAACTCAGAACCATTTAAGGACAATATCAAATTGATTGTCTCGACTAGGGAAAAGGAACAGGCAGGTTCCAGGAATCGAATGGTGTCCTCGTCCAGGCCCATCAGAAAAACCGCGTTAAGCGGTGCATCTGGCAAGTTCACCAGATAAGCTAGCTCACAGAATTCCTCCACATACCTCTCCAGTGGCCGACCCTTCTGCCTAATCCCCTAGAGGCGATCCTCCACCGAACCGCCTTCCTCTGGGAATACTGGAGAGAACGGAGACACGAAAATACCCATCCTTAAGAGAAGTCCTTTTGCAGTAGGGTCTGGTCTTCTGTCACGGTCGTATCGTGCTGCAGTGAAGAGGCGATACGGGACTTCAACAAAGACAGGTATTTATTCAAAAGAACGCTGGACAGAACACAAAGCTGCATCAACACGAGATGTAAACATAACTGAGACCAGACCAGGAATGAATGAACACGAGGGAACTAAATACAAACACTGATGACTTCCTAACGAGGGGCACAGGTGATACAGATAAGGATAACTAAACACAGCTGAACAGAACTAGACTAACGAGGGTAACCAAGGAAACAGAGAAAGTGGCGGGAAACATAGACAAAAGGAACATGTGACTAAAGCAAACAACATGACAAAAACACAGATATGTGACAGTAATGTAACATGTATATGTAATATAACTTTTCATGCTCGCGAGTTTTACAACATTTGTGTGCGTTTACTCATGGTTTATGAGGACATAATTTGGTTTATCGACTGTATGCGATTTAATGTTAGCAGTAGCAAACGGAACTGCTTTGCACGTCAGACTAGTGCGTATTTACATAGAAAAACAATGGAATAGTAGCGTATTTGAATGAATGAGCCGATGGCTAACAACACAAAGACATTTGAAGCAGTTTTACTAACCGCCTGCTTCCAACATACCTTGGAACCTTAATTAGACGAGCTACAAATCCAGAGTTGAACTGTACCTTGTTTATAAACCATTGTTGTCGAAATTCAGGGAACAAACTAAAATACTTGCACAAATCCGTTGCTGCTCCGGAAAAACAAACTCCATCCACTGTCCCATTAACGCAGGGTTCTTTGGGAAGCTGTGCAGGGTTGTCTTGCCCTGACAACCAAAAACACACATCTTTGGTGACATTGTTGATTTTGTGAAGTCCTGTGACTGCAGCGCAGCTGGCTTCCCTAAAGCGTTTGCTCTCTTGCTCTGGTCGCGCGCCCTTCTGGGAGAAGAGTCCGTACGGCCCGTACAACGACATTCCGCCCTATCTGACGTCAGATATACGCATACTCGAAAAAAAAACTATCCGAAACTTATGAGAAACCGGAAGGTATTTTCGGCAAAGAAATACTCCATGAAACGTTCAGTTTTTTTTTTTTTTTACTTTGTCCATGTTTAGGATGGGAATCCAAGTCTTTAACAGTGTAAAAAGCTCAGTATGCATGAAACAGCATTTCACCCCAAAGCCCCCCCCCTTTATAGAACACTTAATAAAAAAGTATTTTATGTAAGGGTTGTCAAAGGAGATTCCGTCTCTTAGCCCTCCTTTTTCTTTTTCCATTGCATAACTTACACGTCTTCATTCCATCTCCACAATACACAACAAAAACACAGCTCTGATCATGGCATCCTCCATTCTCCAGTTGTTGAAGTTGTTGAGAATGCCACGCTGTTGGCTAGCTTGCGTCACTTCATTTGAATACCTGTGTGTTCTTATTTTTAAGCAGATTTCCAAATATATTTAAGGTCAAATATTTTACAAATATCATGAAGTTTTTTAGGGGTTATTCCATTTGACATCTGAAAACTTCGAACTAACCATGCCATGTTATAAAGGTCAAGTTAATTTACTTATAGTGACACAATATTCAAACAAATAATTTTAAACAAAACTACCTCTATTTAATTTTATTTCAACAACAATAACTTTTTTTGGCCTGGTTTCACAGGCAGGGCTTAGATTAAGCCAGGGTTAGGCCTTAGTTCAATCAGGGCAGTAGCTTTTATAAATGTGCCTTAGAAAAAAAAACATTTTGAGACAAAGCAATGACACTGACATATTTTAAGATATGCCAGTGCAAGTTGTTTCAGGTAAATTCATGTATTTTAGTCTGGGACTAGAATTAAGCCTTGTCTGTGAAACTGGGCCAATGCTATTAATAAAATATTTAATTATTTTCATTAAACTTTTATTTTCTATTGTAACTGTTTTCTCTTTTGTTTTACAGACAATTGAACTCCCTTTTTTGCAATCAATTAATGTGCATAAAGTGTATGCATGTAATTAATTATATATTAATAGTATTTATACTTATATATGTTACAAGCACGCCAGGCGCCACCCTTTCCCAGTCACAATGCACTCTATCTCCCAAATACTGATCACACGCACCTGCACCTCATCATCACCGCAATCACTGCCTACACTTAAAGGGGTACTTCAGCGCTGGGAAGATGAATGTGTACATGGTCAGTGATGTAGTAGAAATGTGAAAACTTCCATAATAGAAAAAGTCAGTGTCAATATTAAATATCAATATTAAGACCATTAGTGTACCCCAGCACTGCATTTTGGACATATTTGGATTTATATCATCGGCTCATTAAAGGCTCCAAGTGTTTCGGACAAGGGAGACATGTACAGTGCTTACGTCTACCAGGACCGAGATTGTGACTTAATAGATCTGGACAAAAAAGAAAATATTGTTGACCCGAAAATACTAAAATGATCAAACAAGATGGTAGGTTGAGGAAGGTGTGGCTCAGTCTGGTGTCTGGTTTTCTCCCTGTAGGCAGATTCTGGGCATGGTCACATTGGGGAACATGCTCTCGTCTATCCTGGCTGGGAAGGTTAGGCCATCTGATCCCATAAGCAAAGTTCTCTACAAACAGTTTAAACAGGTGGGCACACTAACAAACTCACACACACTTTTCTGTCATTCTGTTACAAGCAACAGAAGGTTCAAGAAAAAGTATTCAAACAACTTGTTCAAATAAACCTTGAGACATTCTTAAAAAGTACATGATGGGGTTGGATGTGGGTTGGATCTAGTTATATGATTGTCTATAACAAAGACTTCTGCTGTTTTGATTACTGAGGTTTGGATGAAGCAGCAAATATAAGCTAAATAATGATGTGTTAATGAACTGAATTTACTTTGACACGTACAATTGAGTGCTTAGTAATGATAGGTATTGTGATCTCTCAATAGTCAACTTGTCTCTCTTCCTGTAGGTGCGCCTAACTGATAACCTGGGCAAACTCTCACGTATCCTGGAGACGGACCATTTCGCCCTTGTTGTGCATGAACAGGTTCAGTGTAAGTCAAGTTCAAGTGTGTGTGTGTGTGTGTGTGTGTGTGTGGGCATGTTTTTGTGAAATATCAGGACACAAATGTGTATAATGACATGGGTATGACATAGGTATTACAAAAAGAGGGTGAAATATGAGGACGTTACCCATGTCCTCACTTTTCAAAATGCTTATAAATCACACAGAACAAGTTTTTTTTCACAGAAAGTGAACTGCACAGTCTCCTGTGATGGGTAGGTTTAGGGGCAGGGGCAGTGTAAGGGGATAGAAAATACGGTTTGTACGGTATAAAAACCATTACGCCTATGGAATGTCCTCACATTTCACACATTTGTGTGTGTGTGTGTGTGTGTGTGTGTGTGTGTGTGTGTGTGTGTGTGTGTGTGTGTGTGTGTGTGTGTGTGTGTGTATACGTGTATATGTATATATGTATGTATGTTTATGCTTTTGATTTTAGTTAATGATAATAACCCAACACCCCGTGCAGATGAAGTACAGTAAATACAGGCTGTGATGTCATTGCAGTGGATGGTGTCCTCAGTCTGAATTGCAGTTCCTGTCTTACAGACATGAGTGATGTCTCCCCCAAGATGAGGCAGATGGTGTTTGGGGTTGTGACAGCCATTGACCTGCTGAACTACGTGGCCACACGTGAGAAGAGGGAACGCTTGCTGTCCAAGTGCTCTCTGTCTGAGGAGCAGTGAATGATCAAGAGTGTGGGAACACTTTCTCTCTCATCTCTCATATATTTTTTTTTAGTTTATTTCTCAGCAAGTAACAAACTCCGTTTTAGTTTTAAAAAACAATTATGCTTTTTAGAAGTAAGAGCCAGTCAATTTAGTTTTATGTCATTCTAACAGATCTTTCGTTCTTCTTTAGTCTTTCTTAATTTTTAGTTCGGTTTAGGTGCTTTATTAAAGGGTTAGTTCGCCCAAAAATGAAAATTCTGTCATTAATTACTCACCCTTATGTCGTTCGAGACCCGTAAGACCTCCGTTCATATTCGGAACACAAATGAAGATATTTTTGTTGAAAGCTGATGGCTCTGAAAGGCTTCAGACAGGCCTCCATTGGCATTCAGTACACTTATACTCCCAAGACGGATAAAAGGCACTCAGAACATCGTTACAAAGTCCATCTCACCACAGGGACTCAACAATAATCTTACAATGCGACGACAATAGTTTTTGTGCGCAAAACAAAATCAAAATAACACCTTTATCCAGCTTGTTATTGCCTTCCGTGTGTGCCTCCACGACGCATGCGCGAGAATATGACGTAGCGCCGGGGTTCGAGAATCTATGAAATGCACACTCTAACCCCATTTTGAGCACTACGCCGAGACCTTAAGCACGATCAATGTAGAATCCAACAGCTTAGACACGCGCGTCTTCCTCTGATTGTAAACAAATCACTTCTGGGTCATCTGTCCGAACGCCGGATCTGCGTCATATTCTCGCGCATGCGTCTTGGAGGCACACACGGAAGGCAGTAACAAGTTGGAAAAAGGTGTTATTTTGATTTTTTTTGCGCACAAAAACTATTGTCGTCGCATTGTAAGATTATTGTAGAGTCACTGTGGTGAGATGGACTTTGTAACGATGTTCTGAGTGCCTTTTATCCGTCTTGGGAGTATAAGTGTACTGAATGCCAATGGAGGCCTGTCTGAAGCCTTTCAGAGCCATCAGCTTTCAACAAAAATATCTTCATTTGTGTTCCGAATATGAACGGAGGTCTTACGGGTCTCGAACGACGTGAGGGTGAGTAATTAATGACAGAATTTTCATTTTTGGGTGAACTAACCCTTTAACCAGTCAACATAATGATGTAATCTCACAGGTCAATCAACCACAACTTGTTAATGCTGATGGTGAGGAATTACAGTTGAAATATTATACGCTGTAGACCAATCACAACAGACTGGGCCATCTGACCATTTAGACCAGAGTAGCTCGCGGAAAGGAGGGATTTAGAGAGACTGATTCATCCATTGAGTCTTTTGAGAATCATTGAACACTGTGGTCATGTGCAGTGTATATTATGAGTACCCCACCGTGTGGGTATATAAGGAAGTACGCAGGCAATATCGCATTATGTTTACCTGCTGAGGAGCCAAGACTGAACTCTCGGCCGTTCCAGCGGTACAGCGGATGTGGCAGAGGGACGTTACATCTCTGTTCCCTCCTCAGGATAAAGCACATGAGAAGGGTCCAAAGTAATTTTCTTTGCCTGTTTAAAAATAATTTTCTTGAATATAGACTGAAGATTGGGGTAAACCCACAGACCAACCATTTTCATTGCTATATGCACCAAATGGTTTAACTGAGATCTAGACCATAGAGTAAGATGGATTCAATACAGGCATGATAAATCAGCAACATGACCCTCTAAGCAACTCCAAACTGTCTGAGCCTCCGTAAAAAGTACAAATGGCCACCTCGCAATGTAAATTATTATAACTCCGCACTGAAGGCCTTTATGCAGAAATTTGGAGTAATAGGCATTTGGAGAGAGAAATTCGCTGTTAATTAATTCTAAATATAATATTCCAGTCACTCCTAAAGGTTTTGCTGTAGTTATTTACATTTACATTTATGCATTTGGCAGACGCTTTTATCCAAAGCGACTTACAGGGACCTTATTACAGGGACAATCCCCCTGGAGCAACATGGAGTAAAGTGCCTTGCTCAAGGACACACTGGTGATGACCGCTGGGATCGAACCAGCAACCTTCTGCATATCAGTTCCATGGTTTAACCCACTGGACCACCATCTCCACTTATGGATGTTCTCCCCTCTGGTCTAAAATGTTTCTTAAAAAATGTCTGTCCTCAGCCCTCTCCATACTTGTTGGATCCTGCTGATACTTGTTGGCCGTATCTGTTTCTCTCTTTCCTCTATTAAGAATAATAATCGTTGTATTCGTTCTCTGTTTCAAAGGAATATTGTCTCCAGCCCTGTTATTACATCATTTTGGAATGGTTATGTTGATGGTCTGTAGTGGACTTCCTCATAAATATTTAATCACAAATAAAATAATTTATATCAATCATTTCAATAAAATCAAAATGTCTCTTAAACTAATTTATAAATATTACCCCTAATTATTATCTTGTAAACAGATTTAATTGTGATATTGACATATTTTGTACATTTTGTGGTTTACATGTTGAAACATTTTATCATTTATTTTGGAGTTGTCCTTATTGTGTTTGCTTTGGAGTCAGATTTTTTTTTGTGAGTCACAGTCATGTTAGTCACTGAAAACATAATTAATTGTTTATGATTTTATCGGTGATTTACTTGCTAGCCAATTAAAACAGTGCACAGAGACTCACAGATATTAATTTTCATTTATGCAATTTATGCAATTTAAAATAGTAATTTATCTTGAATGCGGTTAACTGCACAATAAAGCATTTAAATTCACCTGATAATTCTGGCCTCTGACCGGAGCATGAACCCTCTGTGTCTACAGGATGAAATTGACTACATAATAACTATATTAAGCGGGGCAATCTCTCGTCATATTTTTGTCAGATTGTTTAAATTAAAATCGTGTAATTATTGTCATGACTCATGATTTATATTTTTGTCTTGTTTTCATTATTGTTGATGTCATGTTTGTCAGCTAGTTAATGAAATGAACACTTATTGAGTACATAGCCTAGTTGTTAAATTCAGAATGCAGGCCCCCAGTATAGGCCATGATCAAGTAAACTTTTTAATAAATAAATAAATGTCATATTTTGCTATATAGCCTACTGGAATGCAGAAATACAGGGAAGAAATAAACTTAAAAGGCTTAAAAATATTCCTTATCACGTGGCTCCCTCTAGTGGACAACATTAATATCATGAATGTGAATTAAATTTGAAAATGTTTGGTTTACTGTAATCTAAAATGTCTAATATCGGTCAGTTATATCACAAACATCATGTAGAAGTTCATATTTTACTTCCATCGACAAATCAGTTTGCATGTTTATTTTGTATTTTTTTCAGCCTGGTGTTGGCATTTGACACAAATATTTCTATTTGACGGATGCATTCAGATTCTGGTTTTGGTTTGGTTACTCCTTTTCGCTTCTTAACCTCTATTTCTTTTTCCACTTGAAAAGACTTGACACATCCTGAAACACATGAGAGCAATATGTCAATGCAATCAGTTTGATTACTGGATTGATTACTGAAGCCAGGTGATTCTACACCTGAGCTGACGAGATGGTTCACATGTGCCTGGGGCTGAGCTCACATTTTGCTTGAGTTCCCCAGTGATGTTGATAAGCTGTGTTACTCTGTTCATTAAATCTCCTTTTGCTTTATTTTCCTCTCGTCTTCTGGATTATATACACAGCAAGTGTGACAGATTGCCACAAATTCCCTGAACTTGAGACATTGGTGTGGTTTTGTTTGTGAGTATGATTTGTATGTTGGTGAGTTTTTCACTGCCAAGAACATGCAGTGGTTTTTCATCCTCAGGCTGTGGTCAGTCAAACTCATCATTATGCTTTTAAAGCTCCTCAGACAGGACGATTTAGGGAATGTGTGTGCAAACGTCTATGTCAATCAGTGTTTAGCCCTCTTTAACCCCAGCATGCTGGACAACCATCCATGCATGACAAACCTTTATTGCAAGAATGTCTCTGCCAACATCCTTCAGTCTGGTTTCAGTCCTTCTCATTTGCCATGACTGATCATATGTGAGTTTCTCTCAGTGTAATCGAGTTCACTTATGGTCAAAGACACAACGTGATTAAGAAATTTGTATAAACAGCTTAGACACAAGTTCACAAAGTGCATCCTGAGATGTATTTTTATAGGGCTTGTTTTGAGAATACTATCTCTTAGGCTCTGTCTCTTCCAGATACATTTGAACATTGACATTTAAAAACGCTCCCCATCCACACTATCATTTTCAAGCGTTTTTCAAAAGTTGCTTGTCCACACAGAAGCATCTGAAAATCTGAGAAACCGGAAGGTATTTTCGGCACAGAAATACTCCATGAAACGTTCAGTTTTTTTTTTTTTTTTACTTTGTCCATGTTTAGGATGGGAATCCAAGTCTTTAACAGTGTAAAAAGCTCAGTATGCATGAAACAGCATTTCACCCCAAAGCTTACATCACTCGCCTGGCCTTGAACATGGCGTTTAGCATTTGCAAATGTTGGGGACGTACATATTAATGATCCCGACTGATCGGTGTTATGTTGAGATTCGCTTATTTATCCGTGGTGTTTTTCACGCACAAGATTTACATATGAAGGAGGAAACAATGGTGTTTGAGACTCACAGTATGTGATTTCCATTTACTGAATTTTGGTGTGTTAAATTTGAGTCAGTTCAGGACTTCCCATTTTTATGTTTGAATTTACATTGTGAAAAACAAGGTTGTGATCCATATTGGTGTTAAGCAATTTTAACATAGTATCGTCATCATATCAGTGTAGATATAGATGGACCAAAATAAAAGCATTAAAATATCAAGTAAATAAGTATTGTGATACTTGGTGCCACAGTGACACTCTTGTCCCAAAAAAGTATTGCTATCCCACAATACTCAATATGTTGTCCCAACATGAGACATTTTTCCCTGTTGTACCTACACAAAATTTGAGGGTTCCCCCACCTGCCAAACCCCATTTTAACCATTGAATGTAACCATATTTGAAATAACAATAAAGGAAAGCAAGATAAACAAAATCTGTACCATTGTACCAAGAGATAATACTGTATGACACAAGACTATTCTTTACAGAATTAGGAATGTAAGAGGGTTGCAAAACCTCTAAACACTCACAGAAATAACATGCCAGTTACATATTACATACATTTAGTGGCAGGGACGTGCAGAGAGTTCTTCAGGGGCAGGGGCTCAAATGTAAAAAAGGGGCAATAATATATATATATATATATATATATATATATATATATATATATATATATATATATATATATATATATATATATATATATATATATATATATATATATATATATATATATATATATATATATATATATATCCTTATGCTCATCAAGCCTGCATTTATTTAATCAAAAATACAGAAAAAACAGTATCTTAATATTGTGAAATATTATTACATTATGTTCTTTTTAACTTTTTATTAATCAAAGAATCTGGTTTTGTTAACTTTGATAGTTTCATGAAATAGTAAACGGTGTATCAATATACATAAATACAAGTGAATTTAACTCTACTTACCATTAATGCGACTTTTGCAGCTGTGGTTGTGTGCAGGGATTTGTTTGTTGTCAGTTAAAATCCATTTAGTTAGTGATGCAATTTATAAAATGACACAAACCACAGGAAATCGTTCCACAAACGTTAGTTCGTCTGTCCATGTAATTTTCAACCGATTTATGAATAAGAACAGAAAATTACCGCTCCACTTCACATCGCCCAATGGAATTTGAACTTGCTTTGCCAGATCACGATTGGTTGGTGTATATGACAAACGGGCATTGGTGAATTGTGTAATAGGCTACTTATATAATATATAGATTTGTAATTAAATCAACACATTAGCTCTGATTTTGGATGAAAAAAGAATATTGGTTTACTTTTTTCCCGTAAGGCCACACACTCTCTGAAAGGACCATATTTGACTCGAGAGCCGTTTCCGAGCAGTGGAAAATCAGCAGTGCAATCAAAACGCACGCAACCCATAGCAACGCGTTATGGCAACGCCTAAACAGAAATTGTCCGACTTTTGAGCCGTTCGTTACTATTGTATACATTGTCATGTTATTATAATCACATTTATTTAGTTTTATTGACCACGATATTATCATTGATATTTGCCTGAGAGGGGCACTTTTGATTCATTTTGAAAAAGGGCAGGGGCTCGAGCACCCTCTGCACATGCCTGTTTAGTGGTCATTTTTGCACAGTATTTCATAAAATCCTACCTACTTTTAGATCATTTTCAAATTCTCTTCCTTCAATGTACTACAATCACAGATATTCCAAAAATTAAATCACAGAATTGAATCATCATCATATACAAATATTACATACCTTTAATAAGAACATGGCGGGAAAAAACATAACCCAGACAAAACCTTCTGATGCATGTTCTGGATCAGTATAATGACTGGTTTAACCACCCTCCCACATCTGGTTCTGACAGTTTATGATCACCCTGACTAGAAGGTGTTCTGGAACACTGCGGTAAATGGTCAGTGGCTACAGTGTCAGCATACACATCTGCATCAGCCTGATTAATGTTCCTATTGACATCAGGTTCATATGTTAAAGATCTGCCTTCCAACTGTCCATTTAGACTTGCAGCATGTGGTGCAGTCAAGGTAGTAGACAGTTCATCTGCATTTAACTGGACAGAATCAGATTAAAAAAGACCAACTTCTTCAGAAGCTGGGAGTTCAGACACCCACGCCACAGTTCTCTCATCTGGTCCATTGACAGGCAATTTCAACTCTGCATCTTCGCTCACAGACCGACTGGACATACTCGAGGCAACGTTCTCACAAAAATCATCAGAAATCTCGTTCTGAAGAGGTTGGAAGTACACAGGCATAATGAGATTTTTATGTACAACTTTCTCAGTACCAGTCACACAATTTCTGATACGGAAAGTATGAACCTCATTGTTCATTCCCATCACTATGTAGATGTGACTCTCCCATCTATCAGCAGTTTTCCTCTTGCCACGCTTGACCTTATTAGCCAGCAGCACTCTATCGCCTATATTCACTGGAGCACCTTTCTGTTTTTTGTTGTAGAGATTTGCTTGCTTTTGTTGTTGTTTTGCAGCAGAACTTTGAGCCACTTTAATAGCTTGTGCAAGATCATCTCTGAAAGACTGCACATACTGGTTATAATCAACCACCTAAATCTCCAACACTGCTCCACTGCTCCAACCCCCTGGTCCTGAGTCAAACATCATGTCAATGGGCAACCTGGGAGTTCTACCAAACATCAACTGGAATGGAGAAAAACTGGTTGTCTCATTAATTGTTGCATTATAGCAGAAAGTGAGAGACTTCAACATTTGAGGCCATATGTGCTTTGCTTTAGGTGATAAGGCACGGATCATGTTACACAATGTACAGTTTAATCTCTCAACCGTCCCGTTACCCATTGGGTGGTAAGGAGTCGTATGGGATCTGTGAACACCAGCAAGCTGAAGCATTTCAGAAACCAGGCTGCTTTCAAAACAGGCTCCCAGGCTAGCTGTTTCGCAACTGCAGAAAGGGTTCCCTTTCGCAACCTTTGCAGATTGGTTAGGACAAAGGTAAGCCTGCTCCAGCTTTGTAAAATGGTCTGTCACGACTAATACATCTAGAGACTTATTTGATGAGTCTTCAGCAGACCAAAAATCCACACAAACCAGCTCAAGTGGTCTTGATGTTTTGACACTTTCAAGCGGAGCTCTGGCCTCAGGCTCTGGCGACTTGCTGACAACACATCTTCTGCAGCATCTCACATACTCTTTTACATCCCTTTCCATCCCTTGCCAGTAGAATCGACGTCTGGTCAGGTAGAGTGTTCTGTGTTGCTCCTGGTGTCCGGCTTCATCATACACTTCCTAGAGCAACACATCTCTGAGAGCAGCAGACACTATAAACTGAAAAGTCTTCTACCTTGTGATAACATCTTTGGAGACTCAATATAATAAACCTGTTCTCACTGATAGTTTGTTCCAGGTTCTCAAGCACCAAAGAACACTAGGTGATAAAATGTTTTCTCTCTCTCCTAGACAGCCTACGTTTGCACTCCACAAAGAAAAGCACTCTGTTCAGGTCAGGATCAGCATGTTTTCTATCAGCTCCTGCCCTGACAGTACTGGACCATCAGACAAATGAGATGGAATAATCAACTCCAGCAGCTGAGGAAGCAGGTAAGCATATGGCTGAACATGATTTTCCTGTCTACTGCTATACAGAATGGCAGAAATGTCCTCCTGAGAAATACCAGACTGCCTAGATAAAGCAGCATTCACTTTAATATCTGAATAGGGGTTGTCTGTTTCTCTTGTCTGTTTCACTTGTTTCTCGAAAGGGTGACATGACCAGCAGAACACATCTTGGACATTCTCTTTATGCAGTACCTGAGACTCCTCCAAGAGAGCACCAAGTCGGTGGAACACACTGGGACGCACAATCGGTTCACGGCTGAGGACATCTGCGACTACATTCTGTGCTCAGGAATGTATTTGATGTTGAAATTATATGGAGCAAGCTTTGCAACCCATCTTTGCTCGCACGCATCCTATTTGGGTTTTGTAAGAATGTGGGTCAGTGGGTTGTTGTTTGTCCACACCGTGAACTGCTGACCCTTGAGCCAGTGACTAAATTTGTCACAGACTGCCCATTTGAGAGCAAAAAACTCTAGCCTGTGTGCAGGATATTTTGATTGAGCAAAATTAAGTGACTTGCTACCAAAGGCTATGGGGCGAGCAACCTCTTCACCTGCCACTACTTGAGAAAGCACTGCACCAAGCCCATTACTAGAAGCATCAACAGACAGCAAGAATGGCTTACTAAAATCTGGATGTGCCAAGATGACTCTTCAAAGTAAAGTCTGTTTCAGCGCATTGAAGGCATCTCTACATTCCTGGGTCCAGTCCGAAGAGATACGTTTTCTACCCGCCGTCACTCGTTTCTGTCCTTTGATATGCCTCGCTTTCTTCGTGTCAGATGTTAATGCAAAGAGGGGTCTACCGATACGAGAACAGTCTTCGATATATTGCTGGCACCATCCCCAAAAACAACCTTATTTTCGTCTGTGATGGAATGTCAGTGCCATCTTCCATAAGATCCTGTTCCGTGATGTCAACAATAGCTCTGACCTTTTCAAGATCTGTAGCTACGCCCTCACTATTCACAATGTCGCCAAGTAACTTAACGGATTCATGAAATGACACTTCTTTTGCAACAAATTCAGATTGTGAGCCTGAAGTCTCTGGAATACCATCTCTAGTCGTTCCAAAGTAAGCTGTTCATCAGGAGCGAAAACAAGGATGCCGTTGAGATAACACAGCATGCTCAAGTTCTGATCACCAAATATGTTCATCATCATCCTCATGAATGTTGCAGGAATATTGCATAGGCCCTGTAGAAGCCTATTATATTCATATAGGCCAAATGGCATAGTAAAAGCTGTGAATCTTTTGTCATCCTCATGCACTTCCACGTTATAATAACCTGATGTTAAGTCCATTGTGGAAAAGAATGCATAACCACCCAGATCTTCAAGTGCATCCGCTTGATGAGGAAGAGGATATTTGATGGTGCGCGCATTCAGCCAGCGGAAGTCTGTGCAGAGCCTCAGATTACCATTCCTTTTCCAGACTAACACCAGGGGCGATGCAAAATCACTCATCGACTTTCTGATTATGTCACACTCCTCCATGTCATCCAAGGCCTCTCGCAGCTTCTCATAGTGCAACAGTGACAACCATCTGAAAGGAAGGCTGAAAGGTTTGGTATCACTTAGGCAGATTCTGTGAACGAAGCCTTTGGCCCTACCACAGTCCAGTCTGTGATGTGAAAATATCGACTCATTCTTGATCAACAGTTCAGCCAACCTAGCTTTCCAGTAAGGTGTTAAAGAATTTGAGCTTATGTCGATATCCTGGAGTCCCAGGCTAGACAGCTTTGAGCCAGTCAGACCATGCGGCGTGCAGTGTTGTCTCTCAGTCTCGCACTGCTTGGTACTGCATTTAGTCTGGCTTTCAGTCTCCACTTCATTACATTGCAAATCTTTAATTTGTTGAACAGACTTGCCAAGACAGTCAACATCAAAGTCTTCAAGAGCCATGCAGGTGTATACATTGTTTTAGACAGACAGGCTTGTTCGATGGGTTGATAACTTTAACTGGTTTACTGCCATCCCCCCATAAGGACACAGCTATCCTGCCCACCAACACATTTCTCGGTGCAGTGTGTACTGTGCAGGTCTCCACAACAACTGTACTGCCCGCAGATAGGCTCTTATCACTGACCAGCTTTCCCCACACTATATGTTCTTTCATGGACTCCAGAGTGACAGCATGCTTCAGTTTTACAGTTCCTACTTTCCATGACTCAACATTGCACAAAAGTTAAATCAAAGCTCCTGTATCAGAATATTTGCCTTGTGAGTCAGATACTGTCCCCCAGAAATCACTTGATATCTTAATGTCACGAATGAGATGTTTTATGACATTACTTCCCAAAATTAGTTCAGCTTTTTAATGCAGGTACATAGAAGGAGCAGTTGAACACTTTCATCTGTACATCACACACTCCTTGTGGACTTGTTTTCTGACCAGCACAGCCAATCAGTGTAAGCAGTGTTGGAGATATTTCATCCGAAGTGAGTACTTTTGCTTCTGTGAGTTTGGACAGAGCTTGTGTACTAATAGTACATCCTGTACTAAAACATCCGTAAAGAACAGATTATCATCTGTGTTAAGTCTCTGCATATTTTGAAAAATCACTTTTGTCTAGTCATCAACACAACTGCAAAACTCAGAATAATCAGATACCAAGTCAATATCCTCACTACCAAGGGACATTACACATGCTCTGCTGAATTTTTGGTTTGTGGGCAGTCCCGGTAGAACAAGCTGATGCTCTGTGTCCCGGGGCATGGCAGTTAAAGCACAGACAATTTATTCGACAGTGTGAAAAAGTATCATGACTTGCATCGCCACATATGTCACATGCTGCGTTTTGTTTGGCTACACCACTCCTTACTTTATGTTGAGGTCTGTACACTCTTGTTGCCTGCTGACAAGAACCTTCATCCTAACCCTAACCCTAATCCGGTAATCTAACCCTCTGGTTTAAACTGAACACCGATGGTTTCTGACACGTTCTGTTGTTGTTGCACAAGCTATTGAAGATCCACCCACTTCTTGAAAGAACAGGCAGGGAGGGGAGATGCAGCTCATTTGCATTTAAAGGGACATACACAAAACAAAGTTTTGCTCCCCCCAAAAAGTGGCAAATTTAACAGGCTATAAAATATGATATGTGGGGTATTTTGAGCTACAACTTTAAATACACACTTTGGGCACATCAGAGACGTATTTTACATATTGTTGAAGGGGGCATAATATGCATAAAGTTCAGCTTACTACAATCAAATTTTGAGTTCACACAATTTTTTTCTATTAAGTACAATGAACTTTCATTATTATTTGAGTGAAACAATCTCATTTCATTGAATTAATTTCACTGTTCTGTTTTGCAGTGAAGCAGGCACAGCAATGCCGATATAACCATAGATAGTATGGGTACAATGTGGGTTACATGACTAAACATGCATTATACATTTTTCTACTTGGGAAACTGTTTTTAAAAACCTCTGTCTTTGTTGACAAAAATAGTGTCTCAGTGTGGATGGAAGGCCAAATCAGAGAGAAAATGAAAACATATAAGTGGATATATAAGAAGTATAATAACCCCATAATAACATTTTATTTACTTTATTTATTAAACCAGGTTGTTTTGTGATATCTGACAACCCTTCATCTGGAGCTTTAAAGAAATTTCCAAACTTTTGACTGACCTGCCATCTAAACCTGTTTAGATGAGAAGTTGACAGAGCATATTTGTCCTGTCAAAATTGTGGAGAGGAACAAATTTGTCCTTCTGCACACAAACAGGCAGGTCAAATATGCAACATACCTACATTTACTGGCAGAGAAACACAGATTCTCCTGCTGGGAACGTTTAATGAAGGCAGAGGTGTTTCAGTCGTACTCAGCCCCCAGAGCGCTGCCGAAAAAGCCAGCCAGGGCACCACATAATATGAGGCATTGAGAGGAGCCATTTGATTCTGAAATGCAGGAGAAGGCGGTGATTGTGCTTGTGCTTGAAAATCGTAATGGGAAGTTGCTGGAAGGGTTGAGGGTTGGGTAGACATGACGTAAGGAAAAACAGCTTTGGTTTCAATTTGAGTCTTTTGCGTCATTCCACTGAATGGCATTATAAATCATGGAAATGACATCCTATTAGCCTCGCTCCATGCAGGCTTCCGCCCTCCCCTGCCTCCACTCAGCCTTCAGCTGCTTCTTCACATGGCGAGGTATGAAATGTCACTATGCAAGGAGAAGAAAAGCACTGAAAGCAGAAAGAACAAGTGGCCCTGAGAGTCTAATTGAAAAGGTTACCAGGTTATATTATTAGACGACATGTTGTTGAAAGAGTCAGTGAGAGACCTAGACGGTATGGGTAACTGGAGGGGGGTTGAAAAGAAGTGAAAAGGAGTAGCTGTGTGCATTTGATGATGAATATTCTCTCTTTGAGTCTTCACTGACGTCACAGCCAGTGCTCAGATTGCAGCTTCAGGCAGAGAGGAAAAACATGTGTTTCACCTTTTCACTTTTGAAAGTGCCTGTTTTTGTGTCTAGAAGCTCTGTGTTTTCAGCTGCTGTGGTTTTATGTTCTCTATTTTGCAAAGTTAAAACTGTGGGTCTAGTCAGCTGGTTGGGCATTTTATGTAAATGAATACATAATTTAAATAAATATGATGATGTGTGTTGCCCTGGTCATCCAAGTCCTCGTCGCCGCCTTAGTCCCGCGAGCCAGCAGTTCAGCCTCAGGCTTCTAGGCCTTCAATGTCGCCCGGGCCCGTCAACCTCTCTGTTCAGCTGGGTCCTCCACTCACCATGGTTCCGCCTCCGCCGATCAGTCCCAGGGTTCCCTCCGCACCCTCAGTCAGGAATCCACCCTGGATCCTCCCACCGTCAGCACCACCATGATGTCTGTGGCCAACTACCCCAGCCTTCTATCCGTCACCAGCTCCACGCCCTCTTTAAAAAGCAATATCAGTTGATCTCTATTAGTCTAGCCAAAAGCATTAAATAGGAGGGTCCAGCTTTTTTTGCAATATAGTTTATATAATTAATGACCTTTCTCACATTTCGTTTTTTTTCCAATTCCATATTTTGTTCTGTTCATTCACTACACTGAAAAAAAACTGTTTTACTGGTTGTTTAAATTGCTTAATTAAAATGAGCTAAAGCAACACAATTTCTATACATTTTGTCCAAACTCAATTTGATTTTGTTCAATCCACTTAAATATAAGTCAAATTGAAGTGTACTTAATTTGTAAGTGTTATTTTATGTATTTTTGAGCAAGATGAGAAAGGGAGAGACTTGATTGTGTTTAACAGGGTTTAATATTCAATTATGTTGGAATTATCTTTTTGTGTGTTCAGTTGGCATCAAACCCATGACCATGGCATTGCTAATGCCATGCTTTAGTTGAGCTGCAGGAACTCATTTGAGGATAAGAACCATAGGATTCCCGCTAAACAAAGGGTTGAATATTCCAGTAATGATGCATTTCCTGCTGTTTTGGATGTGCACAGTTTTCTTTAAGGTTTCAAGAGCAGACCAACTCTATGCTTTAATTTGAATGACTGCCGAGAGGAGTTTGTGGCTCATTCAAATGAGTAATTGATCCTGTCACTGTGAGAAGAAGGAAAATTCTAGGAAAGACCTTGCATTTCAAATGTTTGAGCTCATTTGTGAGTCAGCCCCTCTGAAGGCTAATGTCTAGTTGGCTTTGTTGACCCTCACACTGATTTCATTGTGCAAACAGATCATAATCATAATGAGGCTCATAATCTGTGCCGCATAACTTGCTTGAACTATTAGTAACTGTATTTCTTGTTTTTAATTACACATACTGCCACTACTTTAACAATGTAATTGCATTTTACAGACAGAGTATGGAAATGCTGAATCTTGTTTATTGTTTTGTTAATTATCTACTCAAAACAATCTTATAAAAGGTGACCACATTTCCAAATGTCTGTGTCATTGTGTTTTTTTTTTCTACTGTGTCTGAGGTTAATTCTGAACCAGAGGAGGGCGCTCTTGAATTGGCATGAGCTATACAGCACATAACCTTTGGAACTCTTGCAAACAACCTCAAAAGTGTTGAAGATATTCATCACCATTTTCAGCTGCATAATTCAAATATTTGTAATAATGAGTTTAATCTCCTTTGTCACATACCATTTGTAAATTTCATGATGGCACATTGCGTAAAAGCATTATTATCTTTTGGATATCCGACTGAGAAAAGGTACCAAAGCAGTTGATAAATTAGCTTCAAATGAATCCTTCTGCGTGGTGATTATTTGTAATTACACAGATTGCGATAGCAGCTAATGATGTTCCTTCCACTCAGTGACAGGACAATCTTTCATCATTACTGAAATGCGTATGAATCAACACAAAAGCAGGTTTTTCAAAGTTGCTGACGCAAAAGGATTATTAGGAGTTTTTCTTCTCCGCAGGGAGAGGCTAACTGCATTAGATTGGTGTTATTCAGGGAAAACAGCCTCCATGTCTTTACACCCAGGGGATTTGTGTCTGTCTCCAATGATCAGAACTTCTGACACACAAGTCTAGAGAAGTAGACAGATTTTGTGCACTGCCCTGAAGCCTATCTATACATTTGGAGGCAGAGTTAGTGCTATGCAGCAGTTCCTAATAAGGAATAAGGAATCTTAATCTGACAATATGTATCTCACCTTACAAATATTTAAAAGTTTTACTAAAAATCTTTAACATTTGTCTTTTATTACTGGTGACACTTTATAATAAGTACAGTAATAAAGTACATGTATAGTAAATTCATAGTTAATATAGTATCTGCATTGTTAATAATAATACGTATAAAAAATGTAGTTATTCATTCATTGTCACTGCAATTGACACAATTATTATTGTTGTTTAATTAAAGGAATTTTTTATTTTCTATTAGGAGTAATGAGTTTTCACTTAAGATTGGGTCACGGAAAATGGGAAAATATCATTAATTAAGTGCTTTAAACCAGCTTTTATTAAACATGAATTGCATTAGTATTAAATATTCCTTAAAATCTTTACAAACACATTATTTTATCTTTCTGGGGACTCTCCATATACGTAATTGAGAAGCTTATGTACACATGGGGACCTGAATTTAGGTCCCCACAGTGACAGGAGTCCCTAGGAGTCTGTGTGCATTCAGGTTGAAGTCCACACCGGGATAGAAAAACATGTCTCCCCAGATTTAGATTTTTAATAAATGCATCCTTGGTGAGCATAAGAGACTTCTTTCAAAAGCATTAAGAACATCTTCCAAACCCTAAACTATTGAATGTATGTCAATATAAAGTCAAACATCACTAGCATAATCATTTGAGGAAAGATATGGATGATTAGTAATAATAATACATTCATAATTTATCTTTTGTTTGTCTTTTTGTAGGATTGCAGGATGCCCTCAAAATTAGAATTCTGTGAAAAAGATTCAAAAATCAGTGAGAGTTATTTACCCCAGTTGACAATATTGTCTTAAATGGGAAAGGCTGGCAATAAACAATCACAACCAGCGATATGGTATTCTGTTCAGTCATCAAATCTTAGGCCATATCTTGTTGCATCTGTTCTCTATTTTTGTCAAGGTTTTTATGGTTTGATAAAAAAGGAAACATCTATGAAAATAAATGAATTACTATTTGCGTCATCGGTGGGTTTCTCTATTACATAAACAAATGCTGTTTATAGTCAGTAGTGTGTAACCAGATTCTGTTCATCAAGTTTATCTAAGTTGTGTTTTCTCATGGAGAGAGAGCGAGAGAGAGAGAGAGAGAGAGAGAGAGAGAGAGAGAGAGAGAGAGAGAGAGAGAGAGAGAGAGAGAGAGAGAGAGAATTCATTCCTCTGAGATATGACACTGTCTCACGCAGCGGTTTGAATTTTAATAGGTCAGTGTGGGAAGGCCTTAAGTGTACTCACACATCGATGACATCACAGGTCCCCTCAGTGCTGAGCTGCAGGCGGCACAAACAGAGGTGACAGTCAGCGCAAACGGGGCAGAATGAAAACCCAGGGCTCAGCAACAGACAGAGAGCGCACCATCATGTCTGTGTGACCCAAAATCATTGGAGGCAACGAGGTCAGTTCCCTTCTACACAGTGGTGTATCTCTTATGTAAATATAATGGACTATACATTTGACACACAGCCAAAGTTAGATGAGCGTGACTCTTGGAGCATGACGTGACGTATCTTCAGCTTGTCCCCTTTTCTTCTAAGGAAGCCATTTGACATATCCAGTGAAGGACGATTACAAATCCAGTCTCCCATGGCCGAGTTCTCAGAAGCAGGCAATACATTTACAAAACTCTTCACAGTCAAAATGACAGAAATGGACAAAAATGTTGGCATTATGAAAAGATTGCCAGTTTAATGTGTTAATTTAGTTGAGTTAAAGGGATAGTTCACCCAAAAATGAAAATTAGCCCATAATTTACTCACCCTCAAGTCATCCTATGACATTATTCTTTCAGACGAATAAAATCTGAGTTATATTACAAAAGTCCAGGCTAATCCAAGCATTAGAATTGGATTCACAGTTGCTCTGTTTTTGAAGTCCATAAAAAGTCCATCAAATAACATGCTCCACGTGGCTCTGGGGTGTCGAAAGTTTACTTGATAAAGTTATAAATATGAATATTTTTCTTACACAAACACGTTGATTCTCTTCAGAAGGCCTTATTAACACCCCGGAGCCGCGTGGAGCAGTTATTTGACGGACAGATGCACTTTTTATGGACTTCAAAAACAGAGCAACTATGAATCAAATGCTAATGCTTGGATTAGCCTGGACTTTTGTAATTTAACTCCGATTTTATTCGTCTGAAAGAAGAATGTCATATACACCTAGGATGACTTGGGGGTGAGTAAATTATGGGCTAATTTTCATTTTTGGGTGAACTATCCCTTTAAGTATAAACTTGACACAATGGCCAAAGACATCTGTCTAATGCATACACTAGCAATTTTCAATGTGGATTGCTGTGTAATTCAGTGCACTTCACAGACTTTAGTTCAATGATAAGGAAATTGACTGTGGTGTGATTTTTTAATAAGGCCTCATTTGTTAATTGTCAGGTGTGTGTCAGTTTGTTTGTGTTTTACACAACACCATTTACGGCTAAAAATTGAAAAGTTTTAATTTGACCGTCGTGTACGGTGGCTTTGACAGTTTACAACGGCGTTCTGGGTGCCTGAAAATACAAAACGTTCCACACCCGTAAGACCCGTTAATCTCCAGAACACAAATGAAGATATTTTTGTTGAAATCCGATGGCTCAGTGAGGCCTGCATAGCCAGCAATGACCTTTCATGAAGATTCGGAGCGTTATGAATCAGTGTGTTGAATCATGATTCGGATTGCGGGTCAAACCGACAAACTGCTGAAATCACGTGACTTTGGCGCTCCGAACTGCTGATTCGATAGCAGTGTTTTGAAATCGGCCATCACTATATAAGTCTTTATTTAGTTTTTTTGCCGCACAAAAAATATTCTCGTCGCTTTATAATATTAATATTGAACCACTGTACTCACATGAACTGATTTAAATATGTTTTTAGTACATTAATGGATCTTGAGAGTGTAAATTACATTGATGCCTATGCAGGCCTCACTGAGCCCTCAGATTTCAACAAAAATATCTTCATTTGTGTTTTCCGAAGATTAACGGAGGTCTTATGGGTGTGGAACGGCATGAGGGTGAGTAATACATGACATTATTTTCATTTTTGGGTGAACTAACCCTTTAACTTATGTTCACTTTCCCTCATTCATGCGTTGAGCACCACCTCGAGGAGCCATGAAGTAGCGACCCTGTGAGCAGGGAAATCTATTTAGAGCGTGTTATTTTATTAATTAAAATATCGATATTTGGCACCAGCGTATCGATTCTCGTATCGCACGGAGAACGATATATTGCCCTATCGATATTTTGTCCCACCCCTAATAAACATAGCCTTAGTTTGGTTTGCCCTGTCTACCTGCCCATCTGTATTCACTAGTTAGTTTCTTTGGTTACTGATTGTTACCTGTTTCAGTTTCTGTTGATGAGCCTTCTTTGAGTATTTAAACTTTCACAGTTCTTTGTTTTAGTTGTTTTTCCTGCATTGTGCGACTATTGCAGCCACCAGAATAATGACAGTTAACATTAGTTAAGATGAAAGAACAATGAACAAATATTTCTAAAGCATTTATTCATCTTAATTTCAACATTTACTAATACATTATTAAAATCAAATGTTGTATCTGTTCATTTTATTTAATGGCCCTGAGCTAACATTGAATACAAGTTGAATTGTTATTAACTAAAGTTAACAAAATGAACAAATATTGAAACAAATATATTGTTAAGTTAATGTTAATGTATTAACTAAGATGAAATTATGAGACCTTATTGTAAACTGTTACCTTGACTTCTAAAGCCACTTTTTGTAATGTCCATTAGTCTGACACAATAATGTAATGAAATCTTCTTTTGTGTGCTTTGCTTGGCAAATATTTGTGATTAATTTAATGAATGAATAACATATCATGTAATTAACTCAGGCATTGTGCTAACGTGGAGTAGAGTGGAGTGTCTTGTCATCACAACATGACACAATGCACTGCTGGTCACGTAGCCCTCTCCTGTGTCACCCTCAACTCTGACACGTGACAGGAAACTTGATCTGCACGTCCTCCATGGGAATGGGAAACAGACTGCCGGCTCTCCACACACCTCCCTTACTCCCCGTCTCACTGCTGGACACTCACCACAATGCAAAAGTCACGTTTCAACGTCAGTAACTTTATGCAATCTACAACAGACTACATTTTATCGTAGTGCACTTTTTCTGAAATGGAATTATTCAAATGGAATACTTTTATGTTCATTTTTTAAATCAGTTCGTCTGTAACGAATCTTGGTTTTATCTTCCAGGATATTTCTGATTAGGGGCATTTTCATTTCAGCTTTTGATTGGGCAAAAATTGGACATGCCCATGAGTGCAAGATGAGTCATCAATATTTTTTGTCCATTTTAAATGCATTTATCTGTTGATTTTGTCAACTATTACACCTCAAAGCTAACAGACCTGGTCTAAAAGTTATTTGACAAGGTTTTATTAAGGTCCTTAAAGCCACATGATGTAACATTGCTTTGGTTGGGTGTCAGCTCTGCTCCTCTGCGCAGATAAATGTGGTGTGAGGCCCCGATCAGAGAGGATGGTCAAATAAATAATGTTTTGTTTTTTGTTTTTCTTGTTCATTGTGAAAAATATTTACAGCTTTATGATACTGACAGCCGAAGCCGCTTTCCTCTGTGTACGGATAATTTGACACGCACAAGCAAATGACGAATGTATTCCATTTCTGTGAAATCCGTCCCGTCAGTGCTAAAATATGAATCATTATTATTTATCAACATGCATTTGGGTAAAGACATGGTCTGGAAGATGGATTTTTCTTTGTACTCTCCCATTAATAATATTTTGTTATTTCAAAAAAAAAAAAAGTTACACTTTATTTCTATAGTGCATTTTAGACATCCAACTACAAGTTTGCAACTATGTGAACTAACTCTCAGAGTAACTCTCAGTGTTATGGTTTGGGTTAGTAGAATAAGTTGACATGTAGTTACAAAGTTTGACATGTAGTTACTACTAGTATACTACTAGTTACTACTTCATACTATCAGTAGTATGTCTGTTGGGGAGCATCAAAATAAAGTCTTAGCAAATATTAAAGGAACGCTGATATTACGCAGCGTCTGAAAATAATGCTCTCTGTGCAAGCAGGTTGTCACGTTGGTTATGTTTACGGAAGTTAGCCTATTTTCAGGCGCTGTGTATTATCATTGCGCCGCTGCACCCATGGTACAGCAGCAAAGTTAATTGATTATTACGCAAAAATTGTAGTATAGTTCCTAGTCACATTGGTCTAGAAAATCGCAACTTTTCATTTTCCGTCGGTCTTAGAACACGATGTAACTATACACATCACAACATGTAAATAAAAATGTTAGCGTTATTTTGTCACTTATTGAGCAGGAGGCTAGCTGGAGCCATTTACCTCCAGTCTTTGTGCTAAGCTAGGCTAGCGGTGTGTGTGTCAGACAGAGTTATGGCATGCACAGAGATGAGAATGGTATGCATGGACTTATCTAACTCTGGGGGATAAGGTGAATAAGCTAAAGTCCCAAAAGGTTGGCATGCTCCTTTAAAGTGCCCCATTATGCTATTTTAACGGCTCCTAATTTTGTTTTCGAGGTCTCCTACAACAGGTTTACGTTTTCTCATAACATTTTGCACACCACATTTTTCAATGATTCTCAAACGACTCAATGGATAGATAGCCCAGCCTGTTGTGACTGGTCTACCGCGCACAGCGTTTGTCGGAAGCTAAACCCTCATTACCATAACTGAACTTCAGCTCTGTCTGGAGGCTTCCTAAAGCTAAGAGATTGAACACATAGTAAAGACAGTAACAATGACCTCGATTTTACCATATCATTCTGAGCGTGAGTCCGATGATGAAACATTAGAAGAACTAGTAATTCAACCCGAACCTCCATCACAAGGATGACTTGACTCTAATTTTCTAATTTATTGCGGTGCACATGCGAGATCTGTATCAGTAACAGCACATATGTTAGCCCAGCACTAATGGAAAAGACTGGTGTAACGACTGTTTTTAAAACAAATCTTGCTCCATCCTTTATCTTTACTCAAAGTAGTAAGAACAACAGACAATCTGCATTAATAGACACAGTTTTAGGTAATAGTGGCACACAGCTGCTTAGCAAAAGTATTTCAATAAGACAGTAATAACGTGAGTTAGCCAGAAACGTACACAATATACTCCGAGATTTGAGAAACAGTCGTCAGTAAAATGACGTTTGAGTACAACATACAACATAGGTGGGCATTATGCAAATGTATTTTCTAGAGACATAGAACCGTCACACAGTGAGATTCGAAATTCGAACGACTTGTTTAGGCGGTTCACAGTTGATTCTTTCTTTTGGTAGACAATAACTTTATTTATCGTGCTCTTTCGACTTTACAACATTGCAGAATTTTGACATATTCGAATATTAGAAAAACCATAATAGGGGCACTTTAAACAGACAGTCTACTAATACTCTAATGACTGGTAGTTGACATGTAGTTGCAAAGTTGCTTATAGGTAATAGAATGTCTAAATTGGACTATCGAAATTAAGTGTTACCAAAAAATTACATAGTGTAGGTTTAAGGAAATTTGAAAACAATTCAGTTCCCTTTACATCATCCTCATTATCATTGTCAATAGTATTGTTAACAGGAGCTGTAGTTATTATTAAATACTGTTGCATATTTCAGTTTGTGGGAGAAGGCAAAATAGAGCGGTTTTAATTTAAAAAATGGAAGTAATGAGAGAGGGAGAGGGTGAGAGGATCTCACTTGCTTCAGTGCTCTCAGGGTCAGCTGTTTGCTGAATGACGCACATTGAGACCCAGTTAATATTGTACAGGAGGCATTGGCGTCTGACTGAGCATTCCATTACAGGCCTTTCATGCTGAGTTCACTAAGCAGCTGTGCGCTGATTTAGCTGGCCTCTCTCTCTTTCTCTCTCTCTGTCTATCTGCCCTGGGATCAAAGTCTGGGTCATTTACCAACATTACAGAGAAGGGACATAATGCAGATCAATGGCATGACATAGAAGAGTTCATTGCACAGCACGGATTTAACTGGCCTAATTCTAACAGCTTGTTTTAGTCCTGTTTACCATAGACACTATTTTGTATTGTACATGAGTAGTTGACATAACATGGACTTTTTGTTATCAATATCAATATATTTTTGGTTAAATATTATGAATGTATAAGAGAAAGTGTGTATCATAGGTAAATGATAAACCATTCCCAACCATTTTAATAACCTTTTTACCTTCACTGGTTTCTTTTAAGCGTTCCTGCAGTGTGACAAGTATTTTTAAAAGTACAAATATTGCACATATTTCAAGTCATGAAAACGTGTGTATAACGATGATAGGAGAAGAAAAAAAAAAAAACAGGTTTATATATTTATCATCAATAAATCTAATTTGTATTTTAAATCTCATATGTTTTGACTAAATCAATACTGCTGTTCCACAGCGAGCCATATTTAAATGTAATTGTTTCTACAATAAACAGATTAATACAGAGCCCCTTAAAGGACATAGTGGTGGAAAAAATATGAGATGGGAGGAAAAATATATATTTAAATTTTGCGGCCTCTCACAAAAGTTTTGCTTTCTCGCCAGAAACGTTGTGTTCAGTCACAAAACTTTGTGTTCTTTGCATGCAAACGCAAAGTTTCTCTGGGAAATAAATGCCTTTTGCCAATAAGATTTTATGATTTAAATCAAATTAAATAGATGCAAATAGTAAATAATAAACTATGCAACGCTTTTTTTTTTGAGTACAGAAAACATACGATGCATTTATGCATTGCAATTTACATCACATTTGCATCACAAGTTTATTAGTTTGTTTCTGTAAATCCTAAATGTATGCCTAAATATTTTTGGGAGGGCATAATCGTAATGACACAATTATGACAATGCCAATGTAATGCCAACTTAGAGTGCTTCTCAGATAGGTGGTACCAAGACTTTATTACACCCAACTCAGTACCGGCTGTTTCTGGTTAGTGACGCGAAACTTTTCCCGACCTTTGAACCACACATTCTCCTTTAATAATCTCCAGGAGTGTCACAGTGAAATGTAAAAAAGAGTTATGCAACAGAGTGGGCTTGTAATGACTCCATTATCATAAAGGTTAAACCCCTCACTGTTTCACAACTCTGGTCAAAGCGATTTTTGTGCTCTGCTTTGTAAAAAAAATTACACTACTGCCAAATCTTGTGAAACTAGACATATCCATCACATCAAAATGTTCAGAAAAGTAATAACAGTGCACCAAAGTACTGTTTAGTAAGGTTGGACTTGTTGCTTGCTGTTGATGTGATTCATGCCAACAGCATAGGCTGTACCATTCGGCTTATGAAAAGGAGATTATGTTGAACAAACAGCTATTGAGAAAGTTCATACACTAAATAATCTGAACATTTTGTCATCTGAACCTGTCTGAATTCTTGTCAGAGAAGCAAATTATAGTATTTTCCATCATCTTATAGCAAGCCAAAAGGGTCAGAATTTACCAGTGCACCTCACGTTTTTGGGAGCTTCTTGTGAATGACCATAGACTGTAAAAAAAGATGGACACGCACCTCTCTTCCATTGTAGAATAGTGAAGTTGCCAATGTCCCAATATGGTGCTGACATCTTGCGCAGATTCAGGACCTAAGTCTGCGCATGTAGTGAGCATGAAGTGGAGCCGCGAAATCAAGGCCCTGCCCACACTCTCGCAGAATCGGTTAATACAGTTTACAGCAGAACATCTCATTATGTTGGTGTGAAACAAACAGGAATGAAAATGTAGAAATTAAAGTTAAAGCTCCAATCTCCTCCTGAAGATCCCAAGAAAAGTCAGTTTGTGCCTTAAGCGATTTTCGTCCGATTTTGAGCCGAATTCTGACTCGTGCGACTCTTTTTTGAGTTGGGCCGATTTTCAGCTTTATCGTGAGGTGTTCGTGCAGTGTACAGGGGGAAACGAGAGGCAATCGGATGGTCGGATGAATTTCTGGCATGTCAGAAATTCTGGTCGCTCCTCGTGAGGTTATGAAACAGCTGAAGCAGAGCTACGAACTGATTGCCCTATTTCTCACCACTGCGCCTGCGCGAAAGCACAAGTTGAACCATTTCATCTTTAATGCAGCAAGAAAGAAAACGAAAAAAGGGAGATCTTTAAGTTCTGTAGGCAGTTATCAGACAGCAGAAATTTAGCAAACTGTTGCTTGCCTCCAGTTCGTGTTGTAAAATGGATAATCTAAGACGTTCAAACCATCGTGTTTTTTATTTATTGAACTTTGCAAATTAATTTACTTGTTTTACTTTGCAAATTATTTTATTTACTATTATTTAATATTTACTTAATTTTATTATCATGGGAAAAATGTGAACCGTTGTCCATCATTTGACAAAAGAAAAGAATGACAATATGCCACGGCGCAATATAGATTTTTTTCTTTTCGTTTTAAATCATGAAGGCGAGTCAGTGGATATCACGCAAAAACGCATTGTGCGCGAAAGTCGGTGAAAGTGAAAGTAAAATCTGACGAGCTTTCGCCGCATATTCTCCCAGAGACAAGATTCATCTTCTTTAAAATATGCTGATATGCCTATAACTGTCCTAATTTATATTCTTAATATTTCTCTTCTGGCCCATATTGTGAAACAAATTAGAAGAGAAGTATAGGTCCATTTCATGTTAAACAAATTGTTTTTGAAATAAAGCTGCTCAACTTTCTGATAATATTATTGCAGTGTTATGACATATTAGACTGATAATCATTTTAATTATAGGCCTATAATTCCTTGTTTAATTGGGAAAAATGTATTTAAATAATGAGGAGTAATTAAGCTAATCTCTCTATTCTTTTATTATGCAGAGTAGGCTATCGGTTATGCATTGATGCGTTATAAGATTAGCGCGGGTCAATAATTGTAATATCAATTTAATAATAAAAGTAGGCCTACCCTAATAATAATGTTCATTTATATACATAAATTGTAAATGCTAAATGCTCTTGATATCGATAGCTGATGCATTTGATAGGCTCTCTATTATAGGTTTTTACACCAAATATTCTGTGCATATTCACTCGTACAGTGTGAGCAGACAGGTCGCGCTCGACGATCGGACCACACAGTGTGAGCACATAAACCGTCAGCTTTGGCTTTACATCGCATGCAACCTACTCGTACAGTGTGAGTAGGTAAACTTGCTGAAATCGCACAGAAATCGCACAGTGTATGCCCAACTTTAGTGACTACTTCCCTCAGAGAAGCTGTCAATCTTAGCTGTCAAACTTGACGCCACAGCTCATCAGCGTAATAAAAACCACCTAAAATAACAAACTATTTTTAGAAAAAAAAAATTGAAGTGTCATTCGATTGTTTAGTCTCACGTCCCATTCGATTAAATGGAGAGGGCAGGGTTTATGACCTATACTGGGACCAGCCATCTTGGGGAAATCAAAATGTTTTGGCTTTACTTTTAAGGACTTGTGTGGCACATTTGTGGATGACACATCAAGATTCTAAAAACGTGGTGCTTTAGAACTTGCTTTTTTCCCCTTCCATTCCACTGCCTTGCATTTCAAGTGTTTAAATGCAAAAATGTGGTCTGTGTGAATTTCTCCTCAAATACACTCACCTAAAGGATTATTAGGAACACCTGTTCAATTTCTCATTCATGCAATTATCTAATCAACCAATCACATGGCAGTTGCTTCAATGCATTTAGTGGTGTGGTCCTGGTCAAGACAATCTCCTGAACTCCAAACTGAATGTCAGAATGGGAAAGAAAGGTGATTTAAGCAATTTTGAGCGTGGCATGGTTGTTGGTGCCAGACGGGCTGGTCTGAGTATTTCAAAATCTGCTCAGTTACTGGGAGTTTCACGCACAACCATTTCTAGGGTTTACAAAGAATGTTGTGTTGCGGCAGTCCTGTGGGCGAAAATGCCTTGTTGATGCTAGAGGTCAGAGGAGAATGGGCCGACTGATTGAAGCTGATAGAAGAGCAACTTTGACTGAAATAACCACTCATTACAACCGAGGTATGCAACAAAGCATTTGTGAAGCCACAACAAGCAAAACCTTGAGGCGGATGGTCTACAACAGCAGAAGACCCCACCAGGTACCACTCATCTCCACTACAAATAGGAAAAAGTGGCTACAATTTGCACGAGCTCACCAAAATTGGACAGTTGCAGACTGGAAAAATGTTGCCTGATCTGATGAGTCTCAATTTCTGTTGAGACATTCAGATGGTAGTCAGAATTTGGCGTAAACAGAATGAGAACATGGATCCATCATGCCTTGTTACCACTGTGCAGGCTGGTGGTGGTGGTGTAATGGTGTGGGGGATGTTTTCTTGGCACACTTTAGGCCCCTTAGTGCCAATTGGGCATCGTGTAAATGCCACGGCCTACCTGATCATTGTTTCTGACCATGTCCATCCCTTTATGACCACCATGTACCCATCCTCTGATGGCTACTTCCAACAGGATAATGCACCATGTCACAAAGCTCGAATCATTTCAAATTGGTTTCTTGAACATGACAATGAGTTCACTGTACTAAAATGGCCCCCACAGTCACCAGATCTCAACCCAATAGAGCATCTTTGGGATGTGGTGGAACGGGAGCTTCGTGCCCTGGATGTGCATCCCACAAATCTCCATCAACTGCAAGATGCTATCCTATCAATATGGGCCAACATTTCTAAAGAATGCTTTCAGCACCTTGTTGAATCAATGCCACGTAGAATTAAGGCAGTTCTGAAGGTGAAAGGGGTTCAAACACAGTATTAGTATGGTGTTCCTTATAATCCTTTAGGTGAGTGTATATCATGTTCACCAGAGAAATATTTTAACTTTTAATCTGCCACAGTACATGGTCACTGCTTACTGGTTGTGAGATGAATATACTAAACCTTCTAAATTAGTTTTATAGAGGTTTTACAGAACATCTATGACATGCCTCTCTGAAATACTTGATTCTAAATTGGCCAGCCGTGGCTTTCTATGCTCAAATATTTTCATTATGCCTGTTATTTTGACTTAGTTTGACTGTTGTCCAAATCCATTTTCCTAGCTTTGTTTCTCTTGCACTCCACTCTTTCTACTTACATAATAAGATCATTTTAAATCAGTATTTCATGTTTTTATTTATTTGCTACGTAGCCATGGGAAATTGTACAGTCAGCCAGTCATTATTTCACAATCAACTCCTTCAGTGTGATGTAAGACTCTCCCACTCACATCAAGGTCTTGATCACCCTGTCAGAGTTTCTTTTGTGATGATGAGCGGCTGATTGTACATTGTCATTTACGTGTTTCTCATTGGAGATGCAAAGTAAAAGTCAAATCAAGTCAAGTCAAATGTGTTTGTATAGTGCTTTGTTAAAGGTCCTGTTCTTCGTGATCCCATTTTTCAAACTTTAGTTAGTGTGTAATGTTGCTGTTAGAGCATAAATAATACCTGTAAAATTATAAAGCTCAAAGTTCAATGCCAAGCGAGATATTTTATTTGACAGAAGTTCCCTTTCAAAGCCTACAGCGAACGGCCGGTTTGGACTACATCCTGGTACTTCCTGCTTTAATTACGTCAGTAGAACAGTTTGTTGACTAACCTCCGCCCACAAGAATACGCGAAAAAGGGGGCGTGGTCTTGTTGCTCCCTCGTGGAGAAGAGGAAGTGTTGCGTTCGGTTCGGTTGCGTTTGTCGACATGTCGTCGAGACGCTGTTATTTTCATCCCGGAGTCAAATCACCTTTGTTTGGCCTTCAGGGGCTGTAGTTTGAGCGCGTTCATCTCCCCGTTATGGTAAGAGGCGTGACCTTCCCGGGCAACGCGTGTAAGCTGCTGTCGAATCACAACACGGGAACCGCTGGCACAATCAGAACTCGTTACGTATTTCTGAAGGAGGGACTTCATAGAACGAGGAAATTCTCAGGCCGTTTTAAGGACAGTGAAAACAGCGGTATACAGATAAGTAAATTGTGTGAAAAATACTGTGTTTTTTTACACATGAAACATGAACACATGTTAAATTGCACACTGTAAACACAATCAAAGCTTCAAAAAAACAGGAAAAACGGGACCTTTAATGTTTATAATATCTTCATTTAGCAGATTAGACCTGGGCGATAATATAGTTTACATTTTTCTACATTTCAGTTGAGATTTGCTATATGTATATATTGCTTTATGCCAGTGTACTCTAGGTATGCAAAGAGCTGGGCAATAATATAGTTAAATTTTTTATACTATAAATCTTTTTTAAAGGCACAGTATGTACGTTTCGCAGCTAGAGGTCGCTTATTCAAAACAAAGGCGTAGCTTGATGATGCCATGAAAGAGTGTGGAATCATGGGAGTTGTAGTCTTGACTCTTCACCTCTTCACCTCACAGCCGATGGAAAGGAATCCGATGGACTCGGCAGAAATCGTGTTCATGAATGAGTGAATGTATTAAAGTTTTATTAACGTTATGATATGAACGGTGTGAAGCAGGACATGCCGAGAGCCCTTGGGAGCGAATGCTAATGAGGGAGACCTGAGCGAAACACCGGTCTCTGAGCTTTTACTACGCTTATGCTGCAGTCGGCCACTTCTGCTCTTTTCGTTGCGTATGTGGGGTAACGCAGCGCTGTTTTACGTGGTTAAAACAATCATACTAAATACATTTGAGTGTGTTGAAAGTTATGCTATTACATGACTGTGCATTCACTTAGTGGCTGGTATGAGAGACGTGTTGCACTTTGCAGTAATCTAGATCGATATCATATTAATAAAAACAGGATGACTAAATGACTGTTGTTAAATGACATGCAATTCATTTTAAAATATATTTTATGATGGAGAAAGCTCTCTCTGATTATGCTATGTTAGCCACTTGACAAAATAGTGTTGTCGTTGAGGCATGGTAAATACTTGCGGTGAATCAAGAAAACAAGCAATTCAAATAATAAGACTAACCGTGTTGTGCTGTATAACAATTATTCGTTTTCTGTTGATAATGTTTATTCAAACAGTTGCTCGCCTGTTTAATAAAATACGTACTATATTGAAGCATCTTTGGCCACGGTTTCTACGGAAATCAAGGGTAGCGTGGATATGACGTCACTGACAAGCAACGCAAAGGAAATGGTCCGTAATACTGGTTAAAATTGCTTATTTCTCGGATTTAAACATTGTTGTAAATGTCTTGGATACTGTAAGTACACAGGTCAACAAAATATATAACATTGTTCAAGTGGTTTTTGGATATTTTGGATATTTTGGATATTTTAGATGGCTCAGTGGTTCATGTAGGTTGTCTACTAACCGGAAGGTTGGTGGTTCTATCCCCGGTTCCTCCTGACCAAGTGTTGAGGTGTCCATGAGCAAGACACCTAACCCCAGCGAGCTGGATGACGCCTTGCATGGCTGACACCGCCGTCTGTGTATGAATGGGTGAATGTGAGGCAATAGTAAAGCGCTTTGGTGGCCATGGGTCTGTTGAAAGCGCTATATAAATGCAGTCCATTTACCATATTTTAATCAAAAGATCTTACACATTGTGCCTTATTAGATTGGCACAATTGCTTTATGAGAGTATACTGTGATTAAAGGTCTTTAAATATGACCAGGGATGGGCAATGTTGGTCCTGGAGTGCCACTGTCCTGATTTGAGCTCCAACCCTAATCAAACACACCTGAACAAGCTAATCAATGTCTTCCGGATTACAGGCCAGAGATGTGCTCCATCCCAGTTCGCCTACTTACACTACGACCTAACAATATGTACTCTTTTTGAGAATAAAAAGTACATACTTTTGAGTGTGTAGAAGAAAAGTATGCAAGCTTTGGGACACACTACTTTGTCATCTTTAACGGACAACTCTGTTGCTTAGTTACATGCTTCCTGTTACCATTTAAACTGTCCTGTCAATCATCCTGTCACAGTTAAAATCCAGTTATATTTCCTATACCGTATCAGAGAGAAATGTAGTAGCACGTTGATCTGCCATTCGTGGGTCTTTCATGCGGAGACTCTCCGTGTTTACAATTTAAATATAATGATGCATTTAAAAGTTAATGGCCAAACATATCATTACAAAAGTTCACAATGCTGTTGCAGATGAAATGTGGATAATATTAAATAAATATATTTTCGTCAAGTTAGATATTGATAATTATTCACTCAAACCCCTTTATCTAAAACTTTCTACTTAACCGTCGGAATCGCACATCTGTCATGTTTGTAGTTTTTAGTTTGAATTCCAACTTGCAATGGGTTGTGGGCGATATTAGCCATTAGAGTGAGCATTGATCTGCACTTCGGAAATAGTAGACCATCTGGGTATCTTTGGAATACTCATTTCAACATGTGATTTGGGACATAGACTACTAATTCAATTTTCGAATGCTTGGATGTATAGTACGCGAATTGGGACGCATCGATGGTCTTATTATTGGTAGAAACAAGGTTTCATGGCTCTACCATTGGAGAAAGCGTAACAGCCTACTTGGATCACATGTGAGCATTATTTGAGGGGACAGTCATTTTTAGTGGGGTCCAAAACCATAGTGGACTTTATTGAGTGCACTCAATCATTCCCACATTGCACCGCAATAACAAGTGTACAACCGATGTACGACTTTAATGGCTATCCGAATTCGCTCACTTGTTTTCATTCACTCCTTCAAGTGAACTGTATTAGTAGACTAAGGTAGGGAATAGTGAATGAGGGTTTAGGGGATGATTTCTGATTCAGCCACTGCTTACAGATTCCATAGAAATGAATGTGCCATAAACTGAATAGACCCTTTCCACAGACCCTTTTTGTGATGACGTGTTTTTAGTATTTTCTTTTTTTTTTTTTATGTACATTTATAAAAACGAATACTTTGTATTATATTACTTTAGCATCAAATTAAGGTATTATTATGGTAAAAATGAACATCTTTCTCTCTTTTAACTGCCGTTATCAATCTCACTCTATTTTTCCCTCTTTTTTGAAAGCTGTGAAATCACTATTGTGGAGTTTTTCTTTTGCTATTTGAACAAATGGGGACACAAAAATATATATTTAATGTATACTCTCATTCACCGCTATAAAAGTTAACCCAACTATGATGACTTCCACTTTGAGAAACCTGGAAATGTGAAAAGGAAAAGAATCATAACTGTTGCGCAATTGTCTATGAGTTCTCTTATAAACAGCATTTTTTTCGGTGTAAACTCTAAAAATAGATAAATCCAAAACTAATGTTTAAAAGCAAAGATTAGCCGATGGGCTGTCAATTCATTAAATGATAAGCCGCTTTCCCACAAAAGCAATTTATTCAGTATAGTGAAGCCTCTCTACCATTGACATACATTAAAAAAACGACCTCTGGTCTCCTTCTTTCCTTTTCCTTTTCCTTTTTTTTGCTAACCGACTTCCCTTAAAGTTACTTTGCTAAGGCTACAGGCAAGTGAGTTTTTTTTATCAGGATTGGAGCTAAACTCTGCAGGACAGCAGCACTCCAGGACAGATATTGCCTATCCCGGATATAGACTTTCCCATTTCGGTTTACTCTTACTTACCTGGACAACTAAGAACAGACTAAAAGCTAACAGCATTTTTTAATGACTTTGAAGTGGTTTCTTTGAGCTTCCAGTCAAGGGCGGATAGCTGCTAGTCTTCCAACATTGCACTACATGACCTTTGACGGAATCAACTCATCTCTCGCTCATACTTATCTCAGCTTACAATCTTGGCCACAGCGTGTCCCAGAAGGGAAAGATAGAGCAGTGCCGGTACCAAAATACCTCTGGCTTACCTACCATACTTACACAAGACTATTGCAAGACTATTGAACCCTAATGTCATTACATCCACATGTTTGCCTCATTAAAGACAGCTAACTTTAACCTGATACTCATCATATGCTATTCTACATCCCAAGAGATGGCAAGTGTTCAGCAATAAATGCATTCCTCCTCACTTGGATTGATTATTATATTGTTCTGCGAGAAAACAATAAAATAAAAAGCTGTTCAAATATGCTATGATAAAAAAAGCCTTTTTCTTTACCTCTCAAGGGAAACAAAATATTACACGTCCTCACAAATACTAAAAGTTTTCAAATACTAAGCCTACTTGAACATTCCTCTAATGAATACCAATTAAAAAAGGCTTGACTAAATTTGTTTAGTGTGTCTATAAAACCCTGTTCACAAGGCTTAAATGTTTGAAATTGAAGTGAACTTAAATACAGAGATAATTAACTCAAACGACAAAAACCTGAGATTAGTTAGTGTCTATGGTGAATGAAGAGTGGCAGTAAATGAATAAAGACATGACTAATGAAAACAAACTGAACTGACACTAATAACATTTCTTTTTAACTTTCTTTGCTTAAAACACTCAAACTTCAAGCTTCAGACCTGGCTTTGTCAAGCCAACATCAAAGTTTGTCATGAAACTTTACTCATCTAGTTTTATTAAATCTATTATTTAATTGTTATGTTGATATTTGTACTAAAAAAAACTAGACAAAAAAAATAAATTTTATGTAAATTTGTAGGTGAATAATGTTTAGGTAATCCTGGTAACCTACTGTAGTTTTCACATGCTGGTTGCAGGATGAGACAGGATCTTTAGGCAGCAGTTAAAGGTCCCATGACATGACAATTTCACTTTATGAGGTTTTTTAACATTAATATGAGTTCCCCTAGCCTGTCTATGGTCCCCAAGTGGCTAGAAATGACGATAGGTGTAAACCAAGCCCTGTGTATCCTGCTCTACCATTGAGAAAATTAAAGCTCAGATGGTCCGATCTGGAATATTCCCTATGTCGTCATACGGGGAAAGGTTACCTCCCCTTTCTCTGCTTTGCCCACCCAGAGGATTTGAAGAAATGGTTTCAGTTTATTTTTACCATTCGCAATGTCAGCACAGGCTTTACAAACTTTTACAGACTTATGATATTGATTCAACAGCACCTCCACAAACAGTGAGTAACAATGTTCATTAATGCCTGATCTGTGATCAGTGATTTCTGATGTGTAGCTAATTATTCAAGTTCACACAGACTTTCTTTCTAAATCGTTTAATACTGTTTATGCATCCGTGAATAAAGCCAGTAACTAAACGATCAACTTCACATTGTTTCTCTTAGTAACATGAAACAAATCTGTTATTTAAATTGTGATTAAACTACAGAGAGCGATCAAAGAACACTCTCTTTATAATGTTCGAAGCTGTCAATCACACATCGTGAGTGTATCTACACACTTGCCCAAACTCCCATTATAATGAATGACGCTGTTATGCTGCACAACAAAGCTCTTACTGTATTCATATCGATGTTGTGTTTGCTGTTAGTTGCGGTGAAAGCATTATGTGAGAGAAATAGCGTTGCAATGACAATAAGACTGTCTGTCATCACTGCAACCTTTCATGTGATGGGAATAGATCGTTGCATATAAACAAATGTATAACACATTTGCAATACGAGAGTACTCTCGAAAGGGAACTAAATATAATGCTCTTATCAACACTTTTTACAATTCGTTAATCTCGACAGCTGTAAAAACATAGTAAAAGTATTCGAGAGGGGTTCCACATGTAATACGCATTTCAAATGCAAAAATGTCAGCCTAGAAAAAGCAGGATAGAAAAATGCCTTTTATTTCTAATGTATGACATTTTATGATGTAAAAATTATACTAACAATAAAAGTATACCTCAGGAAACATAAAAAAGAAAAAAAAAATCCATGTCCTTTAACAAAAAAATAACTCTGAAACACAGAACAGAACAACAAGCTAAACGCAACGATAACTGACAACAGGACAGGACTAAACACAGGCTTAAATACACAGACAAACAAATCAAAGAAAATGTAAAAATGCAGAATGTTTTCTGTGATGTTAGGTTTAGTGTTAGGGGATAGAATATACAGTTTGTACAGTATAAATCATTACTTCTACAGTAGAGTCCCCATAAAACATGAAAACACACATTTGTGTGTGTGTGTGTGTGTGTGTGTGTGTGTGTGTGTGTGTGTGTGTGTGTGTGTGTGTGTGTGTGTGTGTGTGTGTGTGTGTGTGTGTGTGTGTGTGTGTGTGTGTGTGTGTGTGTGTGTGTGTGTGTGTGTGTGTGTGTGTGTGTGTGTGGACTGGTAATCCCTACGTTATGGGGACAAAATGTCCCCACAAAGATGGCAATATCCAAAATCCTCGTCCTTGTGGGGACATTTT